>NC_073309.1:21218664-21575698 GCF_027595985.1 Sorex araneus
GTGACGTGGGACAGCAGTGGAGAGGCAGTATTGGGGCAATAACTGTACCTCAATACTATAAATGTTAACGTGACTGTAACCATTACTTATATTGATTATAATCATAGTCAATAAAATATAGGCATGGGATTTATCTTTGGTAAAGCTCAGTTCAGGCTCTACCTTCTCAGTTTCTGTGCCATCAGTCTTCTCTCTCGAGTGATCTGAGCTCACCAGTCCTCAATTCACCAGGACCTCAATGCTTATACATGTCCCATAATCCCTTTCAGATGGGCTTCATCAAACTCAACCCAAATCTCTCAACTTATTGACAGGTCTCTGCTCCCCTGCTCTTTATCTGCGTTAACCCCAAATGATGAAAATAAGAGCTTCTCATACACTTTGTCCCAAAGAGTTTTCCTTTGCTTATGCTTTGAAAAGACAACTTCCTTTGGAACTGCCTCGGTGACTGAAATGGAGTATTTCTGAAGAGATGCAGCATTGTCTTCAGGAAAGGGTCGGCTTTACTTATTTGTAGACCACACTGGCCCTGATCACAAGGGGTTACCTGTTAAGTCTACTGTGGACGCTATTTCTAACACATGGCAAGTCGGCATGGTGACCCAGAAACTGAGGGAACCCCAGGGGAGTGGCTGTGAGCAATCCCCCTCTTTTGTGACTTTCATTTTTCATTATGTTTGACATTTTTGAAGCTGGGCTTTTTAGAAAAATACCAGTTTTAGAAGTATAGACTGGGGATATATCTCAAGGAAATGTAGAGCAGCCACAAAAGAGAGCAAGTGCAGTAGGAAAACGTGCCCATTTGAGATGAGAAATGGTGGGTGTTGTGGGGACTTTTCTCTTAGCCAAATGAAATGTCTGCACTGTTCTGAGAATTTTGTGAAATAAACAAATAATCAGTTTGCATTTCCCTTTTGTTTGTGTTGAGACATCTGTGATGTTAGCTGTCAGCCTAGTGTTTGATGTTTCCAACTGCAGAATACATCTGTGCACAGCTGAGAAATTTCAAAGCACCTCTCACTTTAGGTAGTAAGAAGAAATCTATTCTCCCTATGTCCTTAAAACTAAAATGTATTGGCCCGGCAATTTAGTTGAATTTCTTTTTCCATTCTACTCTGAATATGGATATTCCAAACTTGACAAATAGAATGATCATTTGTCATCTTTAAAAATACCTATTTTTATTCACAACCATTTATTTTATTGGAGACCTTTACAAATTATAAATAATAAATGGTTACAAAAAAAAACAAGCTTCCAGCATTTTTCCAGGGGCTGAGGAGATAGCTCAAAGAGCTAAGCACATGCTTTGCTTGCAGAAGGCTTGGGTTCAATACATAGCACCATCTGGTCCCCTAAAAAACACCAGGAGTAACACCTGAGCATCACCGCACACACACACATGTACACACACACATACACACACACACACATACACACACATAAAACTTTCCATATAAAGGTAAGGAAAGTCTAAAGATAATTATTTGTAAATTTACCCAAAATCTTTTATTGATCACAAAATTGTCCAGATTCCTTAAAATCATGGTAGGAGATAGAAAAAAGAACACAGAACATTAATTCTAGAAAGACAGTCTATATTCTAAAACCAATTTAAAACAACACATACTATTTGCTCTTATGGTATAACTTCCCAACTGATTAGCAGCAATGGTTAGAGAGGTAATATGATATTGTGATCATCTCAGCACTCATAAATACCAAAATCTTCCTGGAGAGTTATCTTCTTCTATGACTGCACATTTTTAGGGATCTTGAAAGGCAACTTTAGCTCATCAATATTAGATTGTTCTCTCTATGCAGGCTTGCTCAGCTGGGAAATACAGTGCACACTATCCGGCAAACATGACATGCCAAATATGGACAAGAAGTTCCTCTACCACCAAAGCGACTCTATCAAGGGGCAGATTCAGGTGTAGCAATTAGTTATTTGGAAACTATCTGAGGACCTGATGAAGGAAATCTGGTCCAAGAACCCAAATAAAATAGTAGGTAGCCCAAGCTGTAGGTTGTTAATAAGGAGGAAAAGGTAAGTCACAGTTGGCTTTCTTAAGAGCAACTCCAGGCAGCAAATCAAAAGTTATCTCGTATCTCTGTTACTTGTGTTTTGTGCTACTGTTATTATTGCTTTTCAGCATAAGATGACTTCCAGATGACTGTTTAATAACATAGACATACTCCACAAATTACAGCCTTGTCATTGTTTTGAAATATGGAAGTTTGATTAAATTCCAAACCCACCCTCATTATCATAACTTGTTTCAACATTACATCTAGCTAGGAGAGATAAGGAAAATTATTCCATTCCTTACATACAATGTCAACTGCTATAGATTTCTGAATGATTGTCAAAAAATTCAATGTGTTATCACTTATGTGAATAAATTTCCTTTCACAATGACAAGTGTCACGAATCAAAATAAGCCAAATAGCCATTTGAAGGACAAAGGTGATGTCCTAAAAATTAGAACTTTCACTTCTAGAAAGATGGGAGAGAGAGTAATTTCCCCCTCCCTTAATTCCCCTTCTAAGTGCAATTAAAATCCCCAAATAATACTTATAAAACAAACTAAAAAGTCTCTGATAGTGAAAAGAATCAGACTGCCTGGGAACCTTGAGCAAAGACACAGTAGGGACTTCCTGGGTTTTCATTTTGCTCTTGGGTTTGAAGCTGAAGTGAAAAATTCATATAAACATGTAAAAATATAGACATCAGACCTCCACAAAAGAAAACCTCACTTTTCCCAATCAAAGGAACAAGTAAGGGTAGCCTAACTAACCTGAAGCTTTCAAAAGCAGTGGCACCACTCCAAAGTCCTTGTCAAAAATGAAATTATATGGGATGAAGTTACATAGGTATTCAAAATTATTGTCATACAGGAGAGAGACTAAATTCAGCTTCACTTAAACAAAAAAAAAAATTAGAGGTGTGTGTGTGTGTGTGTGTGTGTGTGCGCACGCGCGTGTGTGTTTTAATCACTGCAATGAACAAATAGTAGAGAAACAATGATGGATTTGGGGGACAGAAAGATCCAATAGGATGTGTGAGCATATTGCTTTTCCTAAATCTACTAATGTTCTCTTTTGTTTTTAGGTTATATATGTTCGCTAAGTGCAAGTTACTAATTATCTAGGCTCTCACATAGGATAGGAGATAAAAGCGCTATCTCTTCTCCACTTACATTTCAAAGAGGTGGCCCCAACGTCCAGAAGAAAGACATTTAGGTCACAAAAGTTACTGGAAACTTGTATGGAGATCTCAAAGAGGCAAGAAAATGAATTACAAGAAATTCAAATTCCAAAGTAAATGTTCTAAGGAAAAGAAAGCTCAAATCTCAAAGAAGAAATGTCTAGTTTGGTCTAGGGGAAGGAGGACCTTGTTACTTCTAGGCAAGAATTAAAGTCCAGGTTTCTTACTAGGCCTTTGACATCACCTGAATAGGTTTATTGGGACTTATTTTTAAGCTTTGCAAAAGTGGAAGTCAGCTTCCCAGTTGATCTTTGTTCATATAGGTGAGAGTGCCACCAAACCAGCATTTTCTGTGATGTGACCAAGATGGCATTAATGTTTCTTACAGCTTGACCAAACTGTAGATTATTATCATTTCTGCTTTTCGTATCGGAGAAGATTCAGTGAAAAGTTAAGACTTTCACAATTACCCAGTGGTAACAAGGCTGTCAGCGGAGACCACAAAGATGCTAGAAATACCACCACCATGACAAGTAATAACAAGAAGCCTTACCTCTATCTTGGATTTCAATCAAATGCTATAAAATTAAGTCAAAAATTTTACCTACACCTGCCCATAACATTAGGCGACACCATTCATTTTCTACTGATCCAGAAAGTCAACTGCAATCAAAGATCCTGAGTATCATAACATAATGTTAGAAGGGAAAATCTCTCATCACACTAAGTACCAAAAATATATCAAACTGTATTACATAAGGACAACATATAGTGCCATACCAAGGTAAGAGAGATGTCAGAATCATCCAACAAAAACATTTAAATAGGGCTATAGAGTTAGCATAACTGGTAAGGTGATTGTCTCATATGCAGACAACCTGAGTTTAATTACTAGTTGCAAATTACTATTATATTTTCTAGAACTGAAAAATATAGTAGCCAAAGTTTAAAGCTTCGTGTGACTCCATTTCAGAATGGAAGATAAAGAGGAAATCATCAATGAATTACAAGTTGGAACAAGTAGAAACAGAATATAAAAAGAGGAAAAATGTATCTTTAAAGATATTAATAGAGAGCTAGCAAGATAGCACAGTGAGATGAGTACATGCATTCAGAAGGCCTGAGTTTGATTGATCCCAGTGCTACATGGTCCCCTGAATAATACTCCTCCCAGCAGGAGTAATCATGACTACAAAATGAGGAGGAGTCCTTTAGTATTGTTGGTTGTAGCCGAAAAATTAATAGTAACAAAATTCTGAAAATACAAAAATATCTATAGAATCTCAGAGATTTGAGTACCTGAGACTGGGACTCAAGTCTGGGACTCAAGTCTCTGAGACTATATAACAAAAATCACTAAGAATTTTGTTAATAGAGTTCCAGATAAAGAGACAAAAGAGAGTGGAGCTGAAAAAATAGTATTTGAAGAGATAAAGGCTAAAAATATCCCAAGTTTGGTAAAACACAGGCATAAAGAGTTTTTAAAAGCTGAGCAAGCCTCAAGTTTAAACAATCCATTCCAATGACACATCACAGCTAAATTCTTTGAAGACAAAAAATATTATGAAGTCAGTCAGAAAAAGATGAAAATAATTTTGTGTGTATATGTGACAAGGGTCTCACACAAGTGAAGCATATGCTCTATCATTGACCTATCTCTGCTCCTGATAGATCAATTAAAAGGACAACAGATTTCTAGTCAGAAATCATAGACACTGACCCAGAAACAGAAAAATAATTTTAAGTACTAGAAGAAAATAACTGTCATTCAAGAATTCTATACCTAGCAAGAGATATCCTTTAGGAAGGCAGGAAAACATAAAAATAATTATTAGGGCTGAGGAGAGAGGTCAAAGGTCTGGAATGCATACGTTGCGTGGTGTAGCCCTAGGTTCAACCCCCAGAGCCATATGATTCTCCTGCCCCTGAGCACCACCAGAAATAACCCCTATGCATCAAACTGGGTGTGGCTCAAAAAAACAAAAATAAAATATAATTATTTTTAAAAATTTCTGTGATGGAGGAAAAACAGCATAAATTTTCAGCATGAAGCTTCACATTTATAAAAAAGATGGCTAAAGAATGTTCTCAAAACCGAAAGGAATATGAGCAAAGAAAGGCCCTTCTACATAGGTGTAAATGGAGTGTAATAGAGGGGAGATAGCCTCTTTTTAACATCACTGTCACTATCACTGTCATCCCGTTGCTCATCGATTTGCTCGAGCAGGCACCAGTAACATCCCCATTGTGAGACTCGTTGTCACTCTTTTTGGCATATCGAATATGCCATGGGTAGCTTGCCAGGCTCTGCCCTGTGCACAATACACTATCGGTAACTTGCTGGGCTCTCCAATAGGGGCGGAGGAATCAAATCCTGGTCGGCTTTTTAACATAGGAGTAATCAAATAATTGAACATCCATGCCACACTGCACCAAAAAGTTATCTTGACCTAAAAGTCAGAGCTCATACAACAACAGAAAAACTGGACTTAAAAGTAAAATGTCAAGCTACAAAACTCTGATTAAAAAAAAAAAGGGAAATTCTTTAAGATTTAAGAATAGGGAAACATTAGAATTGGCACTGAAACACAATCCAAAAAATAAAAGTTAATAAATGAACTTCATCAACAGAATCTCAAGAGGATAAAGAAATAAGCTACTACATGGGAGATTATTTGTAAACTACTAAATCCATGGAAAAAATATTTAGAATATATAAGGAATATTCAACATGAAAATCAGATGAGATCAGGCTGTTCAGGGTGGTATGGCCGTAGACCAGTATGCAAATCAAAACAGAAACAATACAATAAGAAAAACGAAAAATCCATGAAGAGACATTTCACTGAGGAGAATATGTATGCATATAAAAAGATGTTCAATATCATTAGCTGTCAAGGAAGAGCAAACCAAAACATAATAGTGAATCACTATATGACAACCAGATTTTCCCTTCAATAAATAGCACCAGCAAATGCTGGCAAGAAATTGAAGGAACTGAAACATCATCATCATACCTTGATGGTGGAAATGTAAAATGGTACAGTCATTCTGAAATACATGTGGGCAGTTTCTTTAAGAAACCAGCCATGCAATCATAATACAACCCAACATTTATGATACTGGGCATTTATCCCAGGGAAATGAAGATTTAGGTTCACACAGAAACCTGTTGAGAGGCATTTATAGAAGTTTTATGCATAATAGTCAATGATTAGAGACAGTGCAGTGTTTTTCACTGAGCAAAAAGCAAAGCCAACTGCAGCATGTTCATACACTGGAATAAAACTCTGAAAAAGGAATGAAATATTTACTGTGCCCAAAGAAATTAATCATTCTCTAAAGGTTACATACTGTAAAATTCCTTTTAAAAAACATTTTGAAATTTAAAAAATACAGAAATGAAGAACAATTTGGTGGTTGCTAGTATGAAACAGGGGATGAAGTCGAAGAAAAGTGGATTTTAGTTATAAAATAGCAACATGATAAATTTTTGTGAAGAAGAAAATGTTCATATCTTGATTGTATTAAAGTCAATATCTTGGTCAAGATAGTGTACTATGGTATTGTGATGTTACTAGTGAGGAAACTGGGAACAGGGTACACAGACTGTCTCCACATTATTTTCTAATATTGTTCCTGGATCTACAGTGAACTCCAAGCTGAAAATAATATTATACACAAAAACTGGGAAAAATGAATGAGAAAATTGATATTCAGAAAAATGAGCCAAAATTTATAATTTTGAAAATATTTCTGTTCAAAACTGCAAAACTCCCATTAATTTTTAAATTTGATTTTATCATTACTTCATTTTTTACAAGTGTAATGGTTTTCATAAGCCCAACACACCTTATTTGATCCCAGAGCACCGTGCCACATGATATGAATTCCACCACAGAATGAGGTGGGAAGACTGGTTTAAAATATTCACATTTTTGCAAAATAATAAAACAACGGTAATCATTTTCAGTAATGAGACTGCTAAAATTTAGGGTGCACTTTCTCATTTTGACTTCAAAAGAAACTTACATGATAGCTATTATCATCATTCTGATTAGAAGAAACTAATATTCAGAAAGTTAATTAAATTGCCCAGGAATTGGGTCAAGATCCAGTGTTAATAGAGGTTTGCATCTTGAAATGAAACTGTATTTTTCCCATTGAAATCTGGTTTCTAAACTTGATCATTTCTTTAGTCCAGCACTGTACACTCCCATTCCAGAAGGTAAAGGAAGCATGACTAGAGTCAGCCTCAGGCCAACACTCTGCAATCTTTGTGATAAGCAATGGAAAACTCGTAGCCTCTAAGTCACTCCTGTCCACCACTGTTCAACCAAAACGCCAAAGTCTAAAAGGTTCTGAAAACTACACACACACACACACACACACACACACACACACACACACACACACACACACACACACTATCACAAATGTAAAGTAAACTCATTTGGCTGCAAAACTGCACATTTAAAAATTGTCAGTCAATTTTTTAAGACTTGTTTTGTATGAATTTTCCTTTCACTGCAGAAATATTAATGTATTTTATTATGTGAGGCTGCCCCACTTTTGCTGGCATCAAGCCAGAATATATTTCATACCAGCTTTCTAAATCCACCCCCATTCTCCAAATTCTAAAATGTAAAATACAGCTGCTCCAAAGAAATTTGCATAAGGATTTGTGAACCTGCACTAGAAAAACATTTCAATGGCCATGTGAAAGGTGAGTGATGTCTCTTCTGGAGTTGATTAATTTTCTCATTCTCCAGGGCTCCTTTCCCTTTTGAAAGTCATACCTCTCCTCTGTCCATTCACCCATTCATCCAACATATATTTGCTTAAAACATATCTGCTGAGCACTTTCTACCTGTCTGAGCACTGAAGCTACAGACATGAATAGCATTTCCGTTCAATCACAGACTAATGAAATGAGTGGGAGGTGGGGGAAGATATGCAAACACACACCAAAAACACTTCAAATAGATCAAATGTGAGGTATACAAATGACTCGCTAACGAGGCCTTTGAGGATTGTTTTTAAAAAGCAGAAACTCAAGCACCTCCTTTGAAGAAAAAATACAGTAAAAACACTAATGAAGAATCTAGGTGTGGCATGGGAAGAAATTAGAAAATTATCAGGTGGAAATAAACATTTTTGTGAAAAAAAAAAAACATTTTTGTAAAGGAGGGCTACAGCTAAACTGGAAAGGGCCCAGCTTGCAAGGACCCAGGAAGTGGTCAAACAAGGACAGAATGTAATGAGAAGGAGTAGCCCACAGCACAGATGGAGAGATTCTACTTTTCAAGTAAATTGGAATTAAGGATCTTATAAAATAACTTTTATATTACAAGTTCATTGCATAGAAAAATCTTACTAATGCAAAGCAACAAAAGAAGGAATAGAATGGTTAGTCATCTCTCCTGATTTTTTCTTTAATTTATTAATTACAAATATATATATACATATATATTATATATATATATTCATTAAGTCTTCAGAAGCTGCCAGATTTTTTGCTAATAATGACCCCAAAACACATAGCCTAGAATAAATGCTAATTAAATGCTTGTTGGATAATCTTGTCTCTATGTTCAAGGTCAAAAACATTCCACTGTGTTTATGTCCATTTCTAATAGTAGATGCAGGGATCAGATCCAGTCTGAGCTGCAGCAGTCAGGGATGATGAGGTGAGGTGGAGGAAGCCATCATCAGTATTTTAGCTTGGTGCGATTATCCACCGTTTGCTTATTCCTGTCAGGGTATCTCCCTCATCTTGTAAAATATTCACCAACACCACTTAAGGCAGAAGGCTAATGACACAGAATGGAAAACAATTGCCAGGACACTCAGAACATATATATTAAAGAGTGGTAAAAGCTTCCCCGAGTGTCCTGGGCAATTGTCATTGCTCTGGTATTCTGTGACATCAAGTCATTATTTTTAACTGCTTTGTGAATTGTCTTTGTGTTCCCCAA
Organism: Sorex araneus; assembly: GCF_027595985.1. NCBI lineage: Eukaryota > Metazoa > Chordata > Mammalia > Eulipotyphla > Soricidae > Sorex > Sorex araneus. The sequence continues at coordinate 21,227,854 of NC_073309.1, forward strand.
AGTCCTCAGCAGAATGCTTTGCTTTTAAAGGTTATAAGCAGATGCTGAAATGAAGAAGTTAAAATAGTCAAAACTTCCAGCTGTGGAGAGCACTGTCCCTAGAATGGGACTTACCACCAGTTTCTGACGGTCTTTTCATCCCCCTTAAAAAACTTAAGGGAATAAACAAATTGCCAATGTCCTGGCAAAAGATTTCTGGTACTTAATCTAAACGGACTCCAATTAGGTGAGACTTTAGAGGTCTAATTTCTGTTTGCTTAAAGAGAAGAGAAGGTGGTTATGAGAGAATGCATCTGGAAATTCAAGGGTTATAAAGATCATTTCAGGAAAGGGCCATAACCTATTGCTCACTTGCCCATATGCCTCCTCAGGGACAATTATAATCCAGTGGCTTGAAAAGCAAATATAAATCCTCTCCTTTCATTTTAAATTATATTTTACTGCAATTTTTCCTTCTGAAACAGTGAGGATATGGCAAAGGAGAAATTATGTAATACACATTTCTAGGTCTTTCAAGTCCAGGAAATACATTCAAGCAAATGGGGTATTTGAGTATTAGAAGAAATGAGTGAATGATGGTGGTGAGGTGACCCAGAGGCTAGGAAAAGCAGGAAGCTGATCTGTGACCATAGTTGAGAGAGGCTCAAAGTTTGGCCAAGCCTGGGAAAGAGAACTCTCACAATGGTATAAGAGCCTTGCAAGGAAGGACTTTCCTGTAGAAGATGGAAGCCACCAAGACTCAGCATTGCTAAAGATGAAAATAAAGCAAAAGGGAGAAAGGGAAAAATACCCTTCCTGTCCCCTTCCCCCAGCTGTCCCCTCCCCACCCTAGAGTATTCTGTCCATGACTACCATTGCCAAACTCAACTAGAGACCAGAAATCGAAGGAAATGCCCTTGCTGGTAAGAAAAACAGATCAAAGGAAGGACAGGTAATGAATCTAGGAACAAAGAAGCTGACTGTGTCCTATTACTTGTGTTTTTCCATCAACTGTCACCTACCCATATAATACTTGCAAATCTAATCCACAATATGTCTAAATCATGTGACACTGTTTCCTCACATAGGGGAAGATATGGTTTTTACAAAACCACAGCATCATCTAAAACAAGAAACTCCCCAGCCTGCTGTATCATGTTAACAGAGACTTCTCAAACCAAGCCAGCAACTGACTAGTGTCCCAAACCTGGGTTTGAGACAGTCTGACAGCAAAATACTGTAAGACATTGTTAATTAGTCAATTTCTATGATATTTCTGTTCACTAAAGTCCTTGGTTTTCCTACAAAATGATTTTCCTGGTAAATTATTTTCTTCTATAACTGCATTTCTGCACATACCCTCTCTAGAAATCTCATTCTTAGATTTTAAATTCCTTTTCATCCTCAGATTGTATTAGTTATTTCTTCTCCCTCCTATGTTAATAGAAATAAGGCTCTCATTTGAATTTTCTCCAGACCAGATCAGTTAAGTTCCTAGCAGCCAATTAAGATGGGGTTCCACTCTTGTCTTCCAACTACTATCCAATCATTCTTTTATCTCTTTGGTTCAAGTCCACTCTACTACTAACTGCAAGAAACTGCCCATCATTCCCTAGATTCCACGTAGATTCCCAGCCAACTCCTATAATTTCTTATATTCCTAAAACATTTCAACAAACAGAAGTATTATCTATTTTAAATATTTTCTTACTATTCAAATGGCCTTTATACCCATTTCCCCTTATGAACTCACCCTTTGTTATATGTTACCATATAACACTTGCTTATCTTTGAGAGTATACTGCATCTGCTATTACATTTTTAGTTCCCAAGGACATGGATTTGGTCAGCTCTGGTAGGAATATAATAAGGATTCCTTCATAAAAGAGACTGGAATCTGCTCTCGTTATTTTAATAGAATAAACATAACAGGTAAACCAGCATCTTATAATAGCTTCTTAGCAATGTAATGTGCTGGAGCAATAGCACAACGGTAGGGTGTTTGCCTTGCACGCAGCCAACCAGGGTTCAATTCCTCTGCTCCTCTTGGAGAGCCTCACAAGCTACCGAGATTATCTCGCCCGCACAGCAGAGCCTGGCAAGCTACCCATGATGTATTCAATATGCCAAAGAGTAAGAACAAGTCTCAAAATGGAGACATTACTGGTGCCCGCTTGAGAAAATCGATGAGCAACGGGATGACAGTAATACAGTGATCAAGGTAATATTAATTCTCTATGTATAATAGGTTATACTAAGAAGAAATTTAAGTTTGCCATCAATTGTCATTGTCTTTGTAAAATATCAGTTACAGTCTTCCTTTTCCTCATGTAGGAATTGATATGACAGCTGTGATAAAAGAGCATTTCAGGGGCTGGAGCGATGGCACAGCGGGTAGGGCGTTTGCCTTGCACGCGGCCAACCTGGGTTCAAATCCCAGCATCCCATATGGTCCCCTGAGCACTGCCAGGAGTAATTCCTGAGTTCAGAGCCAGGAGTAACCCCTGTGCATCGCTGGGTGTGACACAAAAAGAAAAAAAAAAAAGCAAAGAGCACTTCAGAAAAATGAGGAAAAAAAATTATTGACTTTCCTGAGTCTTCTAAACTTTGCAACCAGTTTCTCCCCAGCAATCCTTCAAGGAACCCGTAACTGAAAACAAGAGCAACTTCCTGCAATCTTATTAGAGCCTACATTTTCTCTCAGCAATTCATGAAAAATCTCAGGTCACTGGACGGATGATATGTAGGTGCCACTAATCCACTGTACATATTGATTGGCTCTCAAGCATCTGCTGAAACCAGTGCAAGCTTCTGTGCAACCCAGGAAGGCTACACAGTGTTCACTGGGTTTTCAACTAATGATGTCTGTCAAGGGTCACTAACATTTTAGAAAGGATATTATAACAATTATACCTTTTCTGAACTGAGATACTGGAGGGAGGGGGGAGGAAGAGGTAGATCTAGAAATTGAAAATGGTGTGTTTTAATCTTGTGCTTCTGGGGAGTTAGGGAAGGGTGAGGCTTTGATCCAAGTGTATCTTTTATTTTTGTTCTTCCTTCCCAATAAATCTGATCTAGAGTCACATCAACAAAGAACTATCAGCTTCAAATTAGTAAAACACTAACATATCATCTCATTTAAACTTTTACAAAAATCCAACGAAACTGGTGTAATTATTAATTAACTGTTATTCTACAGATTAAGATGAAAGCATAAAATGTCTTATCTGAAATAATCCAGTTAACAAGTATCAGCATCAGGTTTTGACACCAGAGTACCTATCTGGTTTCACCATTAACTGCCCCGATGATGAGGCATTTACAGTATATGTTCACTGTATCTTAGGAGTTTACTCTTAAATCTAGTCATGCATCCTTGTACCATTTTTGGGGGGGTGGTGGGAGATGAAATAAATGTGCATTAAATTATGTTAAAAGAAAACAATATATCTGGGAGTCATGCACCATAATTTACTTGTCATACTTGCTTCTCCTGACATAGAATACACACTGCTCAGACTCTCAATGCAGGACCAGTAAATAGGGTATTTGCCTTGCATGCAACTAACCTGGGTTTAACTCCTGGAATCCTATATAGTCCCTGGAGCACCTCCAGGAGTGATCCCTGGGGGCAGAGCCAGTAGTAAGCATTGAACATTGCCAGGTGTGGTCCAAACCTCCACCCCCCACTCCCAGGCTTCCCAAAAAAGGTGATCTATTCAGACTCATTCATGGTCACCTAACCCAATGCAACCCCCAGCTATTTCATACTGTATATATCCTATCTCACTATGTAGCAAACTACAGGCTACATAACAAAAACACATATCCCCACAAACCTACTTGAATCTTTTCTGCCAAAAGCACAACCAAACACATCATATTCATTCAATACAGATGTCCCAGATGAGTAAGCAACTCATCTTATGCCCAATCCTAATAGTATAATCTGCATCTTAGCACACTGAGTTGACACTTCAACACTAACTTACAAGAAACCAATGGCAATTAGAATTTGAAAAATATTTAATAGTCTTTATTTTGAACTAGAACTGATATGAGGCATCCTGCTTACTCTGATTCACTTAAACAAACTTATTAAACATATTAAATATATTTTTCTTTATTCCCCAAAGTAATCCTAATACCAAAGCTGTAAAACAGGTCTTTTCGCTTAGTAATTTTTAGTTAGAGCCCTCAGAGTCAACATTCTTCCAGTGTACTTTGCCTTCTATCAGTGATATCAAAAGCACCTTTCAAACATGAGATTCTGAAAGATTCTGTAATCAACAGCACTAACTTTCTCCTCCTAAAATAAAAGCATGGGGTTTCTAGGCACACAATCTTAAAAGCAGTTTTCATTTTGTGAATGAGACTATGCCAACCATGGACTGAGTTTTTATTACCTTCTCTAGGCATTTCAATGGGCATTTTCAGAGCAATATCTTACTTTGTCCCCATAAATATTGTAGGGTCCACATATTTTAAAATTTCAGAACCTGAAATAACAGGCAATGTTACTGATAACAATCTCTGTCTACAAGTTTTTCAATGGGTTTCAACAAAATATTGTTCTTACTTGCCACCACATTCTACAATCATTCTCCTAAAAATCCATCTCATCAGAGTATTTGATGTGCATCTTAATGACCTTACTCAGTTCCTTTGTTCCGGACCAGAAATTTTTCTTTGCCTTGCTACTTGAACTTAATGTTTTGTTCTATTTACACATGCAAAAACTGCAAAATCATACATTCATTCACACATCATACATCAAATATTTGATTCTATAGTATGCATTAGACACTATACTACACTACACATTATGCACAGTGTAGTGTCAGACACATCAGACACTACACTGTGCATAATGATGCACAGAAACACACATAAACACTTCCTTCTTGGAGTGCATATCACAAGCATAATAGGAAGAGAGGATCCTATTTAAAATATCTTAAATGTCTATGCCTAAATGAAGTATAACAGGATGCCTGGAATTTTCATTTTCAATAAGGGTGGAAGGACTTGCACCAGACAAAATATCTGCACACCTTTGAATATCACATGAAGACATGAGAAAAATCAAAGGATCAATACTGAAAGGTCAAAGATACCTTTAGAAGAAAAATTTTCCTTAATTTCTAATCATTTCCTCCTTGATATTTCTATTTTGTAAAAGACAATTAGAAGCAAAGCCATGTGAAAGAATACACAGACAAAATACAGAGCAGGAAATATAAGAGAATGTATATCTCCTGACAAAGAAAAGCTTTTAATATATTATTCTAACTTTTAGTTTAGAACATAAACGACTCTACTTTAAAGTGAAGGCGAGAGTGCTGACCCAGGTTTGATTCTGGCATCCCACATTGTTCTCTGAGCACCACTAGGAGTGATTCCTGATCACAGAGCTAGGAATAACCCCTGAACATTGCCAGATGTGGCCCCCAGATGAGAAATAATTTAATAATTAAAATGAGGATGAATTTTAAAACAACCAGGACCTGCAGAGACTAAAATCCAGTGAAAATAGTTCAGTCTTTGGTAAATAATCTGTATTCTCACCAGGAGCTAGCAGTTCACCCTGGGCCTCTTCAAATGTTCATAGCCACTGGATACCAATCAGTGGATGGTATATAGAAATTTTCAAAAATATCACTAGAAGAAAAAGTCCCATAGTAAGAAAAGAACAGGTAGTCCAAATATAAGATGTAAATAAGATTTAAAACTTTAAAAAGAGGCTTATTTAAGTTTTTTAAAAAAGATTAAAATTTATTGACCCTATAAAAAAAGATAAGGTGAACAACAGAACTAGAATTTATTTTTTAAAATAAAAAATAATCTTAGGTATAAACTTACAATTATTGAACTGAATTCAACAGAACAGATTTACTAGCAAATTAGATACAAATGAAGAGAGAATTAGTGATTTGGAAGATAAGCCAATCAAAACCATAGTAGCAGAAAAGGGATAAAATATATAGTGTAGAGTAAAAGAGCACACAAAAGAACACTATAAATGTATAAATATAATTGGGTTCAAAAGACAAAGAGAAAATACATGCATATTTGGAATAAGTTTAAATAATGAACAAGAATTTTCTGAGATTAATAAGTAATATCACAAGAAGATATCATGCACTAAAAACTTCAAGTACAATAAAAACTCAGAAAAAAATTTATTCATACAGCTTATTAAACATCATAGAAATAAGAAATTAAGAGAAAAATAAACTCTTTTTTCAGGAAAGAAAAACAAACTCTTTCTTAGGAAACTAAAGGACTGACATCTATATTTCTTCATAGAAATATAAATGTTTATAGGGTAAATAAAAACAGAAGTGTGCATAATAACCAACTCAATAAGCAACAAATCAATATCAATAAACAAAATAAATTCTGGCTTTTCTTCATATAGAGAAAGCATATGCATCAAATAAAACAAATTAATTATTGCTACATAAGGACAACCACGGTAAATCTCATAAGCAACATGTTGAGACAAAAAAGTAGACACAATAAATACAGGCTTCATTATTTCATTTATATAAACAAAATTAGCTCTAGAAATCATGATGAAAGTTAGAAGAAACTAGTGGCAAGCCTTGCAGAACATATCTTTGGTACTTGTAATATTTTCTCTTTCTTGATCTGAGTGGAATTTATTTTTTAAGGTATAAGATGACAAAATGTTCTCTTTATATTTATAACTCAATAATTCATGTCACACTGGAGCAATAGCACAGCGGGCAGGGCATTTGACTTGCATGCAGCCAACCCAGGTTTGATTCCTCTGTCCCTCTCAGAGAGCCTGGCAAGCTACCGAGAGTATCCCGCCCGCAGAGCAGAGCCTGGCAAGATACCCGTGGCATATTCAATATGCCAAAAATAGTAACAAGTCTCACAATGGAGATGTTACTGGTGCCCATTTGAGCAAATCAATGAACAATGGGATGATAGTGCTCCAGTGCTACATAGAATAAACAATAACATGACAGCTCCTAACATGTTAAACTGTGCTCCTGTGTTAATGTCTCATGTCATTGTGGCAAAGGTAGAAATTAACGTAATTTACTTACATGCTCATTAACTCCAAAATTAGTGTATTTCTAAAACACATGAAGTGTGACACGCTAATACAACTTGTTCAAAAGTAGTTGTAAAAAGTTTTAAAAGTCTAAAACCAATGATGTCAGTTTTGCCCACTCTTCCCCTTTCTCTTCTCTCCACTATATTGCCTTCCAGTATGACAATTGCCGAATATAATGGGGAGTCATAAATTAAATTCTTTGGTTCTGAAGCAAATATTATGCAAGTTTATCTCTGAGGGAAATATATTCCTCAATTCAAAGGCAAAATTTCTCTTTGTTAAGTTACAATGGAGAGAATGCAGGGGAAATTATGTGATATCTGTATTATCTTCAACCACACTTTTTAAAAAGAGAAAGAAACATAAGGAAACTTAGTCTCTAGCCAGAAAGTATGTATTTTAATTAAATCGAAAGTTTTACATTATTATTCTTTGAAGTTAGTACTTGGTTAAGGATGTCAAGGGATTTCTTACATATATATAAAGTAAACTGGAGTCTAAAGTTGGAATAACAGCTACTAAATTCTGTGCTTATTTATGTTTAAAATATACATAAACACCCATAGCACCTAGCCTTGAGACAAACTTGAAAACGAACACAAAACTAAAACAGCTCATTTAGCACCCACTCTTTGCGTGTGAGAGAAGGAGAGAGACCTGTGACCAAGAAAGCCTGTCATGGCTACAAGGAATTCTTTGCCTGTGGTACTCGAGCCTTGAAAAGCAGGACATGGCCTGCTCCCCATACACTTCAAAGTGAAAAATACACAGCAAGGACCTACATTGTTCCTCCTGCCCCATTTCTTGACAAAAATTACATTTTGGCCTCCAGCCAGTCTTATCTGAGTTAAATTCCAACCCAAATGCTCCTTCCCTATACTGTTCTCATCAAGTCCTAGGAGGAATAATTATCTCGTGCTCTAGACAATCAGAGGATAGGTGCAGCTGATGAGTCTACCAGAAGTACAATAGGAGACATCATTGTGTCACTGTATCACCATTCATCCCATTGATCATTGATTTGCTCTAGCGGGCACCAGTAACGTCTCCATTCGTCCTATTCCTGAGATTTTAGCAGCCTCTCTTTACTCGTTCTTCCAAGCAGTGCCACATTGGAGGCTCTTTCAGGGTAAGGGGAATGAGACCTATCATTGTTACTGTATTTGGCATGTCGAATACGCCACAGAGAGCTTGCCAGGCTCTGTCATGTGGGCAGGATGCTCTCAATACCTTGCTAGGTTCTTCAAGAGGGAGAACTAGGCTATAACAGGTTATGCCACCGCAAATGCAACCATGCGCTTTTGGGAGCTTTGTTTTATAGTCTCTGGATCTTGGCCATTGATGGGATTACACAGTGCCCAGGGGCAATTTGTGGGTATAGCTGCCAAGCTACTGGAAAATGAGGGATCTGTGTGGAGGAGGCCCAGTTCCAATCCAAGCAGGCTTGGAGATCTCAGCCCCAGGTCCCGCACAACTGGGTTCTTCTGCCGGTTCCTTCGTGCATGAGGCTTGTCTGAAATTGTGGAGAGTAGCCTTGAGCATGGCTGTGGCTGGGTTCTGAAAGTCTTCGGCTGTTGGGGCTCTGCTTGGGGTGGGGAGAGAGACTCAACCCCACCCCCAAGGGGCCTGTAGTGAAGACAGCCAGGCACAAGGGGCAGAGACACTATTTTTAAATGAGCAGTCACCCAGACAGTGACACACAACCACTGAGAAGCTGACCATTGCTGAGTCTTCTCTGGCAGTGGATTTGGTGGACAGACAGTCCCAACAATTGGTGGTTACTCAGGGAGACATAGAAGGCTGGAGTTTAGGACATTCTGACTGGAGCACAGTCATTATAATCAATGTATGTTGTTTATGTTCCAACAGTAGTACCCTTCAGGTTAAATGTAATAAATCTCCTCTCTTGGGGCAGTAGACAGAGTGGCTACTTTTGCTTTGTGCAATGGGTAACTAGGAAAAAACCAACCTATTGAAAATGAGGAGAGCAACTGAAAAAGAAACTCCCAGATAGCTATCAAATAAGACAGCTATAAGCCCAAATACTAATATGATTTTTGTTACACGTGGATATTAAGGTAATTTAGATATGTTTTTTCTTTATCATATTTAGATCCCTTACAAGTTACAAGTCCCTTTGTAAAACTCATTGCTTCATAATTAGAAAAGAAATAAAAACAATAAAGTTTTGGCTTTTTCCAGCCAGACCTTATGATTATTTTAAATGATTTTAGTCTTAGGATATTGCCAGAATTACCCCTGTGAGATGCCCTTCTTCCCTCACAGATCTGAGTACAAAGGAAATTTAGTAGACCATGCATCAAAGAAGTACAACTATAGATCAAATTAAATCTGCTTTCACCCAGATAAATTATGCATCGAACACAGAACATTTCTCAAAGTTTCTCATGGAAACTGAGAGTCAGATTTGTACCTCATTTCCCATAATTTAACAATATTATCTGCTCAATTTTAACAGGTGTTTAGTAAAGATAACTATCCTTTGTTTAATGGTTCTCTACTTGAATGGAAAAGGTGTGTTTCTGGAAAAAAAAACCTCCCAAACAATGCAATGTATTCATAGTTTTCCCCTTTCCACTTTATAGGTGCAGAAACTGAAATTTCTACATAACAAATTGAAATAGGTAATAGTTGTGGAATTTCATCTCATATCCATAGACTTTGAAATTTGCATTCCTCCTGTGTCAACCTATTCCTTCCTGAGAAGAAATGTGACTAGTCTTCTCTCTCTTCTTGAAACTCAACTAGCTGAGCCTCCAGATTCAAATAGCAGAATACTTGGACAAGAGTGTAGGGTATTTGTCTTGCACAGAGCAGACCCGGTTCTATCCCTGGTATCCCATATGGTCCCAAGCCCATCAGGAGTGATCCCTGAGTGTAAAGCCAGGAGTAAGCCTTTAGCACCACTGGGTATGACCCCAAACCCAATATGTTTATACATATAGATATATATGCACATATATATGTGTATCTATCTATCTATCTACATATATATGAAACAGGACACTGTAATAACCTATCTGAATTCAGATGCTCTAGATTTCAAATTACATCTATGGCTGCTGTCTACAAGGTTAGTGTGCTACTGGATTTGGGGGTAGGAGAAGGCAAGAGGTTAGGCTGCAATGTGTACTGTCATGGGACATTTAGCAACATTTCTGATTTCTACCTACTGGATGCCTATTTTTAACATAGAACCTACTAAAGTCCTGACCCTTATATTAGAAATGTGTTGCATGGCTGATATAGAAAGGTGAATAATACAGGAATGCCATGCAAAAGTGACATAGGGACCCCCACTCCAGTTCCCACAGAACAGGTATAAGGTATGCTATTCTATAGACTAGTAAGTTTTGTGTGATTGCTGTTATTCGATTCTTAAAAAAAAAAAAGTCTTAGAAATACTGAACTTAGTTTGGTTAAATATAGGCTCATTCATTTGTCAATATTGCATTTTTAACACACTTTGTAGTATTGTTCATTTTTATTTAGTCCTTAAGTGGCAGAAGACTTTTTAAAATGTAAACACATTTGTAAAGATGAATAAAAAGTTATACTTAATTAGAGCACATTTATTTTATAAGTTCAAAAGTATAATATTATGAAGTCAATCTGCAGAAATGAGATCATTTCAATACATAAAACCACTTGAAATCAGAAATTAAGCATGATAACTAGTCTTCTATGAGACTCAGCTAATTTACTTCCACAATTTTCTTTCTTTCTTTTCTTTTTTGGCTTCACAATGTTCTGTGGACCTTGAATCACCCGAATAAGTGGTTTCAAATGGTAATATTTATTAAGAACTCATCTAATATCTCAGGATACTTATAAATATCTATAAAAGCATGATAGCAAAATACTAGAAAATGAGTTTCAGTGTTGAAAGCTATAAATCATTCACAACTGATTGCATTACTGCATTCCTAATGACAAGATATGAGGCCTTCAAGAGCTCAAAATAAAAAAATTAGGCAGAATGTCTTAATAGAATGGAGTAGTAAGCTAAAAATGGGTTTCCAGCATGAAATAGAATTATTGTTTGGGCTGAAGACTAAGAGAGCTCAGGATAGAATATGTTGACTCGAAGCAAAGAAGACATTTGGAATCCTAACTCATTAGGTATTACATATATTACATATTGTGCGTGTATATATGTATATACATATGCATCTATATGTATTCACACACAATGGAATATTAATTAGCTAAAACGATAGAAGAAATCAAACAATCTGCTGCTACTTGTATGAACTGAAGAGTATCTCATTAAGAAAGTCAGAAGATGAGAAATAGATACTGAATGGTTCCTCTTATATATGTGAGATATAAAAATCATAGTAAGGGAGCAACAACTGGCCAAAGGAAACATAACTAGAGATCTGATCTACATAAATGAACTTACCTGGTATGGAGGAATCATGAAACACTGGTAGAGGGAAGTGGACACTTTTGTGGTAGGTGTGGTGTTGAAACAATGTATGCTGAAACTATTATTAAAGATATTATAAATTATGGGTGCCTCAGTAAAAATTGGAGAGAAAGTCTTAAATGCAATTTTGATATATATCATCTTTTTAGATTATCAGTTTTATGTGCTAGATGGTATATTGTCAACTGGATGAAACAAATAGTAAAATTTCATAATAACATGCAAAAAAGAAATATATGTGTGTATATCTGTGTGTATGGACATATAGGCAAAGATATGGTGAACAGATACAATTCATAAATGTGTGTTATTATACATGTCACTATTACTGTCATCCCGTTGCTCATCGATTTGCTCGAGCGGGCACCAGTAACGTCTCCATAGTGAGACTTGTTGTTACTGCTTTTGGCATATCAGATACTCCACAGGTAGCATGTCAGGCTCTGCTGTGGGGGCTAGATACTCTCAGTAGCTTGCCAGCCTCTCCAAGAGGGGCAGAGGAATCGAACATGTATAAAAACATAACCACCATATATTCCTTAAACTCTATTTGGGTACTACTTAGTACGTCCCATATTCTTCTACAGACAAATACCCACAGTACCTATTATATTGGAAGGAGAAAATATCTAAATATTCAAGTTGACTAGTGTAAGAGTATCTCCTTTATGCTAAATTACATGACTTTTTTATTTAATGTGCATGTTGAATATAATTCGAAAGATTATATTATGTCTAGGACAAGATTTTTCAGTTATTCACTTGTCCCTGTCTCAGAATGAGTTGAGATTTACTGTTATAAGCAATTATGAGTTTCACACATTACACTTATAAAATAATGGAATATATATTTCTTATACTGGTTTATATACTGATCAATGAATGGAGAACATATAATTTTATCAGTTGACTATGGCAGCTGTTGAGTACATTTCATTTTCACTCATCCTTTAAGTAATAAAAAATAATGAATACATCACTATACTTTACTGTCTTATGTAAATGTTCCATGCAGTTAAAGAGTTATAAAGTCAAAATAAAATGTTAATGGCAGAGAAAGAAATGGTACAGCATTAGAAGCAGAAGAAGGTTTGTTTGCTAGACTGCTATAAATAAGATTATTTTTAAAGCTTAAACTGTAGTCTAACTGTGTGGATGCATGAGCAAGTCTGGGAATAGGAAAACTACGGTCCATTGACCCAGCCTGGTCCATGATCTGTTTTTGTAAATAAAGTTTTATTGAAGCACAATCAAATCATCTTTTTATGTATTTCATGTAACTATTCTTGTGCTATTATGGAAGAACAGAGTGAGTATAATGGAAAGTGTGAATCTGCAAGGCCTAAAATATTGATTCTCTAGACCTTGACTGAAAGTTTGTGTAGCCAGGAATGAATCTATCCTCTACTTCCAACAGGGAATAATGCAAGTACTTTAGGCAACTCAGCAGTCCCCAAATATTACCCACCATTAAAAATGGGTGCTAGGACTCAGAGAAGGGAACACCAAGAAAAATGTGGTTGGAGGTCATGTGGAGGAAGGGTGATGCGGGCCGAATATAGACTAGAGACTGAACACAATGGCCACTCAACACCTTTATTGCAAACCACAACACCTAATCAGAGAGAGAGAACAAAAGGGAATACCTTGCCATAGTGGTAGTGTGGGGTGGGGGGAGATGGGACTGGGGAGGGTGGGAGGGATGTTGGGTTTACTGGTGGTGGAGAATGGGCACTGGTGAAGGGATGGGTTATCGAACTTTGTATGGGGGAAACATGAGCACAAAAATGTATAAATCTGTAACTGTACCCTCACGTTGACTCACTAATTAAAAATAAACTATTTTAAAAAATGGGTGCTAGGGGGCCAGGGAAACAGTACATGAGGCAAGGTTCTTACCTTGCATGTGAATGACCAGGGTTCCATCCCTGGACCCACATATGGTCCCCCAAACATCACCAGGAGGGATCCCTGCACACAGAGCCAGGAGTAAGTCCTGATCTGAGAACAGCAGAGCACATCTTCAAGACAAAACAAATAAAATATTGGTGTGTTAAGCACAACACGCGTCTATCCCCTATCCACCTGTCCTCCTAGAACACAGAGAACTTACTCCCAAGCCAGTAGCATGGTTGTCTGCCTCCAAAGCTCTTACTTCCCTTAACAATCGTTGCCCCCAGCTGCTCATTGCTGCCACACGTCTCACTGATGCTGCCAAAGCTAAGACTGAGGCCTGGGCCAAGGTTGCTATTGCCGGATGCCAAACACACTAATTTCTGTGTCAGTGGTGCCAATGTCTGATGTTGGGAACATGGTACATAACTCTGCTGATGATACTTCTGCTTGTCGCTGCCAAATTGCTGTCACCGCTCATCACATAATGAATATTGTCATTGGCCTGCTACATGCACCGCTTCCTGGCCCTTGTCATCTGTGCAAGTTTTAGCAGACTGGAAAGTATAGACAGAGCTGTTTCGATTTGCTTTAACAGCCTGTTCACATAAGACTCACAAAGTTCAGGAGGATGAGAAAGGAGCAGACCTCTTCTCCACAGATGTTTCGACATGAGACCAAATTTCCATCTCATGCTCTCTTCCTCACTAATTCTACCCATGAAGTGCCTGAAACCGTTGTGTAAATAGATGTCAAGGTCTCCCTCCATCTTCTGACTCACATATATCCAGACTTCCCAGGATTAGGAATTTTCCAGCCTGGGAAACTGAAACTTGTGAATTGGGCACTTGTATTTCCACTGGTTTTCAACTTTTTTTTTTATACGAGTAAAGCAGTACCAGTCAATGAACCAGCAGTTATTAAAAAATAACTAAATAAAATTTTTTTTAAAAACACCACTGTTTAAAATCACAGACTTAAACATGCCCCTGGATTCTCCCAGTTCTAAATTTCTGCTTAATATTCTTTTTGATAACTTCCTGGGAAGACTGCCTCGCAACAGCTATATTTTGACAGGCTGCAAGGGGAAAGCTTTTTTCTTTGCAGGCAAGGCTGTTATATCCAACAACCATGCTTCTGGCCAAGAGCTATGCCACTATGAGATCATGGGCATGAATTGTGAGATACAATTAGATCCACAAGGAGTGAGAGGTCTGGGTCCCAGTAGACATCTGAGAACATCCTTATACGTAAATAACACTGCATGATGATAAGGCTGAGCATTAGCTTTGAGTAAACTGCTATTAAATGAAAGTGCAAAACAACCTAATATGATTTGTAAATGAGCAGTCACCTATTATTTGACCAAACCGAGCCAAAGATGTCAGAGATAAATCCGAAGCTCTGAAATCAGATAAGAAAGTCAGAACTTATTCCTGTGAAAATAAGGTGTCATTCTCTTGAAGCAACCAAGACCTACAAGGAGAGATCATCTCCTATATTGACTTGCTATAAAAATACTTGCATTATCATGATATTCAACTTTTCAGCGACCAGAGAGATAGAATGAGTATGGTGTTTAGTCTTGCATGTGTCCAACCTTGGTTTGATTCCCAGCACCACATATGGCCCTCCACCTGGAGTCATCCCTGAGTGTGTAACTAGGAGTACATCTTGAGCATAACCAGGTGTGTCTCAAAACCCTGAGATAGGCATCTCTCAGAAGAGCTATGGCAGAAGAACCAAGAATAACTCACAGGCTTACAGAGGAAATAAGAATATATGGATATATCCCTTTCTCTTTCTCCTATGAGATGACTTAAGAATGAAACACAAATCAAAAGACTCCCATGAAGACATTTGGACATTCCTTGAGATGGAGCAGTCAACTTTAGTTCCCCAGAGTTGACACTAACTCATGGACCCCATTGTATTTGCCCTCCCTGCTTTCCCATGGTATATCCTTTCCCCTTCACTTCTGCTTCTTGAAACTGGTTCTCTTCCATACTATCACAGCTCAAAGATTATGCTTAAGACTCTGCTTTTAGGGGAGTTTGTTTTAAAATAAGCCATGGCTAGGCTTTAGGGCTTTAGGGCTTTAGGTAGGAAGGGAAAACATGCCTAGCTCATGAGTTTTAATCTATTTATTAATTGGAGAATGTGAAGTGATGGGTAAAAGAAAAAAAAACTAGTGATATGTCCCTTCTATTATGGTGGTTCTAAGACTAAACATTGATTCTGTCTGAAGTTCAGTACCCCTGACCCCAAGAGAGGGAAGTTAATAGGCTCTGGGCTGTAAAATGAGATGAGATCATGGATAGGAAGTAAGATAAATTTTTCTACAGTTAATATATAGATGGTGGAGTCAGGCAAAACTTGGTTGAACTCCCAGATCCATCTTTCACAAGCTTTGTTTATTTTGGCAAGTCAATATTTAACCTCCACAAAGCACTTAGTTCACAGAATCATGGTGAATAATAAACAAAATAATGTTACAAAATGCATAGCACCATTCCTGACACATAACCGTTACTAAATGATATCCCTTATTATCTTTTAAATTATGTATAATGCTTAAAATATTATACAAAAAGACACAACAAGGATATTACACATAACTATTAGCAGCACACTATGTTTTTGAGTATTCTTTTTCCATAATACGCATTTCATCACAGGTTCTATATGGAAGACAATCTTCCCCAAACAAAGTGATTCTTACAACAGGCATAAATGAGCAGGTTAGAAGATTATATATTTATTGCTTGCATATTTGCCATGATAAGAAGTTGTATAATGGGACTTGTAGAATTGAAGTAGGCAAGCTACTGAGACTATCCTGCCCACACAGCAGAGCCTGGCAAGCTACCCATGACGTACTCGATATGCCAGAAACAGTAAAAATGAGGGTCCTCACTCCCCTGACTCTGAAATAACCCCCCAATACGCCATTGTGCTACACTAGCACGCGACAGGGACGAATGTAGACATTACTGGTGTCCACTCAAACAAATCAATGAAAAATGGGATGACAGTGATATAGTTATAATATGGAACTAAGTTCCTATGAATTATGAAGTTCTTTTATGTGTCAGTAATTGTTAACAACAACAAGGAAGACTGTACTTCAAGAAGTTTGAAGTTCGGGTGAAAAGACAACAATGGCAATCTGTGTAATTGGGCCAGGTATGGCCCCCAAACAAACAAAAATTAAACAGAAAGATAACTCAATGGGATAGAGTCAATGCTTTGAATGCTGGAGATCCAGGTTCATTTCCTGACACCGAATGGTCCCCTGAGCAATGCCCGGAGTAAGCCCTGAGTGCTGAGCTATAAATAGTCCCCAAACATCTCTGAAGTTGGTCCAGAAACAGACAAACAAGAAGTGTTAGAAATAGTCATTCAACAATGATGATGCACCCATTTTAGCAGTACAAATTTTCAGAATCCTTTTACATGGAGAACAGCTTGGGAAGAATGCAAAAACTCCTCCAGTCTCTCCTCATTGACAATGAAATGTATATAAGTTCAGGATGAGCTTGGAAGCTAGCCTCAGCTTTCTGCTATCCACGAGAATTTCTGCCAAGTGATTAAGACAAACAAAAAGTCAATGAAGGCCTACATCTCTAAATACAAGGACAAGTGGATGTTCAACAAATAATAACATTTGCCGGTGGCAGTAATGAAACTAGCCTCTTTCATGCTGCAGAAGCAGCAGTAAAATAGAAGAAGATTAACAGATGTTCGATACAAACTACTCTCCTGAATTTACTTAGTTTCCTCTCCTCTGCCTGGGGGAGGAAAGAACTAAGTAAAAGCACTCAGTTATGACTCTTAGAACATTTCCATGAGGTGGAAAGTAGAAGGCGATAAATATCTATTTAGGTTAAAATGAAGACTGCAGAGGGCCTCTGAGCTGATTCGATGAAAACACAGACTTCAACTCAAGTCTAATTCAAAAAAAGAATCAGAAAGAATGCTCTACCTCATACAGATCTCTAATTCACCCTGCACTAGCAAAGGAAAATATCACTGATTACTGTTAGTGATGATACCAAACTTCCATTGGGAGCTTATCAGTCAATAAACTGCACTCACTGCTTTACACAGCTTAGTTTGATTCCCTTCAGAACTCAAGACTAGAATTTAGGAAGACAGTCTAGGCAGGGAGGGGAGGAAACTTGGCCCTGGAAATTGGCAGCAAAGGTATGAGAGGAAAGAAATGCAAAGGAGCAGAAGGTAAAATACAGCCTTTAGCTGGGCAGTTGATTTTGGCAGCAAGGTTGTGTGTCCAGTTGTGTGTGCTTGGTGGCATAATGTTGGGGCTAGTGATGAGTGTTACTAAGGCCCAGTGGTGCTGCAGGCATCAGGACCATAGATGATGGTGCTACGGGGAAGTGTATGTAGCATGAGGGGATCTAATTCAGGGCCTCTGTGTGACAAGCCTGTGCTCCAGCCCTTACAGCTATCTCCCCATTGATAAGTCTTTTGAGAAGCATGCAAGATGTCCTCCAGAATTCCTCTGAATGACACTGGGACATTTATTCACTAGTTTCAACTCCTATTAGTTGCAGCTTTTGCCTTCTCTGTACCCCAGGGCTATTCTTCCTTGAGAGCCCAGGGTAGGCCAAAGTTTGGAGAATTCCCTTGTATCACTGTATCACTGTCATCCCGTTGCTCATCAATTTGCTCGAGCAGGCACCAGTAACATCTCCATTGTGAAAAAAAAAAAAGGAAATAAACAGTGTTTAAATTAGACTGAAAACTATTGACTAAAGCTTTGGCTGATTTCACAGGTGTGGCAAAGATGGTACAAAAACCAACAAGAGGGTCTGTGGCACGACTTATTTTATTTAAAGTAACATGCTTACAGCACATCATTAAACCATGCCATTATTGTCTCCATTAATGGGTGAGGAAATTAAGGCCAGGAGAACTAACATAATTTGCCCAACTACTTCACACAGCTAGGCAATGGTGGAACAGAACTTCTCACCCAACTTCCCACCTAAAGGACCTGAAGTCCTGATCAGTGTATACACGACACTAGTTCTCTCTCCACAGCCTCTTGCATCAGAAACTTATTCTGACTATGCAAAGAATCTCAAAGAAACTTTATTTATTTTCAAGTATAAAACTCAGAGCTAGCTAGACTTCCAGAACTCCTATTTAAGAAGCCGAGAACATCATAAATTTAGAGAATTTAGTTATTAATACTCAGTTGACAGCTGAGCTGGCACTTTCAATGATGACTTCTAAGAATATTATATACCAGACTTTTAGGGTGGCCCCCTGGGATTATTTTCACAGGGAAGATTTTTCATCTATAACAGGTATGAAGGTTTGTTCATTTCCCCCCACACACACTCGTTGGTAACAAACACATTTCAGTTAAAACTTCGGTTAGACTTCCATTATGAAAATATAAGCGTTTTCTTAAGAGAATGGAAGTGATATCATCTTTCTATTACCTCTGAGAATAGAATACAGGTTAAAATAGTCTCCTGGACTTGTAAATTTTAAGTGAGGAAAAAGAAGAGCTCACTTTGCTAGAGAGTGTAAGAAGGCTGTAAATTATGAATAGCGGTCCCAAGGGAGCTAGCCGACAAGGACCTCTCTATCTGTAGTTTGTTAAGCATTGCAATGCACGCTAGTAAATGAGCTGACCATGTCTCCATCACATTAAGGAAACTCTGAGGCAAAAGAGATAATTTCAAATTATCAGAGATAACATCAGATTAAATTACATGGGTTATTAAAGCACGACAGATCATTTCAAGCATAAACCAGGACCACCCGGAGCAAACCAAAGGTATCCTAAGCACAGAACAGATTTATTTGATTGGGAAATGAGAATCACATGAGTCTATACAGATTCCAAGACCCTATCCTTCAGTTACTGTATCTATATATCTGGCACAGGGTCCCCTGGTTTGTCTTTGATTTAATGCTATCTCTAGGTTTCTCTTAAGTGTGCTGAAAGTATTTGCCCCAGTGACTTAAAAAAATCCAAATTCAATGTTCCTGCATATATATGGATAATTCACATAGAGATATGAGGGCTAAACTAATTCAGTGTCATGGTTAACACTATAAAAAAAATGGGAAGGAAAGGACTTCACTGGTCTCATGTACTTATTACTATAAATGCTTATTGTCTTTTATAAATGTGAGTTTGATAATAGAGATAGTGGTATCAGAGCAGTAGTACAGCAGGTATTGCACTTGCTTTGCATGTGGCTGACCCATATTTGATCTCTGACACATTATAAGGTCCCCCAAACCCTGCCAGGAGTGTTCCCTGAGCACAGAGTCATGAAAGCCCTGAGAACTTCCCGCTGTGCCCTCCCCCCAAAACAGTGATAATAGAGATAGTATAGCAGGAAGGTGCTTTCCTTGCATGTATGGGTAAGGACTTATTTTTTTGTTGGCGGGCAGGCAGTTGGGGCCATTTCTGGTGGTGTTCAGGGGCTGCTCCTAAGTCTGAATATGGGTAAGGGGATTGAATCCTCTTACCCCATAGGTGTCAGATATAGCCCCCATACAGTGGCAGGAATAGCTTTCAAGCACCACCAAGAGTGATCCCGGAGCACAGAACCCGGAGCACAGAGTAAGCTCTGAACACAGCAAAGTCCAGCCCCAAAACTAATATGCAACTATATGTATATGAATATATGTGGAAGAAAGAATGTATTCAACTGCTTTTTTATGCATGTAAATTCTACTGTGAGGTTACAGAACAATAACAAAAAAAAAGAACAAATAACAACTCACACAACCCAGCAACATGATATGAGGATAAAGAATATGTAATTATAAACTTTCTAAGGATAATGAACTCTGCCTGTTATATGCTAGGGTACACTGTATGGTCACCAACTATCCAGTTTTACCTGGAACTGGAGATTTGTCCAGACACAGGCTTCTGGTGTTAAAACTGGGGAAGTGTGGGGTCTGAGTGATAGTGCAGCAGATAAGGTGCATGTTTGCATACTGCCAACCCAGGTTCAATCAACAGCATCCCATATGTCCCCTGAGCACTACCAGGAGTATTTTCTGAGTGCAGAGTAAGGAGAAATCCCTTAGCACTACTGAGTATAGCCCCCAAAACAAAAACAAAAAAACTGGGAAAGTCCTAAGCAAATTAAGACAAACTGACTTCTCTACTAGTGAATAATGCAACCAAAATGGAGGCTTAATAAAATTAATGTGCGATGGCTTATTTTTTTCTTTTTGATGGCAAGGAGGTGGTTGGGGCCATTTCTGGGGGTACTCGGGGGCTGCTCCTAACTCTGTACACAGGGAGGACTCCTAACAGTGTTGCGGCTGGTGGAAGAGACCAGGAAAGACACCAAACATGGTACCAGATCAAACCAAAGTGTGTGGAAGGCAGGATAAGCGCCTTGGCCCTCTCTAGTATCTCTGTACTAAGATATTCATTTATATTAAGTTCTACCTTTTTTTTTTTCAAATTCCTTATAGACATTATTACGGCAAGGATCTAACACAACTGACAGAGGGGAAACTGAGGATCAGAGAGGTTCGTTCCTTGATCCCGCCCCTCTACCATTCCCACAGGCTGGAAACGAGAGTGGGAGAGAAATGAATACAGCACTGCTTGAATGCGAAGGCCCCAAGAGGAAGGAAAGATGAAGCCCCGAGGTCTTTGCTCAAAGCCTCAACAGAGAAATGTGGAATTAGAATTGAATCCTGCATCCGAGGGAAACCAGCCATGTTTTATTTAGGGAGAACCATTTTGTTTTTATTAACACACACACACACATATGCCCAAGATAGTTTGCTTGTCTCCCTCGCTCCCTCCTGGCAGCTGCTTTGAAGCCCACCCGGGACTCCTGAGGGAGCCGAGCTGTTTCCAGCAGCTGTTTCTCAAACACCTAACTTCATTTTCAGATCAGAGCTGGGGTTTGAAGCTCTTAAAACCTTTGCTGCTTCAATCACAAGAGAGCAGAAACAGCCAAAACAATCAGTGCCTCACCAGTAGCCTATTTGAATGCCTCTCTGTGCGCGGGTGCCTCGGGCAGAACCAAGTGTGGGCTCTTTGCTGAATCCAGTTCCGCTCCCCTCTCCCTCATCTCCAGAGAGACAGATGGAGAGACAGTATCTCATTCAAGCTCCCTCGTCCTCTTTCTCGCAGGAAATCAAATGTCAAAGAAAAGATGGAAATTCTTAGTGCCTGCCAGATACGTTTCTCCTCCCCTTGACTTCCAGGAAATAGCAATAGAAAGTTGGTACAATCCTTTCCCAAGGGATAGATGCTTTAATCAATTTGTGTTCACCTATAAACAATGGGAGAAGTGTGAAATAAGGGGTTTTTTTTTTCATTTTCACTTTTTCATTTCATTTTCATTTTTGTACTGTATATGTATATACCCATACTAAGATGCTAATTTTTCCTGAAGATTCTTGTTCTTACAGGCTCAATCATGTGCAAACATGACAAACTATTAGATTGTTTTTTGTTGCTTTGTGGAATTCCACTAGTTAAGGGTCGTGTGGTTTCTTTTTTATTATTATTATTCCTCAATGTTAAGTACTTAAATAATGATTTTCATTCTGTGCTTCTTGTATTCTGCATTTCTACAGTCAACCTATGAGGTAAATCAAATAACCAGTCAAATCCACACAAATATAAATAAAATACTAGAATTTTTTTTAAAAAAACAGGTTATAGGAGTTTTAAATGAGGGAAAGGAGGAAGCCAATTACATCAATACTGGGTTCATAGATATTTGTTTTCTACTCTTATATTCATAGGGCTTAGAAGCAAGCTACTGGTGTGTTACAGGTGTTAAACAAATATATACTAAATTATTGAGCTGAAAAGACACACAGATCAACTCTCAAGTTTCTAAGACAAGCTGTCACACAGAGCCCTGGAGGCAAGGAATCCTAGCTCTAACATACATAATCAAATACGAAACTAGGAAATCAATGATATTGAAACGGTGGAGTGGGCACTACGTGTAAGTTGAAAACATGCCAATAAATAATAAATACCTGAGATCTTACATATTATGAGTAGGTAGGTTACTGTCTGAGTCATTTAGAATTAGAGGAGATGGGAAAAGACATGCCCAGAAACTCTCACCCATTCACTAAATAGTACCAACTGTCTCAAGAGAGAAGACTCTTCCCTTATTGTATCAAGTTATTACAAATCATCAGAATCTTCCCACTTATACATGACTGCCAATGAGTTATGAACTTAACCGTCTGTGTATACAAACACATGTTATTCTACATAAATTCCAGTAGGGAGGTTAAATAAGATACAATAAAGGGGCACATAAGAAGCATTGAATTCGGATTATCTTCAATCATAGTGTGAGGACTGGCCCAGGAATTCCAGGACAGGCCATAGGAATCTATTTAACTGTCTTAAGATTCTTTTTACAGGAACCTGCATTGTGAAATAACTTGTCTATCTGTCCCTGAGCAAGGAATTTGGAACCAAGCGCCCTGGGTCGCAAAGAGGGTGGTGGTCAGACCAGATAACCGGATGCATATCACAAGACCCATGTCACAAGACCCAGGACTGCCCCAGAACCGGGACATTCCTGAGTATTGGCGCGAATGCTGTTCTCTAAAACCATAGGCTAAGGGGTGATGTCATTTTAAATAGATTGGTTAAGAAAGTTTGCAACATTACAAATCTATTGGCTATGAAATGCGCGGGCTCTGCTGTAATGGCCGG
Source organism: Sorex araneus (assembly GCF_027595985.1). Classification (NCBI taxonomy): domain Eukaryota; kingdom Metazoa; phylum Chordata; class Mammalia; order Eulipotyphla; family Soricidae; genus Sorex; species Sorex araneus. Next base: position 21,250,987 of record NC_073309.1, read on the forward strand.
GGAAGGCCTATATAAGATCTCCTTTGGAGAAGCTCGGGGTCTTGCCCAACCTGCTGGACCTGCATGTCCGTGTAGGCGGCTGGACCCTGGCTAGCCAGTCTCACAATAAACCCTGCTTGCTGTTTGCAGTCTCTGGACTCTTTGTCGGTAAGGGAGATTTCGATCAGCGCCCTAACAATAGGATAAAGGAAGGCCTATCATTTTACATATGAAGACTAGCAAAAACAATCTCGTTCCCTAACAAATATTTACCAGAAGTGGCACAGAGGTTTATTCCTACAGAGGCAGCAACACCAAGATGAAATTTCCATCCTTGTTGCTCATTATTTTTCTGAATATCATGTGTTTATAATGGAGCCAAGTCAGACAAACTCCCTTGAAGGAGAACCTTTGCAAAGCTTCTTGAGAGGCTTAATAGATATTAACAGAGAAATTCATATTCTTCTCAAACATGGGTGAAGGAAAGCACATTTACTATATCTCAGAACCTAATGTCCCCCCTCTTCCCTGGGAAAATGAATGGAATTTCTCCAGATAAGAGGGTTTTAGGCTTATCCACACATCAGGGCCTCATCATGCTCTGCAGTTAATGGCCTGGATGCATCCCGCTGCTGGCTAGAGGAACTGGGGGTGGAGGTATAAGTGGCGCATTGTTATGTAGACTCATAGGAATCCTCTTCCCATCCAAACTATTCATTCTTTCAGAACATATTTGTGAAACATGTTTTGGCTTTAGTAATGTATTTAAACCATATTGTTAAAAACATTTTTTAAGACTATCAATCACTCAGGACTATGCAACCTCTAAGAACATCGGTATGAAACTCAGTTTCCTAGCGATAAAACCCAAAGATAAAATATAAGAAGTATGTGTGTTTGAAAGAGAGAGAGGGGAAGAAAAAGAGAGAGAAAGTGTTGGAGCTGAACTGAGCTATCAAGGTGAGCCCATGTAGACTGTACCATACAACATAGGGACCCATGAAAATGGGCGAGATTTCTTGTGTGTCCTGATTGGTTTGGATGAGGCTGAACATCTTTTTCCTTTAAACTGCCTTCAGTAAATAATTTCATAAATTTCAGTACATTGAAAGAGGTTTTACATCTATACAATGGAATACTATGCAGCTGTTAGAAAAAATGAGGTCATGACGTTTGCATATAAGTGGATCAACATGGAAAGTATCATGCTAAGTGAAATGAGTCAGAAAGAGAGAGACAGACATAGAAAGATTGCACTCATCTGTGGAATATAGAATAATAGACTATAAGACTAACGCCCAAGAATAGTAGAAATAAGTACCAGGAGAATATTTCCATGGCTTGGAGGCTGGTCTCTCATTCTGGGTAACTCAGGGAAGGGACCACCAAGTAAAATGTGGTTGGAGGACATGTGGGGGAAGGGTGAGGCGGGTGGAATACAGACTAGAGACTGAACACAATGGCCACTCAACACCTCTATTGCAAACCACAACACCTAATCAGAGAGAGAGAACAAAAGGGAATTCCCTGCCACAGTGGCAGGGTGGGGTGGGGGGAGATGGGTCTGGGGAGGGGGGGAGGGATGTTGGGTTTACGGGTGGTGGAGAATGGGCACTGGTGAAGGGATGGGTTATTGAACTTTGTATGGGGGAAGCATGAGCACAAAGATGTATGGATCTGTAACTGTACCCTCACGATGACTCTCTAATTAAAAATAAACTAATAAAAAAAAAAAAGAAAGAGGTTTTTTTTTTCTGAAAGAGTTCTTCTTCCTCCCCCCCCCCCCCCCCCACCTTTTCTCACAGAAGACCAGCCTGCTGATCTTTGACATGTAGATTCTGGGCTCTGGCCCAGCCTAGTCTTTGGGATGCAAATTTCAAATGTTTGCACAGTTGTCTTTGGGATGTAGATTGCAGGTGCCCGCCCAGCCTTGTCTTTGGGATGCAAACCCAAGTACTTGTAGCCCAAGACAGGTTTCAGTTTTGCTTTTGTATCTTCTTTCCAAAGGCCAAAATTACTGGCTTACAGATGCAAGGAAACTATGCATGTTTTGCTGCCTCAATGTTCTTTCTGTAACTTATTTTGATGACTTCACTGTATTGTGCTCTTTAGAGGTACCATGATCAATAAAAGGAGATTTCGGGGCTCTCTACCTTTGTCACAGGTCTGAGAGAACCTGGACCCTCCATGACAAAAATTTCTTTTGTGTTGCTTATCTCAATGCCTCTGACTGAATGAATATTCATGCAACAGGACAGAGGAGAGAGAGAGAGAGAGAGAGAGAGAGAGAGAGAGAGAGAGAGAGAGAGAGAGAGAGAAAGGTTATGAGTAGCAAAAATGGAGAACGGTCAGCTCAATCCACATATCTCAAATTTAAGGAGGTTTCAGCGAGAACGGGAGCACTGATAATCTTTAGTTTCATCCCAAATGCAAAAGGAACCCACTCTAACTCATCCAAAAATAAAAGACTTCATTCTTTACCACAGTGTTACCAAATATTATTCATATTCCTCAATTGGGCTAAGCCCCGCCACAAAGAAGAACTAAATGTCAATTGGACCTGGTGTTTAGGTAGGATCTTGTCAAAAACGTTTGGAAAGATGAAAGAAGGGTGAGTGGTAGTACAATCCTTCCCATACTTGGAAACTTGTTAGAACCAACTGCAATATTTTACATCCATAGCTGATGCTCAGAATCAAACACAGACTGTAGATATGCTGCAGGGGAAACCAAGTATTAGTGTTTTGCTTCACTTTGTATTGAGTTCTAGAGTGATAATATGCAGTTAAAATGGCATCAATATATCTGGGCAAGAGAATTTCCCTGCCTGAGAATAAAACGCACATTGTAGCCCCCATGAGTGAAAACATGTTAACTTTTCCATTACCATAAACAAAGTTGATCTGCATTTCTTCGTTGCTATGAAGAAATTAAACAAAGAAACTGCAACCCTCCAAAATAATTGAACTATAACCCTCCTGAAAATCTACTGTTTTTAACCAAACAAACAGAAAGTACTCCCAGGTTATACTCAAGACTACTACAACCCTTCCCCTGAATCATTTCAACCCCACCCCATCATACTACAGTCCAAAGCTTAGCACATATCAGGAACACATAAGAAAGAATGAAGGAATGATGACTTGCAAGCAAAAATATTACAATTAAGCACTGCCATATGTATTGTAATTTAGCTTATTATTCAAAAACCCTAATATTTGCAGTAACTCAGCTTTTTTCTAAATTCTCATAATGCATGTGTGAAAAAGTTAAAAGACATGTATATAAGGTATTATATATTCATAACATTGTAGTTCAGAGATCTGTTCATTTAATTATGATACATTCATAAAATGGAATTATCTGTAGGTATCAAAATAATGTCAAATTATTTTTAACATATAGATGGTGGTTATATGTGACATATTATAAAGAGCACATTAAAAGCAGCATAAGATCTAGGAAGATAGTACCAGCTACCACTCGATGCCCCAAATATCAGGTATAGTTCTGCAGCTGCCCCTGAGCACAACACGACCTTGGCAGCACTAAAGCCCCAACCCTGGCATTCAGTCCGGGTTGGCTGAGAATTCCCAGGACTGACACTGAGCAATGCATGGGAGGCACAAAAATAAATAAATGAAAATAAATCAGTAAAATATATTCTTATTAATAAATATATAGCATATGTTTATAGAGAAAAATCCAAGTGGTATGAACACTAATGTGCTTATTAATGAAAGACAGAAATAAGGATGACTTTTACTTTTTCTTAGACCTTCTCTTTATTTTCCTCGATCACAGATTATTTCTATCATTGCAATTTCTACATGTGTTATTTCCCCCCACAAATTGGAAGTAGGTATATATCCCATCCTGACTTTAGAACCCTCACCCCTTGTTGTCACCAACCTGCAGTGGCCAGGTCCCCTGGTGCATTTGGGACCAAAAGTCATTCTCCCGGTGGATAGACAGAATAATGAATTGGTATTAGTTGGCCAGCAACTAATTTATTGAATTGGTATTAATTGGCCAGTAACTAATTTATTGAAATCAAACAATACTAATATAGGGAAAGAGAAGCTGAACTATGTACAGAGTGAGGGTACAGAGATAGAATGGGAAACAACGCAAAAAACAAAGACGGGGGAAGTAAGGCACAAAGGAGCAGTTAAACACAAAAAGTTAGACATAAGGAATCGGGAGTGCCTCCAAAATACTACAGTGAGGGGTAACAAAAATGATACCCAATTCCGTTAACATCAGTTCTCTGCAAGGGATGAAAGAGGACGACCCAAAGTCATGCCTAAGCTGCGTGTAACTATGGGGAGATGAATGATTCAGCAAATTCTGTTAACTGAGCTTCAGCAATTAGAAATTATGGGGAGACTGCACCCCTTCTGCTGGTGTCCTTCCCGCTCTCTGAAGCTGTGTTTCTGAAGCCCTCTCACCTCCAGAAGAACCCCTCGAGGCTTGCTCAACAGGCTGGTACTGACCAGGAGGTTCAGGAACAGTGCGAGCAAAAAGTCCAACAACTTGTGAACACAGAACACCAAGGTACAACAGCAGAAAAGGAATAAATTGGTTTTAAGGCACTTTTCTGTACCTGCAAGTCTTCATGGTTACTAGTGGTCATCTCATATCTACTTTGTTTGACCCGGTAGACCCAGTTAAAATCTATTTACCCAGGCCATCTACGTTCACATGTAATGGGGCTGGGGCAGCATTCTTCAACCATTGGTGGTGGTCTGCAGGACAAGTACAGAAATAAGGGCTAGGCTATGTGGTCAAACTATGTCTAAATGCATATTAGTGTGACGTCTAATTGGTCATTACACTCACAATAACAGTGACATTTTGAGAAAAACATCAAAGTGTCATTGACAATAACAGTCATATTTTGAGGAAACTATCAAAACACCCTAACTCCCCAAATCTGCTAAAATAAGAGGGAACTTCCTCCTCCTCCTTCTCCCTCCGCCCTCCTCTTCCTTCTTTTTCCTCTTCTTTTATTTTCTTTAATTTTTATTTTCAGACTGGAGCGACAGCACAACAGGTAGGGCATTTGCCTTGCACGTGGCCAACCTGGGTTTGATTCCTCCGCCCCTCTTGGAGAGCCCAGCAAGCTACTGAGAGTATCCCACCCCCACGGTAGAGCCTGGCAAGCTACCTGTGGCGTATTTGATATGCCAAAAACAGTAACAAGTCTCACAATGAGATGTTACTGGTGCACGCTTGAGCAAATCGATGAGCAACGGGATGACAGTGACACAGTGATACAGTGATTTCTTTTCAGAAATATAATCTTGGTGAAGTTCCAATTTCCCTCTGATGGAGGGAAAGGGGAGATGAGAAAAGGAGAAGAAAGTATCAGTAACCATGACAATTGGAAGTGTCTGGATGCTTTCTGTGCTTGATACTAAGCACTTGGTATGATTAAGGATATAAACATCAGAAACAGTTCATGGCATTACACTATTACTACAACCATTTCACAGAAAAAAAAAAAAGCACAGGGAGTTTTAAACTTACCCAAGAACACAGAGTAAGTGGCAGAGCTAGATTATATTGTGAGGAACTGGCCCAGAACAGACAACAGGAATCAATTTACCTTTCTCAATATACTCTTTTTTACAGGAGCCGGCATTGCAGAATAACTTGATTTTCTGCCCCTGAGCAAGGAATTCAGATACAGGCACCCCAGGTCACAAGAAGGGTGGTGGTCAGACCAGATAACCAGATGCTTCTCACAAGACCCATATCACAAGACCCAGGACTGCCCCCAGAACCGGGACATTCCTGAATATTGGCATGAATACTGATCTCTACAACCATAGGCTAAGGAGTGATGTCCTTTTAAATGGATTGGTTAAGAAAGTTTGTAATATTACAAATCTATTGGCTATGAAATGCTCGGGCTCTGCTATAATGGCCGGGAAAGGCCTATATAAGAACTCCTTTAGAGAAGCTCGGGGTCTTTGCCCAACCGGCTGGACCTGTGTGTCCGCGTAGGCGGCTGGACCCTGGCTAGCCAGTCTTACAATAAACCCTGCTTGCTGTTTGCAGTCTCTGGAGTCTCTTCGTCATTATAGGGAGATCTCCATCCGCGCCCTAACAATATCACAAGTAGTCTTTGATTGACTACAGAACAATGATATCCTACATAGTACCTGGTGTTTCTAGAAATCAGCACTGTCACTGTCATCCCGTTGCTCATCGATTTGCTTGAGAGGGCACCAGTAACGTCTCCATTGTGAGACTTGTTACTGTTTTTGGCATATCGAATACACCACAGGTAGCTTGCCAGGCTCTACCATGTGGACAAGATACTCTCTGTAGCTTGCTGGACCCTCCAAGAGGGGCGGAGGTATCAAACCTGGTGCAAGGCAAACACCCAACCACTGTGCTATCTCTCTCATCTCAAATAAATAAATAAATAAATAGATAGATAGATAGATAGATAGATAAATAAATAAAATTGTCATCCTACACAAAGCATTACACAGTTTCAATGTAATCTCTATCAAATTTCCAATGACAATGACATAATTCAGTTTAATTCAGTATACAGGGATGACTATATTTGTTTCTTGGGTAGGTAGATAATGAGAATAAAACATGATTGGGGTCCAATAGGGGCTAATATTATTGAACTATAGAATAAGAAACCAGAATTCTTGAGTATCTTCCATCTTCTAGACAAGTAGTTGCTCATGGGTGGTCCCAGAAGTAAGAATCACCTGTGACTTGTGGGGGATGCAAATTCTTGAGTACCAGGTCCTCTGTCTCATCATCTCTGGGGGTAGGAACCAGAGTGTTTATCAGAGCCTGGAAACATTAGAACTACTATTCCAGGCACCAGCATCTGCATTTCCAAGCAAGGATCTCATTGAGGTTTGCCAAAAAAGACTTAATGTCAGTGCTTAGTCCCAAGTAGGGACACATTGGCATGGCAGTGAGTGACATGCCCAGAGTTATGTACTTGTAGCAGTGGGGCTACATACCTCTTCATTCCCAGCAATGGAAAACTAATTATCAAATGCTTCCTTGGTAGTAGGGCTGTCTCTCTTGGGTGGAAACCCCAACAACTATAGTGAGTTTTGTGTTGAAATATGGAACGTAATTAAGGTAAAGAGAAAATGAAGTGAAATTCATTAGTTATACAGTAGGGGGTGGGGGTGGGGCGGGGGGTATACTGGGGTTTTTGGTGGTGGAATATGGGCACTGGTGAAGGGATGGGTGATTGAATATTGTATAACTGAGACATAAACCTGAGAACTTTGTAACTTTCCACATGGTGATTTAATAAAAAGTTAAAAAAAAAATCGAGATGATAGACTAAGAAATGTAACCGATATCTGTCAGGCTTCTGTTGAGGTGGGAGTGAGCACCTCTTTGGACTCTGCCCCTAATTCACAGCACCCTTCTTTTATTTTGCACGTGGCAGCACAGTTAAAAATAAAAACACTCTAAGAGGCCAACAAAGGAATACACTTAATGGGAAACTAAGATACATGTAGGCACTTATCTCATAATAAGATTCTACTTATGAAAGGATGCTATAGTGTAATTAGACTCCGGGAGGCCAGAAGAAGAAGAAGAAAAAAAAAACGTGGCTCTTATTTTAACTGCTTCACAATAATGGAGTGTTACTGGAGAGTTATTCACACAACAGATGCTGGGAAGATATGTGCTGATTCTGTGGGATGCTACATAACCCCACTGCAACAGAGCCTCGGGTACTCATGCACACAGACATAAGTCGTCCCTAAGCAATGTCTAACGCTCATAGCAAAACTATAAATCGAAGCTAATGGGAGAAAATGCAACTCCTCCATTCAGACTTTTGAAAAATATTTGCTATAAGATTTTGTGCAACAACAACAAAAAATATGCATTTTTGGTACACACACCACACACAAAAAAAGTGTTTCTTCTGGGTTGGGATTAGGGAGGATAATCAAGTACATTTCACTTTTACCTAGTAAATAAGTTAAATGGTCCCTGTGGTTCTTCATTAAAACTTTTATAGTATGTTCATCAATTACCAAACAGCTTGAACAAAGCAGAGGTAAATTAACTTTCTCAAATCCACATGGCTTGCCAAAAGGAGAGTACTCAAAGCAGTTTCATTGGTTTAAAGTTCATCCAAAGTACTATTAGTTTAGAGTCCAATTCTGAACTGTCAAGGGGAATATATATAATGGTAATTTCAGATCATTATCATGGCATTCCAATGCAAATGGCCACAATTTAATTCATTATCACTAACATTATATCTTTATTTTGCTACCAACTGGTGACTGACATTTCTAGGACTACAAGAAGCAAATGCTAATTAGACCATGGTGTACTCTTAGCCTTTCTTCTTTCACTGCATTTCCCATCTTTAGGGAGATGTACTGGCGGCTATTTCGGACCAGCTGTTGGCCCTTGACCCTCCTCACCTGCCCTCATACAGGCCACACTCCCTGGGATAAAATGAAACTCCTGTGGCTTTTCAGCTCTGCATAGGGGACCTATGAAACAGAACCCTATTTAAAGACATGACCCCTTCCTTAAATCACCCAACCAGCCTAATTTAGGGAATCTAAAGCACTCGCCAGGGTGACAGAGCAAAGGCATTAACATGCAAACAAACTGCCAGGGAAGTTCAGATTTGCATTGACACTGGACAAAAGGAAAGGAATGGCTTTCTCTGCAACATCACAGTTTCACAAATTACTAATCTCTGAAAGGATGCCAGAAGGGAACTTCCTCTGCTCCTCTCATTCATGCTTAGGTGGACTCAATTCATCTCTGAAAGCATGTCTTTTCACTCTCAACGTGAGATGAGAGAGTTGTAAAATCTCAAAGGCTCCAGTGAAATGTTTAATGTGCTTGAATGAAAGCAATTAGTATGTACAAAAAACTCGAAGTGTCTGAAATCTTTGGGCCACAGACTGCGGGGGGGGGGGGGGGGGAAGATATCAAATAGGGATTTTCTTTCGACTTTCCTAACATGGCACGACTTATAAGACTTTCAAGACAAAGTTTATCTCCAGAAGTTCCATGAAAATGTAATTTATTCCCCGATTATTTAGCTGAAATAATGAGAATGATAGATGGTTGCTACATGCCAATGCCCCAGTAAATGACTTTGCATACTCCATCAAAGGTAATTATCCCTGTGTTCTTCAGGGGCTTGACAAATATTCAAACAAGCATCAGAAAGAATGATGGGGGGGGGGGATGAAAAAAAAGTTTAATAATAATGTTAGAGTTGAGAAAGCAGTTGGCCAGGTATGATTATGCAATTAAGAGGGGCACACTCAGCATCAACCCCCCAATGTTGACCCAGATAGATAAGCTGTCCCAAATCCAAGTACCCTGGGGTGTAGACCCTCAAGTCCAAGGATGTCCACATCCAGGATTCTTAGAGACCGTGTGCTTCCTGCAAGGTGGCCCTGAAAGAGGAAGCCTCAGTTTCCCTTTGCCAACAAGAAGGGATCCCACAGTTTTCCCTCAACAGCTGTTGCATTTTTTTTTATAAACCTCCCACACCTCATCCTCAAGGCCCTATTTCTAACATTCCTGGAGTTCCCCAGGACCCTATTCTTCTGTCCCAGAACTAGGAGTCACAAAACTAAGATAATGAAAAATACCCAAGGCAGGTGACCAGAAAGACAAGGCAGCCCGACCACCCTGTAGATTCCCTGAATTCTCTGTAACACAAAAATTGGGGTTTTCTTTTTTTTTTTTTTTTTTTTTTTTGCTTTTTGGGTCACACCTGGCGATGCACAGGGGTTACTCCTGGCTCATGCACTCAGGAATCACCCCTGGCGGTGCCCAGGGGACCATATGGGATGCTGGGATTAGAACCCGGGTCGGCCACGTGCAAGGCAAACGCCCTACCCGCTGTGCTATCGCTCCAGCCCCAAAAATTGGGGTTTTCTATAAAAATCTCACCACAAGAGCCATAGTTAAATTAATCCTATACTAGGCCCCTCCTCCCCACCCCCCCCACGAGACCCCTGGGAAGCTCCTTTTCTTTTCTCTTCTACTTTCCAACAAACTTCTCTACTTGCCAAATCTGAGTTCGAGCATTTTTATTACTCAATGTTTTCACTCTTGAAAATATTGAAGAACCTGGGAATCGCAAAAGAACACAGAGACCAGACCGCCACCTCTTGTCCTTCACCTGCATCAGCCCTGCCACTGTGCCTTCCATCCTGTGGCGGTAACAGCATCTGCACCAACTCCTCTGATCAGCAGGCAATCTCAAAGGAAATATTAGTGTGAGGAACTGGCCCAGAACAGACCACAGGAATCAATTTACCTTTCTCAAGACTCTTTTTACAGGAGCCCGCATTGCAGAATAACTTGATTTTCTGCCGCTGAGCAAGAAATTTGGGTACAGGCGCCCCGGGTGGCAAGAAGGGTGATGGTCAGACCAGATAACCAGACCCATATCACAAGACCCATATCACACGACCCATATCACAAGATCCAGGACTGCCCCCAGAACCGGGATATTCCTGAATATTGGCGCGAATACTGATCTCTAAAACCATAGGCTAAGGAGTGATGTCCTTTTAAATGAATTGGTTAAGAAAGTTTGTATTATTACAAATCGATTGGCCATGAAATGCGCGGGCTCTGCTGTAACGGCCGGGGAAGGCCTATATAAGATCTCCTTTGGAGAAGCTCGGGGTCTTTGCCCAACCTGCTGGACCTGCGTGTCCGCGTAGGCGGCTGGACCCTGGCTAGCCAGTCTTACAATAAACTCTGCTTGTCTCTGGAGTCTCTGTCCTTATAGGGAGATCTCGATCCGCGCCCTAACAATTAGAGAGTGTCAGATATTAGGATTCTTAGGGAAAGTCCAAAGAATTGGGATTGCAGCCCAACGTGAGTGGAAGAGAAAGGCGTTGATTTGTGCAGGCCAAGACTTCCTCACCCTGGCAACTCTGAGTTCCCAGCAAAGGATGCTCCCTGCTTTTCTGTCTTCAAATGTGAAAGTAAGTGGGCTTACACAAGCCAATCTGCAGTTAGGCTGATGGGGTTATGAAGGACAGAGGGTTTTGCAGAGAATTGTTTGGCCCCGGCTGTCTTGGCCTGATGGCTCAGGTTTCTGGACTCAGCAATCCATCATCCCCTCCCCGCACAGCTCCCTGCACATGGTCTGAAAGGTCAGAAAGGCCAGCGAGGGAGAACAGAGGAACAGAGATAAGAACCCAAAGAGTGCTCCCCGTGCTCCTCCCCCTTTCTGGGGGAGTACAGTGGGGAGGGCGCTTGTTCTCGCACGTGGTTGGGCCAGGTTCGATCGCCAGCACCATACATGGTCCTCTGAGCCCCACCAGGATGGATCCCTGAGTGCAGAGCCAGGAATAAGCCCTGAGCACTGCTGGGTGTGTTCCCCAAACTCAACTAGACTAAACTCTGTCACCATCCTGCCTTGCTGAGTCTCCTCAATGAATTCTTCTCTATCAGGAAGCAAAACTCAAGAGCACACAATGCAGTCACTTTTCACAACAATGTGGATGACCCGGGTACCTGAGAGAGATACAGAAAAAGACTACTTGTTCATAAAACTGCAGGCACCTTCTGAAATAGCTCTGCTCAATCAGGACGTCTAGAGGAGAACGGGAAGATGAGTGAGGGGACCCGCAAACACTGCAAAACAGCTCCACGGGGCTTTATTTGTGAGGAAACAGCTTAAGTTGGGAAGCGAATCTGGCCAGCAGAGGTTGTAAAACAAACCTGAGAAAGAGAACAAGAAGGATTGGTTTTCTGCCAAGGAGATTGAGGGTGATGGAACAGTTTCGGCCTATTTAGGAACTTTCCAGGAAACAGCATGCTTTGTTTACAGAGTGGCGGAAAGCAGGTGTGAACTGTTGGTCGAGAAGTAACAACTAGCAGCTCTGATCCTGGATCAGAAAGTGGAGAAGAACATCAACAGGGTGACTGTCAGCCAGAGAGGACTCCACTTCCACAGTCACCACTGACCGCTCTGTCCAGCCAGGGTTCTAGGTCCCAATCACAACCAAGTTATTTCTCAGCCCTATCAAAGCCAAAAGAATGATTTCCAGGGAGCAGTTGCCGTGATGTCCAAACGACCAGGCAAGCCTCTGGCCACTGATTTGGGGCTTTTCTTTGTTCTTTCTTTAGCCCTAAAGAGTCCACTTCAGTTCTTCTGTTTGTTTTAGTTTGGGTTTTGGTGCTTTGGTTTGGGAGCTACACCAAGCAGTGCCAAGAGCTAACTCTAAGTTCTGTGCTCGGGAATATCACACCTTTCAATACCAGGAGGGACCATATGCGGTGCTGGGAATTGAACCCGGGTTAATTGTGCATAAGACAAGCACTTTACCTGCTCTTCTATTTGGAGGGTTTGGGGGAAGAGGAGGGTCACACCTGGCAGGGATCAAGGCTTACTCCTCGCTCTGTGCTCAGGAACCATACCTGACAACCCCCTGAGCACTGGATGGGTGCCAGGAATCAAACCTGGGTCACCAATGTTCAAGGCCAGCACTTTGCCCACTGTACTACTCGCCTGTCTCCATACTTGTTGTTTGTTTGGGGACCACACCCGGATATGCTCAGGGATCACCCCTGGTGATGCTCAGGGAACCATATGTGGCACTGGGGACAGTTCAGCTGTCCTGGTAAACACGATCCTGGTGGAGACTCCTGCTGGTTCTCAGGGAACTATATGTGGTTCAGAGGTCAGCCACATGCAACCCCTGCACTATCTCTCTGGCGCCCACTTCAGTTTTGGGTTTTCTTTTCATACACTTTTTTTGCAGTTGTTAAGGTGTAGGCGGCTTGGTTATGATAGTGTTAACATTTATGGCTTTGAAATACAGTACTGCACCCGACCACCACCTAAGTGTCCAAGACCCTCCACCGCTGTCCCTCTGTCACCTTTAGTCCACTTCTGCATTCCAGCCCATCCATCTCCCAACTCCTTAGTAATCGAATCTTTGTACTCCCTGACCAGGAATTTGCTATCATTCCATATTGACTTTTTCCTTGTTTCAGCTCTTTATATACCACCGGTGAGAGAGATCATCTACTATTTGCCCTTCATTCTCTGCCTTATTTTGCTAAACATGATCACCCTCCTCCCCCATTTCTAGGTGACAGATAAAATCCATGCATTTATAACTGGGCACTTGGATGCTTCCACATTCTAGCAATTGTACTAAGAGCTGCAAGGAGCATAGGAGTGCATATATCTTTCCAAATGAATGTTTATATGTTTGAAGGTAGATGTCATGAAGTGGGATCACTGGGTCCTAAGAAAGCTCTGTTCTTACATTTTGGAGGAACCACCACTCTGTTTTTCAGAGAGGCTGGGCCAGATAACCTTCCTACCACAATGAGTGAAGTTTCCTTTTTTACTGCATCCCCACTGTAACTTGGTTGTTCCCCGTCTTTTTGGAATCTGCCACCCTCCTGGGTCTTTCACCCTATCTCTTATTTGCTTTAATTAATAAGTAATGATGAACATTTTTTTAAAAAAAATTTTGCATGTGGCTAACTGGTTTTTCCAAGTCTACTTTTTGCACCAAGTTTAGGTCATTTGATTGGAATAGGCACATTTAAGCCACATAAAACAAGTGTGCATATTTAAGCTCCACCTTCTCCCTTGAAATGAGATAAGGAGACTGCGTCTTCCCCATATGGTGAGTGAGATGCCAAGTCTGAGAATTTATGTTTAAATATCTTTCACAGAAGGCAACTTCCAACCAGCCTTCAGAGACCCTTTCATGAAACCAATCTTTTGACAAAGACGTATTTTGGGTTAGCTGATTTTTTTTCTTCCTACCTTACTCTAGAATAAAATCCCAGCAGTATTACTCAGGGGACCATATAAGATACCAGGGATTGAACCCTGGGTTAGACTCGTGCAAGGCAAAATGCCTACCCTCTATATTATCACTCCGGCCCCGCCACTGACTTCTTCCCCTCACTACTTCATCATCCACTTGCCTACCCATGATTCCTGAATTTCTCAAGTGAATTCCTTTCATTCAAATCCTTGTTTCCAGATCTAATTGATTCTGGGAAAATGGAAACAATTGAAAATAGGGAAAATTGAAACAATTGAAAATAATGTGATAAGAAATTTACCTACTCCACCTGTTGAATATGGAAATGATAAATAAATAATTCTGAAAATAGAACAAAAACATGGACACAGTAATAAATTATAAGGAATTTTTCAGAGTGTACATTTGACATGCTTTTTTTCTATACTGAAATCCAGGTTGGCTAGAGAGCATTTATCCTTTAGTATGATTGAGACACATATCATTTAATTATAATGTAAGGTTTTCAGCACAGTTACCATTCAGTAGGTGTACCTTCCCCAAAAAATGCTTTAGAAAGTGGCATGCAGAAAACCACTGTTGCACTTACAATGCCAAACACTGGATGCAGTCCTCCAAACTCGGACCCTCCAAGGAAAAACATTTCAATAACAACTTTCCCGGACTGATTTTCCTCATCCATCATCTAATCATTAAGAAACTTAGTTCCGATAACTATATATTTCAGACAGAAAAAAATAAGACCTCTGCTCCCTTACTTTTGGTTGGGGGGGTGGGGGTAGAGAAACAAAATAAGGGTCCTGCTGTAAAACTAGGTGCCCTGGGGCATGAGACTAATAGGAATTTCAAGACCTGTTTTATGTTTGCTAGTTAATCTTTCTTTGTCCTCCATCTCAGTCAGAAAATACAATTTCGTAGTAACACAACTCATCTCTGGGTTTTTTGAACTTGGCTTTGGATTGTGTCTTGGGGATCATTGTGTCTTTGCCTTCAGATGTCTCACTTTGATGTATTCTATTTCAAAGGAAGAGATAAAACCCAAAGTTCATTCTCACAATGGGACATCCTTTAAAGCCAAAGAGAAATGTTGGTCCTCTTTGCAGCACACGGCAGCCCAGATTCACTTTGAAAGTCCCTGGGCAAGTGCAGCAGGGCCCTCAGTGATTAATTTTGCGCCACTGTCAGAAGAGAATTGCTACAGCTATCCCCATTGCTCAAGTGGGCAGACCGAAGATGTGAAAGGGAAGCAGGGGAAAGGTCTTAAGAAAACAAGTCCTTCATTGGCTCTTCCTAATCACTAATCACGTAGCTAATTTCTTCAGCATTAATGGTTCTGTTGTGTACAAATAATATTATAAATGCATATACACACATATATGCATATAGAGAGAGAGAAAGAGAGAGATGGGCTGGAAGGATGATCTATTCAACACAATCATCTCTCCTAATTCAACTTCTATTATTTTTTTAAATAAATTTTTTTGTGTATTTCCCTATTATACTTAACACATTTCACTATCTAAGACTGTTTTTCCTTTGGTTATTTGACATACCGTTCCATTTGAATCTGACTTTCCATAACCTTGAGGAAACTTCTCTCTGACAATATTCCCTTAATCTACAACTACTAACATAGTACTGTTTCCACAATGATGCCTAAATTCTTTTTTTTTTCTTTTTGGGTCACACCCAGCAATGCACAGGGGTCATTCCTGGCTCGTGCACTCAGGAATTACCCCTGGTGGTGCTCGGTGGACCATATGGGATGCTGGGATTCGAACCCGGGTCGGCCGAGTGCAAGGCAAATGCCCTACCGGCTGTGATATCCCTCCAGCCCCGATGCCTAAATTCTTATTTATCTTTATATCCTCGGTGCCTAAGACAAAATCTGTAATACATTATTCCCCCAATACATGTTTGTCAAGTGAAAAAATGCCTTCATTAGATTTTAATCATAATTTTAAATTTACTCTTCTTTAAATCCTCTCCTTCCTTTAAGCGCAGACTCTCCAACACTGGGGGTGGTGGTGGGGGAAACAGAATGCTTTTGTGTTCTGTACTTTCTGAAAATATTGATTGGTTAAAAAGCATAAGAAGACACATTTTAGTGAAAATAATTTTATGACCGAACAAATGAAAGAAGTGACCAGCTTTAAAATATTGTTATCTCAGCCTAAGCTGAGGACCTTATCACATATTCACTGCTACCTTCCTTGAATGACATGTCAGATATTTCTATTGCCCCTCATAAAATTTCAACCAAAATTTTAATAGCTACAGTGATGTGTTGAGCAGAAGTGAAATGCTGGATCACTTATAAGCTGATGCTTTGACTTAATTTTAAAAAGTATGTTTTCAGTGCTAAGCTTGCAGGGAATTGTACTAGACACCCCTCCACCCCACTCCCCACATCAGAGATCAAGCCAACACTCCATCAACTTAGATTCTAGAAAGAAAATAAATCATAACTATGAATGAATGTCTATATTTTGAGGTTAATTATTTGTTTCACAGTTTCAAAATAAGGTTTGTTGCAGGATGAGTTTTAGATTACCATGAATCTAGACAGAAAAATGTCAAAGAGAAGGTGGCATTGTAACAAAGACTTGAAGGATTGAACTAATACGTGTACATTTTTCAGTAGTATACTGCTAAACAAGTTTAAAAATTAAACCACAATAACAATAACAGTAACTTGGTAATTGTGTTTACTTAAGTTTCCTGAAAAGAGTTGGTTCTCAAGAGCCAGATAAATATTTGGAATTGATAAATCCTAAATTAAGTAGTCCACTTATGAACAAAGATGGCATATAGGACATTGAAATATCCATCTTTCCTTATACTGAAGGAGACATTCTTGCAATGAAGGACAATTGGGCTAGGAAAGAGTACTAGGTACACTCTAAAGTGCTTTTATATGATCCCAGTTCAAAGTCATGATTATACCCAGGAACATTATCTCATCTCTGAGTAGCTCCAGGTCTTGGCAAAGTGGAAAATATTGGCAGCTTCATTTAATCAGAATATTTCATTATAAATTTGATCATATTCCCCAATTTTCCATCTAAAAACTCAGTAATTCTATAGATTTGGGAACACTAACTCTATAAAAGTCTTTTTATAAAGGATTTTTTAAAAGGCAGTCCTGCTAAAAAAGAATAAAGGTAAAACAGGAGAGGTTAGAGCATTTTTCTATGAAACCCAAATTGGCTGGTTGTCAGGGTTTCTTTGGGCAATTGCCTGATGATGGGAGAGAATTTGGCAAAAGTTGCTCAAGCTTCTGGATGTGCTTGTGTTTTTGTTTATTGAGCTCACAGGTTTAGTCCTCAAATGAATTCCTTTTTTATTGTAATGGTAGTAATCATGAAAATCCTCCTGGTAATAAGCTCCATGAAGGTTCCTTGGCAAAATGGGCTATAAATATTGGCCAAATGCCACATTTCAACATTCTGGTTTAAAATACAGTAGCCAAAGGCTCAGGAGACAATTTTAGAAAAGACCCATTATTCAGGCCATCAGCTGAAACCCTGAACAACAGATTCCAGGAGCCATTTTTGCTGCCACTACTCAGTGTACAACTAAAAGACACTTCCTCAGTTACAAAGCTTGATGTCCAATCCCAAGAATGAGCTGAGAGACTTGTAAAACAGTATTGCTTTATTGAGTGAGAAGGTAACTAGTTAGACAAAAAGATCCTTCATCAATATCTCATGCTATGAACCTAAGAACCAATTCAGCTCTGAGAAAACTCAACTGTGAAGACCTGGGAGAGAAAGGTCTGGGAGAACAAGAAGCATGACTTTTAGGCATGAATCGGCCACTTACTTATAAAGGTGTTGGTTATGGAACTCTTACATTTTCTTCCTCATTTACAAATCTAGAAACCTACCTTCAAGAGAATTCCAAACTTTTCTTTTCGCTGTGGACTCATTCTAAAATACTGATAAATTACATACTCCACACCTTTTAAGAACTATTGATTACCTTCTGTGTGATGAAATTTGATTCAAGAATCCAGAATTTAAAAAGGATTTCTGCATTAAGTTTCTCACAGTTGGTGAGGAAAACAACAATTGAAGCTTATTTCATGTTAATAGGGATACATTTCCTATATTCTCTCCAATAAGTAATAGTTTCCTAATGATCATTAGAACCACACCATAATCAGAATATTTAAAGATATATGATTAGGACTGTATAGTCTTCCTCTAGTTATGATCTAGACGAATGTTTCTCAACCTTTATTTTGGCAGTGGGCCCCTTCTGGCATGTTTTCTTTCTGTGGCACCCCTGTTCTATCATATGTTCTCCTGGTTTCACTCCACGGCCCCCCATTTGAGCATTTTTGACTTGTGACCTCTTTGCAATATTATTCTGGGGTCCACTGGGGTCCTTACGGACTCAGTTGAGAAATGTTGGTCTGGACAGTTAACAGTGTTGGAAGTTTTCATCTCTGTAGGCTCTACTTTGTTGATTCACTTCGATGCCTTCAGTATTTTTATAGGCTTTAGGGTCACAGACACTAGGACCAAGTATAAAGGAAGTTTAATCCCAGTTTTGCCACTTAATTTGGGACCAAGCACATTTAAGACTCATGCACCAGTTTGCTCATCAGCAGAGAGGAATTAATTTCACTTATCATAATAGGCTAAAAGGCAAAGCTAGAAAAGAAGTCATTCCATAAATGAAACCAGCTATTGCATAAATACAATGCTGTATATGCTCACACAGCATAGAGCCTCTGAGTATTCTTCCTGTCCCATAATATCCATATGAAGCAAGACTGAGCAAATGTTCAAGAGAAAGTCCTGGTGTCATTCTCTCTCTTTCAATTCATATTGAAAATGCTCATGAGAAGCTTACTTTTTATTTTTCCCTTGCTTTCCTTTCAAGGTTGCTGTGTCTAATTCTAAGTAACAATCCTATTTTAATCCTGTCTTCCCTCTCTTTGTCTCAAATTATGACTACTACTATATTCCAAGTTGTCTTAACTACTCATACAGAGGTTTATTCAGGTATCTCTTGGAACAGGGGGGAAAAAAAGGCAAATTTTGTCAACAAATCAGGTGTGGAGCAGGGAAGACTTTTCCCAAAAAACTGACAATGCTTCACTTCAGAAATAAAGGTGCACACTAGAGAGGAAACAAAAAGGATACTCCAGTGCCAATGCAAAGACACTGGACATGGCAGCTCACGCTGACGCTGGCCACTTTGCTCTGTCCCAGGGAAGAAAGCTGTGCCAATGAATGGCAGATGCAAGTGGCAGAAACTAAAAACTAAAGCTGAATGAATCTTAATACTGTACTAAAGTAATTTGAACTTTCTCTACATGGCAAAAATAGAGATGTAAGACAGAGTAACAGAGGGGCCCGCGTGATCGCAATTACATTGTTTAAGCCACACTGAAGTATTACTGAGGTGGATTCCGGGAGCAGCAGGTGAGCGCTGGGGACCACAAACTCCACACAGCCTCATTCCCCAGCACCCTATAATGTGGGGGCAATCAACACTCATGAGGTGACAGACAAATAATCCCAAGCTGATTCACTCTGAATAGGGCAGGGTGGGTAGAGGAAAGTGAGGGAATAAAGAAGTGTGACTGGTTCCAAATCACCACCTATTGCCCTTCTAATCGTACCCATGTCTTCGAGCTTCAGGGACACATCCTATCTGAGAGGAAATCTAAGGCATGATTCAACCATAATTAACAGAGAGAAAAGAAAACAAACCTAAACCAAAAACCTCATTTAAATCATTTATTTCTCTTAACTACCTAAAGATTATAGCCACAGGCTTTTCACTAATTTATAGGAAAGGAAATACAATAAATAGACAGGTGTAAACTATCCCTCCAAGCGGGTGGGGCGGATGGAGGGGGCTTGGGAAAGGAATCTAAAGTAATGAGTGCTGCGGAGATATTTGATTTGCATCATCTGTGCATCTAATTAGAAATATGCAAACTGCTTCTAGGATTAAATCAAGGCATGATAGGAAGTTCTCGCCCACTTTTCACACTGCAGACAGCGGCAGGGCCAGGGGTGTAGCTGAGTGGTAGAACACTTGCCTTGCTTATGTGGGGCCCTGGGCTCAACCTCCAGCAACACAACACAAAAACCAGATATTCAGGTTGTCATCTGCCATAAGGACTTAAACCCAGGGAAGAGCGCTTTGTATAAAGGGGATGCTCTTAGTAACTGAGGAATGTGACATAGGTAAGCACTTTATACATGCTGCTAAGCAGCAACAAATGGTACTAAAAGTTTTATGTTTGGGGACCACACCTGGCTCTGTGCTCAGAACTGACTACTGGCTCTTCACTCAGGGATCACTCCTGGTTGACTCAGGACCATATGGAGTGCCGTGAATTAAACCTGGATTGGCCATGTGCAGAGCAAATGCCCTACTCACTGTACTAACTACTGCTCTGGACCTATGTTACTAAAAATTTTAAATAAGTACATTAATGCATGCAGGTCCCAGTTTTGAAAAATCAATGTTGAGAGCTCTGTGTGTGTGTGTGTGTGTGAAAGAGAGAGAGAGAGAGAGAGAGAGAGAGAGAGAGAGAGAGAGAGAGACTCTGGGTAAGTACTTTGCACTCACTTTGTCTTTTAATATTTAAAGTGGATTCTATCATTCCCAATTCCCATTATATAGATATATACACTGAGAGAACCTATTCAGAGAACATATCATCTTGGTAAACTAAAAAATGACTGAACATGAATTTGAGTTTAGTTCCACTAACAACTACATTCTAAACTCACGCTTAACTTTGCCCTGCTGAATTGACCTTTTATAGTTTAAATCCACTTTAGCTTTCCACCATCTCTTCATAAATATTTCTCTTCTCTATACATATTCTGGACTGGAGCGATAGCACAGCGGGTAGGGCGTTTGCCTTGCATCCGGCCAACCCAGGTTCGAATCCTCTGTTCCTCTTGGAGAGCCTGGCAAGCTGCCGAAAGTATCTCGCCCACATGACAGAGCCTGGCAAGGTACCCATGGCATATTTGATATGCCAAAAACAGTAACAACTAGTCTCACAATGGAGATGTTACTGGTGCCCACTCGAGCAAATAGATGGACGACAGTGCTACAATGCTTGCTACACATATTCTATCCTTGCTAGTTCAATTTAATAAATCATCTTTCTGGAGTTCCCTGGCTCCTTTTTTCATTTCCTTAGTGACCCTCTCCAAAGATTCTCAACAGACATTAAGATATATAATTAAATAAACTAGATCATTTCACTATATAAACAAATATTAAATCACTATGTTGTTGCTCATGAAATTAGCATGTTATGTCAATTAAAACTTAATTAATTGACCAAATTTTCTCTCCTACATTTTTCAAGCAAGAATGAAATCACTTAGGACATTTGAACAAATACATATTGGTTTAGAAATTAAAATTTTATATTGATTACCATAATAAAAGTAGTAATAGATATTTCAGACATATTACATTAAAATTTTATGAGACATTTCCACTGACTCAAAAATATACACGTTTACAGAATGATGAAAATTTGGTAAAACTATAAATATAACTCTGCCAGCTAAAACACTGGATTTACTTTAGAATTTCCTGCAAAATGTGTATATATTTATTTATCAGTTGAACTTGTGACTTAGACAGCACAAAAAAATGTTATGTTTTCTAGAGCTGACAATCATACACATACAGAGGTATGAAGCTAAACGTCTCAAAGTCCATAATATCATTAACCAGTAGGTCAATAAAAAAGATTTTAATGAATGAAGGTGGCCTGGGATCAGACTCAGCAGGAAGCACTTGCATTGCATGTGTTATGCTCTGAATTTGACCCTCAGGGTTGAAAAGAAAATCAACAAATATGCAATGAGATTCAGATATAGTAAGACTGAAATTAGAGATAAGATCCTGAAATCCTTCTTCAGAAAAAATTGTTGCCTAGACACAAGCAATGTTATTAATGGGCTACTTTTAGGTCTCAGTTGTTTCAGGTCATATTAGACTTAAAATCATGGGCCTATTTTATTGGACAATGTCATGACCAACAACTGAGCAAAACAGTTGTGTTATGCCAAAGCTACTTTTAGTGTCTTCTGCAGCTGCCAGGTACTCCCCAGTATACTCTCTGTACGGTTGACTCCATCTTATCTTTTCCCCAGAGAACCCAACCTGCAAATATTACACACCTACACACACACACACTCAAACACACACAAACACACTAGGTTGGCAACTAGTATTCACTTAGTGCCCAGGTTCTCACAATGCAAGAACAATAGAGAGTTGAGAAAAACTCTGTGTGTGTGTGTATGTGTGTGTGGTATATACTTTAGTTTAAAATGAAGAGAGAGTGAGAGAGAAAATAGAGTCCATACTAAAAAAAAAAAAAGCCACTACCCTAGGCTCCAAGAAATAGTGGAAATTCTAATTTTCATTCCCTGTTCTCGTTTTCTCCACAAAGGGGCTACTTTTCTTTTTTCTTTTTTTTTTGTATAATGGGATTTTGTTGTTGTTGATGTTGTTGTTGTTGTTCTGGGGAATCGCACCTAGCAATGATCAGGGGTTACTCCTGCCTCGGCTCTCGGGGATCTTTCCTAGTGGGCTCAGGGGACCAATGGGATGCCAGGGATCAAACCCAGGCCACCTGCATGCAAGGCAAATGCCCTATGTCTCTAGCCCTTGCAGAGGGTAAGGGTACTTTTCTTTTCTTCATCAAAGCTAATGATTTTATATACAGAAATATAGATTTTGATACAAATAGACACACACAGGCTGACAACTAGTATTCTAATTGTAATTCAGGAATCATTCTCATTTCATCACCTAGTGTTCACATATTTTATTAAACAGCAATATTTTAATGATATTAAAGATACCCATTCTATACTTCCTCCTCAACTCGAGGTCACTGTCACTGTCACTGTCATCCCGTTGCTCATCAATTTGTTCAAGCAGGCACCAGTAACATCTCCATGTGAGACTTGTTGTTACTGTTTTTGGCATATCGAATATGCCACGGGTAGCTTGCCAGGCTCTGCCATGCGGGTGAGATATTCTCAGTTGCTTGCCGGGCTCTCTGAGAGGGCTGGAGGAATTGAAGCCGGGGTCGGCCGCGTGCAAGGCGAATGCCCTACCCACTGTGCTATCGCTCCAGCCCTAAACTCGAGGTATGATATTTATTTCAATAATATGAGTGACACACAATAAATTTGATCATAAGGCAATAAGACTTAATTTGCTCCCCAGAGCCCAATCCTGTCTATTCACTAAAATCTCCCACTTTTTCTCTACTCCAGCTGCTGGACATTCAATCGAAGAGTCATTGATGACAGATAAATGACTCTGGTCCTGCTCCAGGACTGACTTTATTCCCTGGTGCAGAATGCAGTGTAACCCTAAGAGAGCATAAACTGGATAATATCAAAAACTGAGGACTCCACATATGCTAGGCAAAGGGACAGTCTCTGAAAATTTTAAACAAGATTTCTGAGTTTACTTTATAGATGCTGGTGGTAGAACTCTGCATGTTGAATAAAAAAAATCAACTTTATTTCTTTTTTTTGATATGTCCCCAGAGCTTTCTCAGACACATTTAAATTTTTGTTTAGTGAAACTTGACATGGAGATTTTTTTTTTTTTTTTGCTTTTTGGGTCACACCCAGCGATGCTCAGGGGTTACTCCTGGCTTTGCACTCAGGAGTTACTCCTGGCGGTGCTTGGGGGACCATATGGGATGCCGGGGATCGAACCCGGGTCGGCCGCGTGCAAGGCAAATGCCCTACCCACTGTGCTATCGTTCTGGCCCCGACATGGAGATTTTGAAAAATTTAAAACAACCCAAATCACATAAGCTAAAAGAAGCCAATAAAAAATATAAACAGCTTGCCCCTTGCCTAATCTCCTAGCCTCACTATACTAGTTGGAGTCAATGAAAAAGTCTCTTATATGCATGTGTCCATGAACATGTGGACATATTTGCACACAATATGCTAAAATATATTTACACTCAGGAACCTATTACAATATTTATTTGCATTTCTATATGTTTCAATTAATTTAGTTGTACAGATTTGATTTTATTTTAGAGTTGGATTGTATTTATCATTTTCATCACCAAAGCTCTTCCTCCACTCATCTAGATACTTTTGCCTGTAATAGTTTTCCCTCTATATTGGCCTCTTCTTTCCTCTTTGGCCAAACAATCAGCAATCATTATTAGTGGTGATTTTGTCAGACAGACAATGAGAGAGAGAGAGAGAGAGAGAGAGAGAGAGAGAGAGAGAATATCAATATCAAAAAGTCATCTTTGCTCTGTCCTTAGATTTTTCTTTTTAAAATCTATGTCTGAAGTTCAATTCTAGTTCCTAGATGAGTTTTTTTGGTTTGGTTTTGAGAAGGTTTTGTTTGTTTGTTTCCGTTGTTCTCTGGGGCAAGAAGTCATAATGTCATTTCTCACAAGTATTTCAAGATAACTTTCAGAGCAGTAGACTTTATCAGAGAACAAATTGTTCTCCCAGTCTGCCCACCCTCTCCTGGCCTTACTTCTGTCTTCCAGGTGCTAAGGATGGAGCGACACAGAGGCCTGGGGCAGACCCTTGAACTTCACCTTGAAATCAGTGTTTGTCCTCATTTCATCAGCTGCTTTCTCCCTGGGGCACTGCAAACAATTTACAGTCCTAACCTCAGTAGTACCTCATCCTGATTAACACCCCAAAAAACAAAACAAAAAAAATGAGAAATGAAGAACAAAAGTATCCCCTTATTTTCTTTCTGGGGGACTTTGAAGCTTGGCAGCACTATTTAAAAAGGACATGAAAGGAAATTGCTTTCAACTCTGCAAATGTTCACCTTTTAACACAAGCGCTCTGCCCTTGAACTTCAAAATAGTGTCCTGCCTAACAGACCAAAGGGTTTTTAAGGCAGCCTTGGCCTCATGCTTTCTAGGCACTCTTCCCGTCGATTTACTATTCTCATCTTTTTTTTTCTTTTTACTGTGTGATCTAGAGAAAGGATTGAACTGAAATATAAGCCCTTATAACAGATATTGGGAACATTTAAGAGGAAAACCCTCTGACACAGATCTGACATTCCCTCCATTTATACAATTGAGAAAACAAAGTACATAAAGGTAAAAAGCTCTGTCAAGCTTGGCTTCCAGCCGGCCCACCAGTGGGAATAAACCCGGGCCTCCTAGTTAGTAACATGTGTGTCTGTCCTTTTTGGATATCAGCGGTTTCAAGTGTGTTGTGAGGTGACTGGAGACAGGATCGGATTAAGTAGCATGTACAGTTTCAATAAATAATATCCTAAGCATAAACAGGGTAGCCGTTTTTTAAAATTAACACAGTAAAATGACCAGTCTCTCCCCACCCCCATAAAAAATTAGCAAAATGAAGTACTGTCAAGGCCAGAGAGGTAGCTCAGATGATGAGTGTATGCTTTGCATGCAGGAGGCCTAGGCTCAATCCCCAGCAATGCATGGAGCCCTGAGCACTGCTGGAAATGACGGGAGCACTTAGTGTCAGTAGTGCAGCTGAGCATTGCCAGGTGTGGTCCAAAATAAATAAAAATAAGAAGTGATATAATGCATATTATCAAGCACCAGAAATATTTAATGCACTTGAGAAATGAGAGCTATAGATTTACTTTTCATCCAAAATAATATTCACAGATTGACAATTAGTAACTTATTTCAGACATTGTAATATTGACTAATTATAGAAACACTGCACTGGAATATCCTGTAGAAATTATCCAGTCTCAAAATGTCTATCTCACCATACCATCTCACAGCTGTGAGTCCTAACCTCCAAAAACATTCGAAGATTTGCTAGATATCCTTGGGAAAGTTTGAAAATTGTCCAAGTAGCATTTTTCTGACACATCCATATCCCAGTTTAATTCATTTTGTTTAACAAATCCCAGTTTAACCCATGAAAGTGTGTCTTTATAAGAGTATATTCAAAACTCAGTATGAAACATTGATGATTTTGTCCAGCATTGATAACACCTCAATGACTTATTAGCACTGTCACCTGAACACAGATAATCACACGTGCTGTGTTTCATTTAAATTAGTCATCTAGGGGCTGGATCGATGGCACAGCGGGTAGGGCATTTGCCTTGCACGCAGCCAACCCGGGTTCGATTCCCAGCATCCCATATGGTCCCCTGAGCACCGCCAGGAGTAATTTCTGAGCACAGAGCCAGGAGTAACCCATATGCATTGCCAGGTGTGACTCAAAAAGCAAATAAATAAATAAATAAATAAATTAGTCATCTATAAAATGGAGATATTTGGTGCCAGGAAACATACAGCAGCTAGGATAAACGCTTGGTATGAATAATCCAGGTTCTATTTCCAATGCTACCCAGTTCCCCAAACATCACTGAGGCAGTCATGGAGGTCCCCAGCACTGCCAGGCAGCCTGGGTATCCCTAGCACAGCAGGGTACAAGCAGTATCACATGCTCAGGTCCCTGAATTGAACCACCAGCCCAGTTGGCCAAGAATTACAGTGGACCCCAAAATAAATAAAGAAAAATATACAATGAAAATGTTCATTTCTACGTTAGACACTTGATGTATAGAATGAAGCTGTACATCAGGCCATTGAAGTTGGTATCTGGGACACTCTCACTCCATTCTCTCCAACGAACCCACAAATAAAAGGAGGCTTTGAGAGGTCCTTCCGCCAGCTCTGTTTCCACTTGACCAGACACGCATCCATCCTGCAACAAGATGTACAATTGCTGAGTCTTCTAAATTTTAACAAGAAGAGACAGGGAAGGAGAGGGTCCTATCTTTGATTGACCATTATTAGTATAACCCATTATTGTCTTATAAAATCGTTGTCTCCTGAGGCAAAGCACTTCCATTGTATTTGTCTTGGAAATTGGACAAGTAGAAGTTAGACCCAGAGTACCTGAGACAACAGACCTTGTTGTATCCTGTCTTGAGAGCTAGAAAAAGTTGGGGGGTTTGTTTTCTTATCTGCAATACCTCATTTATTATCGAATGATAGTCTCTGACTATAAACAGAGACTGGGTCAAAGAGGTGTTCACTGATGAAAATAAAAGTCAAAATGAACACTTTTACCTCAGGGAATGGTTTACATGTGCTCTGTCATCTCTTCTCGACACCAATCAGATGAAGAAGGTATTATGATTGCTTATCTTGCTAAAAACAGGCTAGCCATTCTCGGGAAGGTCTAGCAACTTCCCCAAGGTCACACAGGAGATGAAATAGCTTAGCTTTATATTCTAGTTTCCCCAAATCCACAATCTGATCTTTTCATTATTATATACTTCCTAGGCTTTAAATGAAAGAGAAAAAAATTAGTTCTCTATGTCATATGATTTTTGGCTGAGAATTATTTCTTTCATAAAAGTAATGACAGTGACAGTGACAGTGATAAAAGTTACGAAAGGACTTGATCCCTGGCAATAGATATGACCCCCCCTTCCAGACTCCCCAATTCTTCAGAGTGATCTCTGAGCACAGAGCTAGGAGTAGGCCCTTAGCATAGTTTTTGGCTGGGAGGACTTAGCAAGTCCTCCCAGCCAAATAATAACTTCCTAAATTGAAAAGTCTATTATTTATTATTATTATTATTATTATTATTATTATTATTATTATTATTATTATTATTACTATTATTATTGGCTGGAGCAATAGCACAGCAGGTAGGGTGTTTGTGTTGCATGCAGCTGACCTGGGTTCGATTCCCCTGCCCCTCTCAGAGAGCCCAGCAAGCTACTGAGAGTATCCCGCTCATACGGCAGAGCCTGGCAAGCTGCCTGTGGCATATTGGATATGCCAAAAACACTAATAACAAGTCTCACAATGGAGACATTACTGGTGCCTGTTTGAGCAAATCAATGAGCGACAGGATGACAGTGATAGTGACTACTATTATTATTATTATTATTATTATTATTATTATTATTATTATTATGGGGGGCAGACCAGCTGTGCTCAGAGATCACTCCCAGTGAATATCAGGAGATCATATAGAATGTCAAGAATCGAACCCAAGTCAGCCCCATGCAGGGCAAGCACTCTACCCAATGCATAGCTACTCTGGCCTCAAGGTTTATTATTATCATGTATCTTTTGAGACAAAAATAGAAGGTTTGGCAAGTATTACGAATTACTTCATTTTCCTGTGTATCTTCCTAAAACTTTTTCCTAAAGAGAAAATGATGTTTATGGTGTTATCAAAGGCACCCTTTTGGGATTTGCTTCTTTTTCTACTGAGTAAACTTGTGGAAGCCCATTCAGATTACTGCATGTATCAATAGCCCCTTTGATTTTTAATGCTGAGTATTATGCCAAGATATGGTTAGAGCAAACCATGGAAAAAACTCAACCGTTCACCTTTTTAAGATATCTGGGCTCTTCTAGTATCCATCCTCTGACTGCATATATTCTCACATTCAATCCTTACCATTCAATTCCAGATCTGTCAAACAATTAATTGAGCTTTTATTATTTGTGCTGTGTGGTGCAACTTATCGAAAGCCCACAGTGCAGATCAGAATCCTTCACAGAAAAACTGCAAGATCCTTCTAGCATCAGTCTGTACACAAACCTGAAGTTCACAGATTCGTGATTTTTGATTTTGCAATTTTTCACAATTGCAAAACCAAAAATGCTTTTATTAATATTCTAAAACCTTCTAGCCCAACACTTGACTGCACAGCTGTGTCTCCTTTTGATTTAAATCTAAAGCATTTTTATCATATGGAAATATACACAGATTCAAACTGTAATCCATGCTTTTTACATAAGACATTTCATGTTGTGAATCCTTCCCTTTCCATGCTTCAATTTACTGCTTTAATTTTTCTAATATTTTTTGGTTTACAATGGGATTATGTCCATGAGAAACCATTATTAATTGCATTGTTAATAGTCCTGCCTCCTTAAACTACTGGTTTGAACCCGAAGGAAAGGAAGAGATTTGAAGATGTGGTGGAAAGGAAAAAGAATAAAATAAGGCTGAAAATTCTTTCCCTGCAAGGCATCTTAAGCTCAGAAACACTGACCATATGACCAATGGGTCATTTCTATTTGATGTCAGATGGAGGTGTTTAAATTCTCAGTTTCAAGATTGATTGAAAATCAGATCAGATCATACTTTCTGCTAAATCCCATATCCCAACTTTCAGTTACTATTCTCCTTTTAACTTTTTTTTAACTTTCTCCTACAATAAAAGAAGAGATCTGTTCTCTTACTCTTCTATTTTTAGCAGTTCTTTGAGGGGAGGTAGCAAATAATCAGCAAATAAATAGACATTTTTTATTCTACACATTACAGATGCTTTGCTTAAAGCATCTGTTCTATTGAATGGTTTAGGTTAAACCACATCCAATATTTAACCAAATTGTGCAAGAAGTTTATTTCAAAGTTTGCCAGACCTAATACTTTTGCCAGTTTATTTATTTTATTTTATTTTATTTTATTGCTTTTTGGGTCATACCAGGTGATGCACAAGGGTTACTCCTGGCTCATGCACTCAGGAATCACTCCTGGCAGTGCTCAGGGGACCATATGGGATGCTGGGAATCGAACCCGGGTCGACCGCGTGCAAGGCAAACGCCCTACCCGCTGTGGTATTACTCCAGTCCCTCTTTTGCCAGTTTATATAAAAACAGGAGAGAGAGAGAGAGAGAGAGAAAAGAGAGACAGACAGAAACAGACAGAGACAGAGAGAGAAACACAGAGAGCGTGCTTACTGCCTACTCTTATCCATTTCATGGGAAAGGACTCTCTATTAAAGAGGAGTCCTTCATTTTCCACTTCAAAGAGAATTGTTTAACATGAAACTTGTCTTCCCATTGATTTTACATTGTCAATTATTGTTAATAGCCACATCTTTTATTATACTCATTTCACAATTTAATCTTCATCCTACCTAAACAATACACGAATGCAGGTATGAGTTGTGGCTCTTCCCATATGCTACAACCTTCTTTGGCTTCTTCCTTCCCACCCTTGACTGGGACTATCTTCTGGTGATTAAGAATACACTCGCTATATGGAAGTTTGTAAAGATAAATTATGTGTGATAATTAATCATCCTACTCCTTTTTCTCTTCCTTTGGGCACAAGCTGCCAGCAGAAATCAGGTATAAGTCTCTGTCATTTTAGGGTGAGGATTTGTGTCATTGCAAGTTTCGCTATTTAGTAAGAAAGACATTCTTGCTAAAAAAAAAAAAAATATTGGCTATATTCTCTTCTCTCTGCTTGTCCTGATAGTAAAGAGGGCACTTTGTGCCCTCCTTATCTTATACCTTATCTTCTAGGAACTCAGCACCAGCATTCCAGAAAGTTCTATGGAAAAAGAAATTATAGATCTGGAATCCCCCGAGAAATCAAACTAACCTTTATCCTGTTGGACTTGGGAAGAATAGCTTTTCTTTCTCTATAGAAAGCAACGTCTGACACAGACACTGCTCTAAGCTTCAGTAAAAAGGAATTAAAAGAGAATGAGCTTCAAATCCCAGGCTTTGGGTTGTAATAGTGATAACTACTCACGTATTATATTTTTCTTCCATAAATACAAATTCACGTAAAACAACTGGATGGTGCTAGGCACATAGGGCATAGCCAATGTACAATGAAGTATAGCTTCTCACTACTTTCACATTTTCACAATAATACTGTTACTATTGTAATTCTTGGACTGGAGTGGTAGCACAGCGGTAGGGCATTTGCCTTGCATGCAGCCGGCCCCGGGTTCGATTCCTCCGTCCCTCTCGGAGAGCCTGACAAACTACCAAGAGTATCCCGCCCGCAAGGCAGAGCCTGGCAAGCTACCCATGGCATATTCAATATGCCAAAAACAGTAACAACAAGACTCACAATGGAGACATTACTGGTGCCTGCTTGAGCAAATCAATGAGTAATGGGATGACAGTGATACAGTGATTATAATTCTCATTTTATAGATGAGATAGAAGGAACTCTGACCCAGAAATCAAATGCACCTTAAAATAAAGGTAGCACTGTAGCACTGTCATCCCATTGCTGATCGATTTGCTCAAGTGGGCACCAGTAACGTCTCCATTGTGAGACTTATTACTGTTTTTGGCATATCAAATGCACCACAAGTAGCTTGCCAGACTCTGCTCACCAGGCAGGATACTCTCGGTAGTTTGCCAGGCTCTCCAAGAGGCACGGAGGAATCAAACCCGGGTCGGCCGCGTGCAAGGTAAATGCCCTACCCATACAGTGGCCGACCTTTCCTTGCACACGGCTGACCCGGGTCCGATTCCCAGCATCCCATGTGGTCCCCCAAGCACCGCCAGTAGTAATTCCTGAGTGCATGAGCCAGGAGTAACCCCTGTACATCACTGGGTGTGACCCAATAAGCAAAAAATTAAAATAAATAAATAAATAAAATAAAGGTATGAGAGCAAAAGGGATCAATGTCACCATGTGAACCTAGGCTGAAGGGATGTTGCTTTAAGGACAAATGGAGTAGAAGATGAAAGTTTGAACACAGAAAGTCAAAGGTGGCTTTTGAAGAGCCAGGTGTAGAAGCCACGTAAATGAATGGACCTGGTATGTACTGAGTCACAAGACATACCTCAATAGAATCAGGAAGATAGAAATTGTATCAGCTGCCTTTTCAGACCATGATGCACTGAAGATAGAAGTTAATCACACACAGACTGCTGGTGGGAATGCCGAGTGGTTCAGTCCTTTTGGAAAATAGTATGGATGCTTCTCAGGAAATTGGAAATTGAGCTCCCATTTGACCAGCAATACCACTTCTTGGAATATATCCCAGAAAGGGAAAAAAATATGGTAGAAATGACATTTGCACTTATACGTTCATTGCAGAACTGTTTACAATAGCCAGGATCTGGAAAAAACCCGGGTGCCCAAGAACAGATGACTAGTTAAAGAAACTTTGGTACATCTACATAATGGAATACTATGCAGATGTTAGAAGGGATGAAGTCATAAAATTTGCATATAGGAGGATCAACATGGAAAGTACCCTGTTAGTGAGGTGGGTCAGAAGGAGAGGGACAGACATAGAAAGATTGCACTCATTTGTGGAATATAAAGTAACAGAATGGGAGACTAACACCCAAGAACAGCGGAAATAAGTACCAGGAGGATTACTCCACAGCTTAGAAACTGGCCTTGCATGCTGGGGGAAAAGGCAGCTCAGATAGAAAAGGGACCACCAAGTAAAAGGTGCTAGGAGAGCCTGTTTGGGATGGGAGATGTGTGCTGAAAGTACACTATAGGCCGAACATAATGGCCGCTTAATACCTCTACTGCAAACCACAACACCCAAAAGGAGAGAGAGAGCAAAAGGGAATGCCCTGCCACAGAGGCAGGGTGGGGTGGGGGGGACAGAGTGGTGGGGGGTGGGAGGGATGCTGGGACTGTTGGTTGTGGAAAATGGGCACTGGTGGAGGGATGGGTACTCAACCATTGTATGACTGAATGCAAGCACAAAAGTTTGTAAGTCTGTAATGGTACCCCATGGTGATTCACTGAAAAAAAAAAAGGAATCGGCTG
The DNA here is from genome assembly GCF_027595985.1 of Sorex araneus. Taxonomy (NCBI): domain Eukaryota; kingdom Metazoa; phylum Chordata; class Mammalia; order Eulipotyphla; family Soricidae; genus Sorex; species Sorex araneus. The sequence continues at coordinate 21,283,322 of NC_073309.1, forward strand.
GAATTTAGGAATTTAGAAAATTAAGTTGGAGACACAGACTGAGAAAATAACTTCTACAAAGATTGGGGTGAAAATAAGACAACTTACGACAGTTTATGGATAATGCCAAAAATATTAGCATGGATCAGGGAGTTTGCTCAGAAGGCTGGAGCACATGCCTTACACACACAAGGCCTGTTAGGTTGCTGGTGACACAAGGGCCCCAAGTGCTGCTGGGTCTAGCTCTCGTGGCCCCCAGCACTACTGAGCCCAAGCAGCATGGCACTGCCAGGCCTGAGCACAGAGCAGGTCTGGCATGGTTGGCTGAGTACTGGCAGCCGTGCCCTCTGAACCCCCTGAGCACTGCTAGGGAAGTGCTCCTGTCTCCAAAAAGTACTGGCATTTGATATGTGCAGCACTGACCCCCCTGCACCCCCCCACATAGTGCCTTCACATCCCTATATAGTCCTCTACATCCAGGAGTGCTCCTAGACTCCTCCAGGCCCCTATTTAGGTGCTCCTTCATGGCAGCCACATGGAAAGCCCCCCTCTGTAAAACCCAGTCCCTTCCCTCTGCGAGCTCTATCCCCCAGGCACGATCAGTGCCCAGCCCAACTGACTAGTTCACAGTCCTCAGAGGGGCTTCAGCAGCTTCCTGGCTCAGCACATGGAGGGCCTTACACCAGCACACCTACACACCTACACACCTGTGCACCAGCACCAGCCACACCTACACAACTGTGCACCAGCTCACCTATGTACCTACACACCTATGCACCAACACACTTACACACCTGCACCCCTGTGCACCAACACACTTACATACCTACACACCTGTGCACCAGCACAGCTTACACCTACACACCTGTGCACCAGTACAGCTTACACCTACACACCTACACCTGCACACCTGTGCACCAGCACACGTACACACCTACACACCTGTGCACCAGCACACCTACACACCTGTGCACAAGCACACCTACACACCTACATACCCGTGCATCAGCACACTACAAACCTCTACACCTGTGCACGACACACCTATAAACCTACACACCTACACACCTGCAACTCTACCGGTGAGGTCCTCCAGAGATGGACATTTCGAAGCCTGCATATTCAGTTAGGCCACGGCCTCTGGGCAACCAGAATCCCCAGAACCCACAGCAAAAGACTACCTACAGGACTTTGACCCCAGCCAACCAGCCCCCACCAGGCAGAAACAGGACCTGGTCCTGAGTTAAAAGAGCGACTCCCCCACACTGTCCCAGGCCCCTTTTAACTTCCATATAAACCCACCCTAAAACACAAGCGATGCAAACTTCTTTAGCCCCTCGAAAGGCTTATGAGGTCCTCCGGGAAGGAAGCGGTCTCGTCAATGAACCCCATTTCAGCCTAACTCTCCTCCTATTTCCTCCTTTCCAGGGTTCCATCCCAGACCATTTGCTACACACCTGAGCACCTGAATTCACACACAGCTGAGCAAGTGTGATGCTGAGTCTGTCAGAACTCAACGAGATAGCCCAATGCAGAAGGGAATAAGACAGGTCTGTGTTCTATCAGGAGGGGCCAGGCATCACAAAGGGCCATGGGACTAACCCATTCAACAAATGATTCCAAGACTGAGGCCGCATTTATACTATCCAAAGTGTCATTTAAGATCGCACAAGATTAACTAGTTTTCCACTTCCAGTTTACAGACATACATCAATAAGGCTTAAATTCAGATCCAGTCATACCTGTCACAGGAGCAAATTGTCTCTTTACATAGTTCTGGTCAGGGCATGCTTTTTGCCATCCCTTATCAGCACGGGTGGCTGTAAATCCCAGGGTCCCGTAGGGATTCACCCCAGGGTCTCCTCGGGATTTACACAGCCAGCACAGACAGCACAGTTGATTGCTCTTAAATTTTAGGATCTGACTCTTACAGACTTTTAACCCTTTCTTGGCCCAACGGTATATGGATGATATTTTCTTAAACTGCATAACATTATAACAGATTATAACAAACCGGTATATGACACAAGGACACAGTGACTTGGCAGCAACTGTCAGACGTAGAACAGCAGCTGGGATCCAATTCACCCCCAGGCGGAAGACTCTCTCCACGTGCATTTGTATGTTGAATCACTTCTAAGGATTTCTAAATTAACCTCTGGGTAAACAGACTTTAGGTACAAAACCGACCTCTCACTCCCCAGTTCTCTGCCCAAATGCTGGAGGCTGCAAGAAACATCATTAAGGACGGAGTAATTTTGTTGCAAAGAGGCATCCTCCAACCCACACTCAAGATCTGAACCTGTCAGGGCTTTATTGGGGGAGTGGGGTGCAGGGCGAGGGAGGCGCACACCCGAATGTGCTCAGGGCTTACTCCTGGCTCTGGGCTCGTGGATCATTCCTGGAGGGACTCCTGGGATGACATGGAGTGACGGAATTTGAACCTGGGTAGACTGTATGCAAGGCATGCATCCCACATGCTGTTAAATCTCTCCAGCCCCCAATTGCTTTTTAAAAAATTTTAATTGAAGTAACATTGTGTAGAAATAAAATAATACATCTAAACACGGGCATAGCAGCAATTAAACAATAAATAAAAGGAATTCAGGTCAGAAGAGTGAAACTATCATTATTTGCAGATTACACAATAATATATATAGAAAACCCTAAAGACTCTATTAAAAACCTATTAGAAACAGTGAGTACAGCAAAGTGGCTGCGGTAGTCGTTACAAAATTAATATACAAAAATCTGTTGCATTTCCCTATGCAAATAATGAGCCAGGAGAAGAAATTACAGGGGCAATCTTATCTACAACTGCATCTTAAAAAGTAAAATACCGAGGCTGGAGCGATGGTATAGAGGGCAGGGAACTTTCCTAGCATGCAGCCAACCTGCGACCAATCCGCAGCAACCCACGTGGTCCCCCATCTTCCCAACCTGCAAAGAAACCTGAGGTCAGAGTCATGGGTAAGCCCTGAGCACCTCCAAACATAAACACATAAACATAAAAACATAAAAACCCAAACAAAAACAAACAAAAAAGTAAAATACCAAGTAATAAATTTAGCAATAGAGGTAAAAGTTCTGTGTAAAGAAGAAAGAAGACACTGTTGAAAGGCAGAACAAGGTATGGAGAGGGAAAGAACTTCAGTGTATAAGGCTAGAGTGAAGTAACAGTTCAAGTCCCTGTTCCTGGGGACCTGAGTAAATAGTACAGCAGTAGGGCCTTGCCAGCTGCCAACCCGGGTTTGACCCTTGGTATCCCATATGGTCCCCTGAGCACCTCCAGGAGTGATCCTTGAGCTCAGAGCCAGGGATGACTCCTGAGCACTGCAGGGTGTAGCTCCCCTCAGAAAGCAAAAACATTTTTTTAAAAAATTAAAGTCCTGGGGCTGGAGAGATAGCACAGCGGGTAGGGCATTTGCCTTGCACGCGGCCGACCCGGGTTCAAATCCCAGCATCCCATAGGGTCCCCTGAGCACGGCCAGGGGTAATTCCTGAGTGCAGAGCCAGGAGTAACCCCTGTGCATCGCCAGGTGTGACCCAAAAAGCAAATAAATAAATAAATAAATAAATAAATAAATAAATAAAGTTGTCAATAATATTTTAAAAAAAATAAAAAATTATAGTCCTATTCCCCCGAAGCAATGTACTATAGGTTTAAAATTTTAAGGGCGTTTTAAAAATTACTGAAAATTGGGCTGGGGAACATGCCTTACTTGTGCCAAGACTGAGCTCAAACCCGGTAAAGCATGGCTGGCCGCGCCTGCCCAGGTACTGCAGGATGTAGCCCTGAAATCCCCTGAGCACCGCAGAACACTAGTAGATCCAGATCCTCAGACCCTCTGGATTTAACTGTCCAGCGTGTTTGATCCCCTCTGAGCCTCTGAGCACTGCTTAGGAAGACCCCATCTTCACAAATGCTAAGACTGGCATGAAATGGCAAGGACCTAAACAGTTACAACAATCCAGAAAATGAAAAGAAAATGAATGCATCAAATGACTTAATGGGAACATATGACCATTAAGGGAACATAATCAATCAATCTGTACTGTACAGAGTGAAAATAGATACGTGTGGATTAGAAAGATAGCAAAGCAGATAAGGTCCCCTTCTGGTCCCCCCAGTCCTGCCAGGAATGATCCCTGAGAAAAAGAGAGAAGTAAGCCCTGAACACAGACAGTTATGGTCCCCCAAACCAAAAACACAAAAGGGAAAAGAAAGCAGAGACCCATATCAATGGAAGAGAAACTGAAAGTCCAGAAATATACACACACATTTATCCAAATTTGTAACGAAAGATCTAAGACCATGCACAGGAGTAAGGCCAGGCTCTCCAACAAATGGTGTTGGAAAAGTTGAAGAGTCAGATGCTGGAGAGGTAGAACAAGAGTTGAGGCACTTGTCTTGCATGTGATCAGCCCAGGCTTGAATCTCTGGCACACTGGTTTCACGAACACTGCCAGGGATTGCTCCTGAGTACATAGCCAGGAAGACCTCCTAAGAAATGCTAGATGTACCCTCCCCAGACACACAAAAGTGTTTTGAAGTACTAAATGAAAGACCCCCCCAAACCATAAAATACACAGAGGATAATCAAGATAGAAAATTCCACCACATTAGGATTAGAAATGTTTTGGAGGAGTTGAACCCAGTAGTAAAGGAAATGGAAGTGAAAATAGGCAACTGGGACATTAAATTGCTACACTCCAGTATATCAAAAGAATAAACTGAACAAAGAGCCCACTAAATGGGAGAAGGTATCTGTACATAATATATCAGAAAGAGAGTTAATATCTAGTGTATATAAATAATTCCTCAAACTTAACAAAATAACCCAAACAACCTAATCAAGAAATGGACAGAAGGTTTGAATAGACATTTCTTCAAAGAGGGCATATCAATGGCCCATTTTAAATAAATGAAAAAAAAATCCCTCACCATTGTCCATAAGAAAAATGAAATGTAAAACCATAATGAGATACCACCTTACAGCTATAGAATTGTTTTTTAAAAGCAACAGTAATATCTAGTGTTTGAGAAAGTGAGGAGAAACAGTGGTGTGCACTATTGGGAGGAATGTTCATTGGTGCAAACATTTTGAACAATGCTGTTAGAGATTTATTATAAAGCAAAATATTGGGCTACCATATAATCCAATAATTTCACTTGGGGGTGTCTACCTAAAAAATACAAAAACATTGACACAAAACATTATATGTTTTTATCACAGAATTATTTTAATAGTTAACAGTTGATGGAAGCAACTGAAATACCCATGGTAAAAATATCATGTTAAGTGAAATAAGTCAGAAAGAGACAGACATAGAAAGATTGCACTCATCTGTGGAATATAAAGTAACAGAATGGAAGACTAACACCCGAGAGCAGTAGAGATAAGGACCAGGAGGTCTGCCCCACAGCTTGAAAACCGGCCTCACATGCTGGGGGAAAAATAGCTCTGATAGAGAAGGGAACACCAAGTAAAGGATGTTGAGAGGACCCCTTCAGGTTGAAAGATGCATGCTGAAAGTAGACTATAGACCGAACATGATGGCCACTCAATACCTCTATTGCAAACTACAACACCCCAAAGGAGAGAGAACAAAAGGGAATGCCCTGCCGCAGAGGCGAGGTGGGGTGGTGAGGGATGGGGTAGTGATGGTGGGAGGGATACTGGGAACATTGGTGGAGGAGAGTGGGAACTGGTGAAGGGACAGGTAAACAATCATTGTATGACTGAAATGCAAACACGAAAGTTTGTAAGTTTGTAACTGTACCTCATGGTGATTCACTAATAAAACATTTTTTAATAAATAAATAAATTTTAAAAATTTTATAAAAGAAATACCCATGATAAATGATGGAATAAAGCCGACTATGGCTCACTTACTTATACAATGGAATACTACTCAGTTACTTTTTTTTAATATGGGCAAAATTTGGCCTTTCACAATAAAATGAAAAGAACTTGAGGAAATTTTGGAAAGCAAAGTAAGTCAGAGGTCACAGTGAGAAAATATCTATCACCTGGGAGTCCTGCAGGCAGGCAGTGCTACACCTCCATCTCTTAAAAGGAAAAGTCGAGGACATTGACCGAGCATGCTAGAATAGCTAGTCAGAAGGGAACAATTAAAGTTTAGAATGCATAGTTTGTGACATGTGGGAGGTAGCTGACCAGAGATATACGGAAAATTGTTGAATAGCCCTTAGGGTATATCCGAGGACAAAGAAGGTAAATCTGCAAAATTGTATAATTCCCTCTCAAAGCATAGCAGTCAGTGAGCAAGAATTGAAAACACAGATGTCAGACTATTACTGTTCAGCACAATGCTGACGGAAAGCTCTTTGCACGTGGGAAACTGATGCCTTCCCTAGGTGATACAGCTAGAAAAAGGCAATATTAAGGTGTGATCTCAAGACCTTTGCTGTATCCACACTCCTATGCTCATTCAACTTGTTAAACTACAACAATTTTCAGTAAGGGTATTCAGCCTGCGTGGAAGATAAATATTTACCTGACACCAAGGATTTTAATAATTGTGTGTTCCTAGAAGCTGCCTATAAGGACAATGGAAAGGCCACCTACTTTATAAGGTGTATGTGTGTGTGTGTGTGTGTGTGTGAGAGAGAGAGAGAGAGAGAGAGAGAGAGAGAGAGAGAGAAAGAGAGAGACAGAGACAGAGACAGAGACAGAGATACAGAAAGACGAGACAGAGACAGAGAGAGACACACAGAGAGAGACAGAGAGAGAATTTGTGTGTGTGTGTGCTTTAATTCTTTTAAGCAAAATACATCTAATGTAATGGATCTTGCTTTTCCTTCAATAAGGGCTCCTTTTGTTCAGATTTCATAGGGCATTAGCCGTTTTCCCTTTATTTGTAAAGAATAAAAAGGAACTCTTTGGGTTTTAATCATCATTTTGTGGTTAAATCCCAATCTAATGGACTATGGGTGCTTTTGTCTCTCAAATCCCATTCCATCTGATTCATTATTAAATGGATTTTTAATTAGAAAAAAGAAGATAGACTACAATGTACTTTTTAAAATAGAACTTTATAAAAGAATTGATGACTTCCTTAAGAATCAAATTTTCAGTCAATGCACCTTTGGCCATAATGGCCTCTGAATAGTGGTGTATGATTAATATATTAATCAGGATATGGTCTGTGTTGCTATTACAATAAACAATCCACAGATCTCAGTTCTCATGTTTATCTGTTGCCCACATCACAGGGAGTAAGTCCTCCATTGGTGGCTATCCTCCATTGGTGATTCAAGAACCCAATATTTTCTGGTGTACCATTCATAACACTTCATCTATAGTTTCTATAGGATGAGATAACATGGAGGATCAAACATGTGCCTTTATTGACCATGTCTATTTATGGAATATAGGAATTCATCCCAGTTTCAGTATTCAAAATCTAATAATATGCTCCCTGTTATTATTAATATTATAATATATATTATTAATATTATATATATTTTTTCAGGCTGAAAATATATTCAGCCTGTTTGCCCAGAAAAAAATAGCATTGATGTGCATCTAGTTCATCTTATTTATAGTAGACTTACTATTTTTTAATTACAATAAACATGAGCTAAATTTAGAATTACACAAAATTCATTCTACTTGCTGCATATAATTACTCATACAGTTACATGAATAACATACGAGTAACATATGTAACAAGTGGAATGAATGATTTTAAGCAACTTGGTTTTGATCATCTGTTTACATAAAAATTATTACCTTCTATCTGCTTCCACATTACTAGGTTGGACTATGAAAATCAGAGCTAAAAGAAAACTAGTGTTTACTAAGGTTTAAGTTCAGGAAATAAAATCAGATTGATGAAATTCAAATCCATTAAAAAATACAGCTCAGATGTTCCCAATGCTTTTGAGACTCCAAGAGCTTTACATAGAATCACAAGCATTAGAATGGTTTTTCATGTTTAAATATCATCCACATTTTAAGCTTCCCTTTAAGGAGTATTAGAGGTTTCTTGTAGCTGCAGACACACTCTTCTTTATGTCTTTTGCTTAGTTGTATCTCATGACTCAAGTCCCAATTTAAAGAAAGCCACCTAGAGAGTAATCCTCTCTTAACTCTTTTTAAGTGTCTATCTTAGATGATTTTTTGTCTCTCCCAGCATCCTTTTTTCCTATGTACTATTGAGATGTAATCTTAAAATGATAAAGCACTGCATGGTGGTGAGAAGGGGAAATGGTTACTTCTCTAGCTGATGAAATCCGGATTGGTGCCAATATCATTCACTCAATCCTCTTTATTCAGTCGGCTGACAGCTGGCTAGCATTGTTTATTATTGATGAATAAATGAATTAATAAATTAGTATGCTGACATGTTTAATATGGTAACTGGAATAATATTTTTCAATAAAGGTACTATAGTTATCAATTTAAAAATCAAGGTTTAAAAAAATTTAGTCATTTTTCTGACACACACCTAGTAAACTTGTTTTCGGGCTGCAAACTCCAGGATTTTCTACTATACACATGAGCTAGAACATTCATTCTCATTTTTTAATCCTATTTTCAAAGATATGTTAAATAATGAGTTTTGCATCATTAACATGTTTGCTTATTGGTAGTAAATATCCCACACAGAAATGGTTTTTGTCCTACCGCCACCTTAGCTTTAATGCTAAAACTGCAAATGCTATTTGATTGATCCTCAAATTGTTTTCTAATTCTTTATGAGCATTTTTGTAAAACAAAATTTAAAAGGCTAATGGTTTGCTGCCGTGTACCATCAAACACCATCAAACTAGGTGTTGAAAGAATTTTTTGAAAGTCCTTACAATAGCCTTCAGTGGTAATTTCAAGGAAATTGTAAAGAAATGAAGGCTCGGAAAATCTAACTTCCTAATTCAGAAAATGAACAGGGTGTTGATGAGTTAGGATTTAAACCCAGATATACATCTGGAAGCACAATTTGTGATCTATGAGTGTACACTGTCTTTGCATCCTTGCAACTGTCTCTGATATTCACAAGGCTGAATGCCTTTTATGCTATTTGGTGATGTAAGTCTGACACAGCTATTATCTACACCCCCAGTTCTCCAAATTTTGACAAGCATGAAGACGAATGCATCTGCAGAGGCAGTGAATGATTTCTTTTCCTTTTCTCCTCTTAGTTTTCTTCTCAGGAAAGTTTAGTTTCAGCACTATTAGGTATGCACAAGTAGTTGTGTATGTTCTTGTGTGTATTAAAGTCTTTCAGAGTTATAACAAGATACAAGTTCTGTTTAAAATATTAAGGAAACCTTCTAAAGAAAAAAGAACCATTTTCCATTTTCCTTTTGCATCAGTTGCATGGTAGCAATCCTATTAACAAGGCGTCATTCTTGTGACAAAAAAATCTGAAAATCATGAGAAATAATAAATCCTAAGACCGCAACTCAAGTCTCTAAGAAAAGGCCTGGGTGAGGGTTCTTAGAGTTAGTTGTCAAGTATTCATTTCCCCTGATGGTCTCCCCTTCTTAGCAACAGTGTCTCCTAGAAAGAGATTGGACCCCTATACCACAGAGGTGAGATGCAGGATAACACAGGTTAAAATAATTTTGGATCGGTGGGTTTAAAATCACATTATGTGTTTTTATTGCACAGTGACAGAGGATTAAAATAGACTGACTAAAATAACAATAACTGTAGCAGCATAAGCATAGACATTTTAAAAATGCTTTGTTTCTAGAGATTTATAATATCTCCTTGGAATCTAGAGCTAATATGTCTCTGCTCAGTCACTTGACTGAGCTTTCCATGTGCTACTAGTATTAGCTTATTAAATTTATTAAGCTAGTATTTTATTAGTACCTTGTTTGTGCATTCCCTTTAGAGGAGCAATGCTTAAAATGTGATCTAAGAACAAAATTAGATTTCTGCCTTGTAAATATTGAGATTGACTAGTGAGTGACATGAAAACAGGCATGGCATGTGAACGGGGCCTGATGTTTTGCTAAAAGTAGAAATCGCTGTCCCTGGGTACTAGTGAGAAGGAACCATTATTACAAAAATAGTTGGAAATGATCACTCTGGATGAGAATGTGTGCTGAAAATAGGTGAAGGAACGACCATGAGAACCTCTCAGTACCTGTATTGCAAACCATAATGCCCAAGATGAGTGACAGAGAGAGACAGAGACAAAAACAGAAAGAGAAGGAAAGTGCCTGCTATAGAGATAGGCAGGGTAGGGGGGCAGGGGGAGGGAAACTGGGGATATTGGTGGTGGGAAATATACATTGATGTAGGGATAGGTGTTGGAACGTAACGTTGTATGACTGAAATCCACCCATGAACAGTCCTACAACTTTGTATCTCACAATACTTCCATTTAAAAGAAATAGAAATCACTTTATCTAAATCAATAAAGCATGCGCTAGGTTGGACTCTTATATCTGGCACTTACTTTTATGTGACTTTTGCAAATAATTCAAGCTTGCTGGGTCTCAGATGTACCCGCCATAGAGGAGGCACAAGATAGTTTTCCTTGATCTTACTCTTGGTCACCCAAGCTGCTTGGGTAAAGAACTGCTAGGAGATCTAACATGAGTGGAGGTTTTAAATGAGCTGCAGGTTTGGCTTGGCCTCTCGCACTTCTGCCATCTGTCCTGAGAACATATGTCGGGTGGCGGGAGATGTAAGGTGAATGAACAAACAGGTAGAATAGTTCTGAACCCAACGTGTGGCCTGGAGCCAAGCTCAGCAGAGCATCAGGAGATGAGCAGATACTTGAACAAAAAAAATCTATGCTGTGCGAGGAGCCCCAGTTTCTTCAAATGTTGGTCACAGACTCATAGGGAGTCACGTAACTGAATGTGAGAAAGCTTTGAAAAAAATTGCTGTTTTAAAATAAATTTCTTTGTGATTTATTATCAGGAGCTATTTTTATTTCTATGCCTATTTTATGTACCTATATATCTAGGGCTACATAAAAAAAAATTTCTGGGTATTTTAAAGGGGTAGTAAGAAGAAAAAGGCTAAGAAACTCCACCCAAAGCTGCTCTTTTGAAGTTGGTGATTAATATAAAAAGGTGATAAATATAATAAACATCAGCATTTTTTAAAAGCCATTTCAAATCAATATAGGGTATCGGTTATCTTTTGTTCTTCATTGGTTTTCTGATGCATACATATTTAGAAAGTGACATTTTTTTACTGCCTTTAGCTAGTATCAGTGTGAGACACGTTGTCTGATTTACCTAAAATAAGAATGTGCAAAGTAGATAGTTATATCCAAACATTGTTGAAGCAAAAATAGCAAAAATATTTTAAAGAAACCTGAAAATCTAGACCTGGATCATTCAAATCTTATAAATAAATAATATTCCAATGTTTTACCATCTTGAAGACTGTCTACAATCTTGAAGATATTTATATGAACATGGGTGCTGTATTAATCAACTCTGGGTAGGGTTTCTTTGCCTATTTTTAATGTCTTAATGAAAGCAAGCAGAACCAAATTAATATCTGTACTGCCTAGACACAGTGGGTTTTGTTTGTTTGTATAATTCTTTTAAACTATGCAGCCTAATATGTATGTAAGTTTCTCAGTATGTATCAAGCAAAACCCAAGGAAAGTGTGTCATTTATTCCCCAGTTTTACTCTTTCTCTGGCTATTATCATGCACATAATAAAACATTAGGAGAATTTTTCGAAACGGGAAAAGATGAAACATCCCAAAAGGTCAAAAATCAATGATCCCTTTATAGATGGGACTCCTGGGAAACCCACATAACTTTGTGCTTAGCCAGGGTCTCCGACTCCGTCTTGAAGACTTGATTTTTGATGATATAAATCAATAATTTCTTTAAGGCAGGTCATCTAGGGAGCAGGGGATGCTACCTTTGAAATACTCCATAATCTCTGCCAGTGTAGGAGGGGCTCCTAAACGTATATGTGTGAGTGTGTGTGTGTGTGTGTGTGTGTGTGAGTGAGTGTATGTGCATGTATGTGTGTGTTCACACACTGCTTTTTAACAGGCAAGAATTATACTTCAAGAATAATGATTTTCACTTCAGACACATTACCATATTCAGATTGGCAAGGGGGTAGAAAACAAAAGCTTTGGGAGCCTGCTGATGGAAGGAAATCATGATAAATACTTCATTAGTCTATAATGTAAGGAAAATATCTTTATACGCTTGAACCATTGGTTTTTATCTGAAGCAAATTGTCTTTGGTGTTGTGAAGGATGTCACTTTTTGAGTCTTCATTGTAATATCATTTATTTGTAAATAACCAAATGTACAACCATAGTGGATGGGCTAAATGATATATTTAAGTTCATAAATAAGAGCATTGTACTCCAAATGATAATGATTTTTGCAGAAATGATTTCATGAAACTGAATGACATTTAAGACATAGTAAAGCAGCGGGTGATAAAGTAAGTTGCCAACTAAGCATACAACTATCTTCTTTGAAAAAAAAAAGTATAATTAGACATGACAAGGACTGAAAAGATAGAAAAAAATATTAACAGAGGTTATCTCCAGCTGTGGGATAATGAATGATTTTCATTTCCTGCTTTGTGCTCCTATTTTGCTTCTCCTCAAATGTTTTACAATGAATATGTGTATTTTATAATTACATTTTATAATAGATGCTATTTTAAAAAATATCCCCAAAAGGAAGGGTTCTCAACTCAGCGTTCTTGACATTGTCACTGTCACTATCATCCCATTGCTCGTCAATATGCTTGAGCGGGCACCAGTAATGTCTCAATTGTGAGACTTGTTTGTTACTGTTTCTGGCATGTTTAATATGCCACGGTAGCTTGCCAACCTCTGCCACACAGTATCTGCCATGCGGGTGAGATACTCTTGGTAGCTTGCTGGGCTCTCCGAGAGGGCAGAGGAATTGAACCCAGGTCGGCCACGTGCAAGGCAAACGCCCTATCGCTGTGCTATCACTCCAGCCCATTCTCGATTCTTCTGACAAAACTCACTTGATCTTGATTTTCAGTACAAATTCTTGACATTAGGACTCAGTAATTCTTTGTTATAGGGCAATCTCTATATTTTAGCATATGGGGTGACATACAAAGACAGAAGATGGTCCCCTGAGTGAAGAAATTTTTTTAAGGGAACAGAATACACTTTGACATGAGGATATTCCAATATTTCTGTCTCTCATAGAAATGCCAATCCACACGACTGTCAAATAAAAAGCCCCAACTCTCCCATCTCCTACAAAGCTGTGACTCCCAGCTCCTTATCCATAATAAAATATATAAGCCACAACAAAGCTGAAGGAGCCAGTTCACCACACTAAAAACCACCATAAAAAACGTAGTTAACTTTTTTATGGTTAACTCTGGCTTAAAGGATAGAAGTCCAATTTAAGGTAAGAGATTTCTAGATAAACTGTTTACAACTCATTCTTTGGCTCAAATATTCTGCCACTCCATGTCATATAAGAGTAAGCACTGGGCCAGGAGATAACTGAAGGGACTAGAGCACGTGCTGATCAGACTGTCCCTTCCACTCCCCTAAAGAACTTGCAGCCTAGGGTCACTTGAGGGCACTCTGTTCCCCAGCTCCCTGTTGCCATTCCTGCGTTATAATCTTCTCTCTTCAACAAACTCAGGGATAGTTGAGATGATGGAAGCACTACTATCTTCTTTTGCAACTCACTCCTAGAGCCTATTCCTGCCCCAACAGCACCTCTTACCTGAAAAGATGTGTTCACTCTTTTCAGAATGATCAAACACCGACCCACCACACAAACACACACTATTGTGACTTCTAAAAATATTTTCAAGCATTAGCAAATGTCTAGTCTTGGGAAAGGTGCAATGAGGTGCAAAGACACTCCTAGGTAAGAAGAACTACCTTAAACTACCTTTAATGTGAATGAATTCAAAATTCCTTCGAGCTTGAATTTAAACTATGTAGCTATTTCTTTCTTTTTTTTTTTTTTTTTTGCTTTTTGGGTCACACCTGGCAATGCACAGGGGTTACTCCTGGCTCTGCACTCAGGAATCACCCCTGGCGGTGCTCAGAGGACCATATGGGATGCTGGGAATCGAACCCGGGTTGGCCGCATGCAAGGCGAACGCCCTACCCGCTGTGCTATCACTCCAGCCCCTGTAGCTATTTCTAATGCTCATAAACTTTTGATGTCCTGCTTGGTATAGAATCTGTGGGGATCTAGCCCAGGACAGACCACAGGAATCAATTTAGCTTTCTCAATATACTCTTTTTTACAGGAGCCGGCATTGCAGAATAACTTGATTTTCTGCCCCTGAGCAAGGAATTCAGATACAGGCACCCCAGGTCACAAGAAGGGTGGTGGTCAGACCAGATAACCAGATGCTTCTCATAAGACCCATATCACACGACCCATATCACAAGACCCAGGACTGCCCCCAGAACCAGGACATTCCTGAATATTGGCGCGAATACTGATCTCTAAAACCATAGGCTAAGGAGTGATGTCCTTTTAAATGGATTGGTTAAGAAAGTTTGTAATATTACAAATCTATTGGCTATGAAATGCGTGGGCTCTGCTGTAACGGCCGGGGAAGGGCTATATAAGATCTCCTTTGGAGAAGCTCGGGGTCTTTTGCCCAACCTGCTGGACCTGCGTGTCCGTGTAGGCGGCTGGACCCTGGCTAGCCAGTCTTACAATAAACCCTGCTTGCTGTTTGCAGTCTCTGGAGTCTCTTTGTCGTTATAGGGAGATCTCGATCCGTGCCCTAACAAATCAAGGTAGGAAATGATTCTCTTGTGCTTTCCATCTCCTTGATGGACCGGCGGAGACTTCCCCAGGTGGAGACCATGGTTCAAATCTCCTTGCCCACTCTGCTTTACCCTGAAAGGCGGCACCAAGTTGTGAGGTGATGTGTTCACTAAAGATGATCTGGAGGGCAAGGGGGCATGAGAATGCAGTCTGGATGACTCAAGTGTCTAAACAACTGGTCATTTCTCCCTGAGTATTTTGATTGCCTTTAAATGCAGTTCATAAAAAAAAAAATGCAGTTCATGTCAAAAGAAGATAGGTTACTTCTCCAAGATTACACAGTTAGATCTAAATTCTGATTCTGACATATCCAAACTACTTTACTATTAACTTAGAGGCTGTTCTCCATTTTTATCTGCTCATATGAGAAAAGTCACATAATAAATGGTGCAATGACCAACAATCAGGGATATATACAAAGAACCCCCCTTGGAAATGTTCAAAACATTAAAGAAGTAGTAAGAAGTATATCAGGGTTTATATTATGTTTATAGTAAGTCATAGTTCTAAGGATATTATTTGACTTTGATTTTGTGGTAGAGGCATTTTACCTCTTAAACTAGGAAGACATGTAAAACTAATGTGACTGCATACACAGAGTTAGGAAGTCAGATAAGAAACCAGTTTTGTCTGAGTGACAATTACTGTTCCAAGTAACTTCACCTGCTTTAAGGTAATCTTAGAGACAAATGTCAAAATTGGAAGAAAACAAAAACTTTCCTTCCATGGAAAACTGTATCATAGGAAACTGGACTTGAAATACACAAATTTGTGTATTGGCTAACAAACAACCGTGAGTAGTGGAGGGAGGCTGGGGTTTTAAAAACGAGACACTGTGAGGAAACACTTCTGTTAGAATTTATTTCTGCTCCAGAAATCTATTCATATGTTTGGCCAATCAAGCTCGTGCTATAATAATGAGTAAACATCAGATTCCATCAAGTTATAGTAATAATATCACCTTGCATTTGGAGACTATAAAATGGCACTTTATGCCGGTACTTTTTTTATCCTTAAAAGTGATACTGTGATTTACGCAGGGCAATTTAGCCGCCAGAATTTCAGCTCTTATTCTTAATAGACACACAGGAAGGAGGCAAACTCCTGACATTCATACCCTTCTGCACTTCATTTCCCTTTGCAATTGCCGTTGGCCAGGGGACACTCCAACTTGGTATGTAATACCCTAGGGCTGGCTACTTATCTAAGGTGGTCTAACAAATCTCCCCACACAGAGCCCTGCTTCCACTTGGCTACATGTCACTAAAAATCTCACAGGCATTACTTTTATAGACCAGGAGGAGAATTTAAGTGAGTTTTCCAGACCTTGATAAATGGAGTAAAACATTCCTGGAATGAGAAACAGAGGAAGAGCATAAAGGTGTAACAATGGAAAGCTAATGGAAGACACGGGTTTGGTCTTCACTTTCCTCTAGCAGAAGGGTCCTGGCTCTCATTCCCAGGCTTTTTTGTGGGTGCCTCATTGTCTGGAGACCCCACTCAACTTTTCCCTCTGCTGGGTAGCCGCAGCCGATCAGCAGGATTCTGCTTTTGAGACTTGCCTGTTTATTCCCCAACTCACCTCCCCGGGCCTGGCTGGGCAGCTTGGACTCTATGCACTAGTCTTGTCCTTTATAATTCTCTGGCGGAATTGCTGGGTGACTCTGCTTCCGAAACAAACCGAAGGAAGGAATCTTTTTGTCTTGTTTCCCAATATTTTGTATGGTGTCTGACAAAATGAGAAGTTTTGGATAGAGAGACGCAGATGATTCCAATACAAATCCTAATACACTGCATCTAGTTTTCTGCATTAATTCCATTTTGCTGTTTAGAACATCACCCCTCCTGCCCCCCCCCCCCCCCCGCCAGACTAAAATGGTGAAAACAATGATTCATTAGGCTCAGATTTCTGTGAATTCACCAGTTGATCCTTCTAGTCTGGGCTGACTCCACTAATTCCTGCCTGGACCCCTAATGAGTCAGTAGTTATCTTTGGCTGGCTGGCAATTCTTCACAAGGTAGTTGCAGGCTGCCCCTTCAATAGCAGAGGAAGGAGGACATCCATGTGTTTACTGTGTTTGCATCAGAGAGTGCCATTGGCCATGGCAGGTCATCGGACTCAAACAGGCCATCGTTACAATGAGTGGTGAATTCATTTTGTATCTCACTGCATCATCATCACAGATTTTATGCCAAATTATTCTGTACAAAAAGTGGGGTGTGACCTTCTAGAGAAACATTTTGTTTAAAGAATTGTACCTGTGTGATTTAAAAACCAAGTGCCGGGGCTGAAGCGATAGCACAGCGGGTAGGGCATTTGCCTTGCACCCTGCTGACCCAAGTTCGGTTCCCAGCATCCCATATGGTCCCTTGAGCATCGCCAGGAGTAATTCCTGAGTGCAGAGCCAGGAGTAACCCCTGTGCATTGCCAGATGTGACCCAAAAAGCAAAAAATAAAAATAAAAAACAAAAAACAAAAAACAAAAACAAATAAAGTCCAGTTGCCAGGATTTTGCAATAGCAACAATCATACATGAAATGAGTTAGATGTCAACGTGGCAGTTTCCTTACGCTGTGTTTCTCTAAATCCTCTCATTGTTACGTCTCTGCTCTAAGTACCACCATGTCTGTCCACAGGAGAACCTTCTTTTCTATATTAATAACAAATAGAATTGTGGTTGTGCTCATGAATACAATGACTGGCTCTTGGTGGGCAAGTCGTGGTGGAGAGGGTAGAATATAAGATTATGAGGCAGCTTGCTAAATACCTCACACGTCTATTCAGCCATTCTCCAGCACCAGAAAGAATTCACTTGACAACCTTTTAAAATCACCGTTGTTTTTTAAAAACAAAAACATGGACGTGGCTTGAAACATGTTGATGCCCTGAGTCCCTTTTTCGTGCTTCAGACTCTTTCCTCTTAACCCCTGATTAAATTAACTGGTGACTATAATGCGTGCACTTCCAGCGGTGACTTTACAGTCACCAATTTCCAGCACAACTCTTTGGTAAAGCTGATTGGGAATGAAAGTGTGCTGTGTTAACCAGCTCCTTTCCTTTCTCTCACAAATCCTAAATCCCTTTCAGTATCCAGCTTTCCTTTCCCCAGAAATCACAGGGGGTCTTTACAGTCTTAAGTCTCTTAAGCCAACTTTCAACTGAC
Source organism: Sorex araneus (assembly GCF_027595985.1). Taxonomy (NCBI): domain Eukaryota; kingdom Metazoa; phylum Chordata; class Mammalia; order Eulipotyphla; family Soricidae; genus Sorex; species Sorex araneus. The sequence goes on from NC_073309.1 coordinate 21,301,242, forward strand.
CACGTCAGCCTGTGTTCGCAAGCTAATTCTGCACAAGCCGGAAGCCGAGAAGGATGTGTTTACTAGAATGTGGCTCCCTGGGGACCAGCCAGGCACATCTGTAATTCTAAGGAGAGTGTAATGAGGAAAAACTGGTGGCATCCCGAACGGCTCACAGCTGTTCTGGAAGCTGATAAATAAGATGCTCGACAGGAGATCCCTAATTGGAGGCAGTTTTTCTTAAGTGGGTACACAATATGTGCAAGGCTGGGTGTTGGAAGGCTGATAGTGTTGTTCACATGTAACTTAGTTTGTCTTGTAAACACTTCCCATTTTAAACTGTATCGTCTTCTTTTTTTTTTTTTCAAAAAGGGGGAAAATGTTCACTTTGTCAATGTTTTTCACACTAATTAGAGGCAAGCTACCGTGATATTTTCTAGTGCTTTTCCCCCACAAAAATTCCCTGACTTTATATTGTCTTTCTTTCCTTTTCCTTTTTCTTTCTCTTTCTATATTCCTTTCCTCCCTAACTTCTTTTTCTTACCTCTCCTCTCCTCTTTTTTTCCTCTCTTACCCTCCCCTCTCTCCTCTCCCCTTCCTTTTCTCCCCTCCCCTCCCTTCCCCCCTCTCTCACCTCTCTTACCCTCCCCTCTCTCCCCTCCCCTTCTTTTTCTCCCCTCCCCTCTCTTCCCCCCTCTCTCTCATCTCTCTCTCCTCTCTGTCTCTCTCTCCTTTCCTCCCTCTCTCTCCTCTCCTCTGTCTCTGTCTCTCTATCTCTCTCTCTTGCCCTTGCTCTCTCTCTCTCTCTCTCTCTCTCTCTCTCTCTCTCTCTCTCTCTCTCTCTCTCTCTCTCTCTCTCTCTCTCTCTCCCCTCTCCTCTCTTCTCTCTTCCTCTCCTTGCAAGCACCAGTTCTTCTGTGCTAGGGTGAAAAACAGAGTTAAAGATTCCTTGGCAGACCCTGGCCACCTGACCCTCATGCAGGGATTTACTTGCTTGAAAAGAGTCTTATGGCCCTTTGAGAAAATAGCTGTTACATTGCCATCCTCATCTAAGAAAGGGCCAAATCACATTTAATAAGAAGATCAAAGATTTCATATGCAAAGAAAGATGTATTCCTTTTGGAATTGTGTCTTTACAAAAGGAACGGGAAGCAGGTTTCATTTTCTGGGCAATATGCCTGCTCTGTGCTTGGATAGAAGATTGTGAGCAACTTGAAGTTCCCTCTTCTACTACTTGCCATATACCTACATGTTAGCACCATATTTTGAAATAAACTTTAACACAACCAAAATAGACAACTCACTGCATTCAGGTCTCCTGATATTTCAGATGTGTATGAGAAGGGGGTTAAAAAAGAAAAACAGTTTTCTATAGGATAGATGCCTTCTCTCTACAGAAGGAGTCTGTTTTAGATTCCACTTAAACAAAGAAACCCCTCCCGATATGGAACATTTTTGCTTCCTGGTATGTTAAGTGCCATATCAACATAATTTATCTTTTCCTCTGAAATAATATATAGCCATTCTAAATAAGCATTTCAAAAATCCACCCCAGAGAAGCAGTCTAAATCCCAGCATTGAAACTTCAGGGATAACCTCACATAGTTTCTGCCATCTGGTCCATACAGCAGTTGTAATGCACTAGAATGACATGTTCACACACCCCCATATTCACAGTCAGGGCAGGAATTCTATTCATCTACATGGTTGGTTATGTTTGTTATGTGGAGGCAGAATCAGGGTCTCCAAAAGCAGTTTAAAATTGAATTTCAAATTTAAATAGGGATTTTACCCCCCCTTTTTATTGATTCACTGTGAGGTACAGTAACAAAGCTTTCATGTTTGAGCATCTTCTCAAACAATCATCAAATACCCATCCCTTCACCAGTGCACGTTTTCCACCACCAAAGTCCCCAGTATCCCTCCCACCCCAAATAGGGATTTATAAGAGGTGAGAAAAGCATCTTTCCAAGTCCTCACGTGAATTATTATCTGTAAAGGTAAAGTAAGCCTAACTTCAAAATAGTAATAATAGTACCCACAGTGTTCATTCATTCATCAAAGCATAATCTGGTCCATGTACTGCAAAATGCTAAAGATACAAGGGTTAGAGAGCTAATAAATGGGTAGGGTGCTTGCCCTGCATGCAACTAGCCCAGGTTCAATCCAAAAAACCCCACTTGGATCCCCTAACCCTAGCAAGCAGTGACCCCTCAGAGCAGAGCCAGGAGTAAGCCCTGAGCAGCAACAACAACAAAAACAAAGGCTAAAGATACAGAGCTGAAGAAGACATTGTCTTACCCTGAAGAGTATTACCATCCTAGATAAGGATTTCTCAGAGTTGAGGAATACAGACAACCAAATAAAAGAAACAAAAGGATCCCAGTGAAAATAGACTTACATGGGAAAATCCCAAGGCACACTGTTACTGGAATGACAAAAAACAAAGGCAGAGACAGAATATGGAAAGCAGCAATATCAAAAAAGGAGTTTCTGTACAAAGGAACGCCCGGAAGATTCACAGATGATCCATCAGATGAGACTCTACGAGCCAGAAGAGAATGGAGGGATAGAGTACAAAACTCAATGAAGTGAACACCTCCCCAAGAACACTCCATCCAGCTAGGTTATCATTCAGTTTGAAAGAACTATACAGAGATTCTTGGACAGGCAACAATTTAGGGAATTCATAGCCTTGAAACCAGTTTTGCAAGAAGTACTAAAGGATCTTCTTTAAAGGACAGGACTCACTCTCCAGGATGCGGCATTGAACATGGCACTCACTGATGCTACTCATGGTTGCCCTCAACTAGATCAAGAAAGGTATGTTTACTACGAGCTTGCTAAGGGATTTTATTCATTTTCAATAATTAATTAATATCTCATGTCTATTAAATGTTCTATGCCTTATCAGGTTTTCTTATCTGTAGAGATTTTTATTACAACCTTTTACTTATTTATGCTCTTTGGATAAAACACTCTTTTATACTTTTATAGGCCTATTAAGTTTTCCCCTTAAAGTTTTCTCCACTCTTTTAACTCTTACTAAATTTTACATCTGTAGGTTTTATCTATTTCATCTAAGTTTTAAAATGTATAAGCACAGAATTATTTATAATATTAAATTTTAATGTTTTTAATTTATAGACCTCTAGAAAAAGTTTTTGAAAAGAATTTACTTTACCAATTTATCATTGATTTACAATTTTTTGGAGCTTTAGGAGATTAATTCTACTTATCTATATGTGTGTAGGTGTCACTGCCTCCACAATAAAAGACAGGGAGAGAAGAGAGAGAGAGAGAGACAGAGAGAGAGAGAGAGAGAGAGAGAGAGATCTTCCTCATATTAGAGATAGAAAAGAAACAAAAGGAACAATAGTCAAAGTCATGGGAACTGACTTATGACTGAATTGAGCTTACATGGAGGGTTGGATTGGAATAGGACACTGGTGGAGGAAGCAAGTTCTCTGCTGCTTGGTGTAGAATCGGAACGAAGTACACATAGAAAGTGTGATTGGTGGCATAGGAAATGTTGGTACCTTAATAAAAATGGTCAAAGGAAAGAAAATAGTAATAATATTATAGTCCTGTGAGTCATAGTTTAGAGCTAAGGTCACAGGAGAAAAGAAAATGCTATCAGGAACTGGAAGTTGTCCCTATCTCCAGGTGTATCATCCTACCGTGACTCCTTTCCTTTGTCCACACCACACTCCATTGCAACTCCAATCTCATCTTCACTTCGAGATGATTCATTAACCAGTCAACCAGTCCAGTTCGATCTGTCAGTCTTGTAACAGTAATAATAGTTGTGATGATCTAAGTAACTTGTCAGAAGTAGGCTCAAGTTTGATGGAACGAGGTAAAAGGAAGTTAACTATTTTAAAGCAGGAAGTGCTCATATTCCTTTCAGTTCCCCCAAGTCCCAATTTAGCCCATTAGATAACAGTTACTCATTTATTGAGATTCCTCCAAACTGGAAATTATTCCTCTCCCCTTTGACTTGGTTCTATGGGGAAATGCTTATATCAATGGAAAGCCTGCACAGAGTTTTGACTTTGGCATGATATTTTAGATAAGATAAAAGATCACATTTCTAGGGATGGTTGTGGACTGAAAGAAAGGAAGCTAAAGTACTGAATCCAGTGCTAGATTCAGTGCTAGATTCTAGCTCTGAATCCAGAGCTAGACCCAATCACCTACCTGCTGGTACATGAACTCCAGATGGGTTTAGAAAATGTATATATTTCTGATGAAAACCAAAGTTGCAGTCATGTCAGTGAAGGGATGAGAGAAAAGTGAATGAGGCAGAAATTTTGAAGTTCCACTCCTATGTATTAACCTTAAATCGTAAGTGTAATGCACTCCCTTTAAGTAAATATATGTATATATACATATAGTATATATACATACATACATATTTCACTTCTCTGAAGTCTAGAGTATATAGAAAAAAAGATTTTCCTTGACATTCTTTTTAACTGAAAAAGTTATGGTGGGATTTATAAGATATTATAGTGGGATTTATACCTACTATTTGACAGAATATTTTTATTGAAAATACTACTTCATTCTATAGAAAAAGACAAAACAAAAGCCTACCCTTCTTTATCTTATCATGGGTGAGGATTCAGTGAAAAATTTTAGCTACTAGACATTAGGTAAATGACTTAATTTAATACTATCAACTGACCTATGACTTACATATTATTATTTCCATTTATAAATTTGGTAATGGACACTAAAAAAAGAACAAGTAACACATAATGTTAATAGCTAGACGTGGCAATTCAGGTGTTAGAATACTATGTTTTATGATGTTGTATGAATTGGTGGCTACATGAGGGCCACATTCTGCTTGTAATAGGACTATAAAGCAAATGTTGGTTTCACTTTAATTTGAACATTCTCTGTTGAATTAAAATTAAAACCAGAACACAAGGACATGTATTATTAATCGTGTGCTCATTCATTTTTTATTTGGGTAGACATAATCAAAAGCCAAGTGGTGACTTCCTTGTGCACTCATTTTTTATACTGTGTTTATGGCTCTTTTAATAATGCAAATATTTATTATGAGCATCCCTGGAGAATCAAAGGTGCTCAACGAAGAGATTTCTAAATATCACGGTCCACCACCGAGTGAAAACACCAGGATACTTCTACTGTTTAAAGGGTCAGAGCCACGGGGTCTGTCAGAAGGGTCACTCAGCACAAAAACAAGGCAGAAGGTTATCCAGTTTCTGGAATAAAGTAGCAGCAGGTATAATCTTCACCAACAGAGAGAGAGGAGGCATGAGGATAATTTCTCCAGGGTGAGCAAAACTACATTGCAAGCCAGAAATGGCACCAATGACAATGATTATATACAGTGGACTTGAACACTCAAAAGATTCAGCTTTCCAAGTATTCTTTTTCCTCAGATATTAGTTCAATTCAATATTTCAGTGTTTACATAGATAAATCATCAAACAAATTCCTGGGAACTTTGAATAAATTTAGACTTTCTCTAAACATCCTTAGTCTAGTTGTTAAAGAAGTAGCAAAGTTTGAATCATTGAAGTACCTTGTGTGCTCTGCTAAAGATTTGAAACTCCATTCTAGAAGAAAGGTCTATTAAGTTATCAAAAGGATTTTTTTTAAATAAACACACACATTATTTGGTATTTGGGAGCAGAATGGAAGTGAAATTGAGTGTGCCAAGCTGATAAAATCCCCATAGATTGTGGCAGTAGTCTGCAGTAACCACCTGGGTGCAGAAGTCATAGTGATTGAGACATCTTTAAGGCTAAAAATAGCAAGAATTCAGGATTAGTGTGAGATATAAAATAGAAAAGAAAAGTATTTAGAGTGACTAAGTTTTCTGTTTTAGGTACCTGGGAAAATAATGTAGATGAAAATAGAATGGATAAAAATGGGTAAGAAATAATCACTTATTAGTGAAAACAATGTTAATTCATGTTGGACTTAGGTTTCAGCAACCATAGAGATATCAGATTCCTGAGACCACCCATCGAGAGATATCAGATGTTCTACAGCTATTTAAATATGACATCGCTGTGAATATTGAAAATATAACTTGCTCCAAAAATCCATTTCTTTAGTATTTTATTCTAAGAAATTCTTACATAAGCCTTATCAGCAGAAGGCCCATATTCTACCTTTTGAAATTCCTCTAATTTTTTCATGACGTAAGAAAATTTAAAATGTATTCCAAAGAAATACCCGCATGCCAAGCAAAAGGTACGATTAGCTCATTACTCTTTATTTCTAATCACTGCATGATATCCATGGTCCCTACTGGCCTGAGAGATGTGTTTTTCTATTGCCATAACAAGCCCTCTGTATAAACCTGCAAGGCAAGATTATTCCTTTCCAAAAGTTAAGTTTGTCAAAAGGTGACATATTTGGAATATCCAAGTTAAAAAACTTCAATGCATTCTAACAACTTACTCCCCTCTAAGCCCATCTAAAGGGCTAGAGTAGCTCACTCCAAAATAAATTGTCATACTGATTTGAAATTGGATCAAAAAGTAACCCTCCTCAGGTCCTGGAGCTATTCCAGGTGACCCTATCTATGTGCACCACCTTCTCCAGATGAGTTTCACTGTCTCATTGTATCATTGTTGTCCTGTTGCTCATAGATTTGCTCCAGCGGGTGCCAGTAAAGTCTCCATTTGTCCCTGTCATGTTTAGGGTCAGGGGAACGAGACCCATTATTGTTACTGGTTTTGGCATATCGAATACGCCACAGGTAGCTTGCCAGGCTCTGCCGTGCGAGATTCTGCATCGCTCTCTTCTGGGAGCTTTGTTTTATAGTCTCTGGATCTTGGCCATTGATGAGATTACATGGCGGGGCAGTTTGTGGATGTGACTGCCACTGGAAAATGGGGGATCTGGGTGGAGGAGGCCCAGTTCCAATCTGATAAGATCTCAGCTTGGAGATCTCAGCCACAGGTCCTGCATACCTGGGTTCCTCTGTCGGTTCCTTCATGGGTGAGGCTCGTCCAAGACTGTGGAGAGTGGCCTTGAGCATGGCTGTGGCTGGGTTCTGGAGTTTTTCGGCTGCTGGGGTTCTGTTTGGGACGGGGAGGGAAACTCAACCCCGCCCACTCCGAGGGGCCCTGGTGAAGACAGCCTGGCATGGGGGCAAGAGATTCTGCCCAGATGAGTTTATCTTTTCTTGATCCTGGTTGGATGAAGTACAGAGAAGTAGTTTTCTGTCTCTTAATTCCCAAGAGTGAGTGGGGCAATTTCCTAACTTTGTGTCTCAGGTTACATCCATGAAAAATTCCAGACTGTAATTCCATACATGATAAGGGCACTCTGAGTTGACAAAGGCAAACAAATAAAGTTTGTACAACTGACAGGATCAGATACTTCTAAAAGATTCTATTCATTAAACAATAGACCAGTTTGACTCCTACTTATCTACTGGTATTTCTGCCAAAGGGCTTGTAGGCTAAGGAAAACTGTGGTCTCCTATTTAAGGACTTGAACAGAACACTAGCCCACATACCTGCCCTCCCTCCCTAATCCAGCACACATAATGAACTTCCAGAGAAACAAGGACATCATTTAATGAGCAGTTTCTCATGACACAGGCACATTCCTCAACAATCCAGAGCTGTTGATAATAGACTTCAAAGAGGCATGTCTGTGCTTAAGCAATAAAATTTAGATTACAAAGGGGGCTGGAGTGATAGCACAGCGGGTAGGACATTTGCCTTGCACGCGGCTGACCCGGGTTCGATTCCCAGCATCCCATATGGTCCCCTGAGCCCTGCCAGGGGTAATTCCTGAGTGCAGAGCCAGGAGTAACCTCTGGGCATCGCTGGGTGTGACCCCCCCCCAAAAAAAAAGTTAGATTATGAAGGGGGCACATTGGGCTGGAGCAATAGCACAGCCGGTAGGGCATTTGCCTTGCACAAGGACAACCCAGGTTCAATTCCCAGCATCCCATATGGTCCCCTGAGCCCTGCCAGGGGTAATTCCTGAGTGCAGAGCCAGGAGTAAACACTGTGCATCATTGGGTGTGACACAAAAAGGAAACAAAAAAATGGGTGGTGGGGGCACATCTCTTTTGAAAACTACTTGAGTCTTGACAACAAGGCAACTCCAGCCTCTCTTTCAGAGCAATTTCTCATGGAAAAGAGGAAAACAGATTTGTTAAATGCACAGTGTGTCTCAGGAGGATATTTCTTAGTGAGAGCTTTGGATTCTGAAACTATGCAGATAAAGCACAGGAAAATAAAATTTCTAGGAGTTAACATACAATGCATTTAACATTTTGACATTTAAAGATTGAAACCCTTTATTTCTATAAATATTCCATAAATCTCCTAAGCAAATCATTTCCATTTTCTGCATCTTAATTGACACTTAGTTCTCCTGTGAAGGCTATTTGGGGGTATAGAACATCTGCGAGCAAAGGCCTTCCATTCCAGAACTGTCTTCTGTGTCCACTGTAATCTATCTTTAACAAAGCAACAAATTCCCATTTAAAACTATTTAGCTAAATACTCCAGAGATCAAATACCATTTCCTTTAGTTGCTCTCACACTGTCACAATTCTAATTATGGCACTGTTGGGAATACTTGCTTTCTTTAAAAATGTAAAATGCAACATAAAAATTTATGAAGCAAATTATTGCAGGTATAACTGTTCAAGGGTGCAGTGATCTCTTTGTAACTCAGTTTCCTCAACCAGTGCCCTTTTACACTTCATTTTATGGTCAATGTGATGCCTCATTGGGAAAAAAGAATATTAAAAATAATTTATTAAGATTAAATTGCTTCTTCAGAAGGCATGATTTTATCTCTCTCATTTTATAAGAATCCCATTTTAATTTGCTTCCTATGTCATCCCTAGCATGAATTTAAGGATTTAATGGAGTAAGAATTGAAGGTTGATATTGATAAAATGATTAATTTTATATTTGAAGAATTGGTTTATTTGATTTAGAAGAAATTTTCAATTGTCGATTACTCCTGGACTCTATCTAGTATAAATGCTAGCTAAGTAGTAATTCTCATTCATTACTTTCCCATGTGAAGTAATAGAAAATGCACTTTTTTATTCTTTATATATTAAAAATTAACATTAGATGCTAGTTAGTAAATTCTAAAAATACACACACTCAACATCATAGTAAATTTTTTAAAATTTTATTCTATTCATATTGGATAAGGAGACAATGTGACACTATATCTATAAATGAGTCATTATTTAAACCAACTGTTGAAACTTGACCTCACTCCAGACTCAGGGAAAGGCATGAATACCAGGTCCAACATCCTGAGTTCAAATACACCTGCCGGGCTGGAGTAATAGCACAGCGGGTAGGGCATTTGCTTTGCACCCGGCCAACCCGGGTTCGATTCCCAGCATCCGTTATGGTCCCTTGAGCACCACCAGGAGTAATTCCTGAGTGTACAGCCAGGAGTAACCCCTGTGCATCACCAGGTGTGACCCAAAAAGAAAAAAAAAACAAATACACCTGCCTAAATTAACAAGTAAAGCCACACACTGACATAAGGACAGTGGTAGAGGGATTTTGACACTGATGTATAATAGTCTTGTGGTATAAAAGCATAAAAACTATAACTTGTTAACTCTTTATCGAAGTACATTTTTTAAAAATAATTTAAAAAGTGAAATTCTGTTAATGACAGAATTTCATGCCAAAAAAAAAAAGAAGTTAGAAATCCTATTGTCTATTACCTACCGACCAAAATTAATGCTCTACCAAATAAAACTAATGTTTCTAAGGCATTAATATCTTAAAACATAGCTTTTTAGGCTGGAGAGATAGGCTAGGACATAAGCATGTGTCTGACCCTCGTTTGATCCCTTTGCACAGCTTATGGTCCCCTCGGCACAGCCAGGAGTGATCCCTGAGCACAGAGCCAGGAGTAAACTCTGAGCACAGCCAGATGTGACCACAAAAAATAATAACAAGACTAAGGAAAGAAAATTTAAAAAACCCAAGCTTGCCATGTGTTCAATGAGCATGGCATGTCATATCTGTTGTCTGCTGCTTTCTGAGGAAAACTGCCCTGCAAGTAATTGATGTGTTTCGTTTCCTGTCCTTTGTGTGTTTAAGTGGTTATGTTCAAACACATAACAAAATCAAAGTGGGATTTGAGCTTAAAATAAAATCTAGTAAGATTTATATTAAATGACTAATAAAATTATCAGAAAAATTTTGACAAAAATGATGGCAGAGTGACCCTAAGCACACAGAGCCATAAACTCTTTTTTCTCTTGACATATGCTGAAAGCATGTGAATTATTTGAGGTCATTTCTAAGTGACTTAGAATCACAGATAGTGAGGGAACCTAATCTAAAAGGATTTAAACAGATGACCCCTAAATCCCAGGGAGAGAAAAGTATGTGTCTGAGTTTATGTCGAAAATGAATGTAAAACTGGCATTGAATTTAAAAAGGAATATTTCGTTTGAAAGTCATTCCCAACTTTAGAATCCATCCTTTTCTGTCAATGCAGATTGAGTGTTATCACAGTGAAAATAGTTGAATAAAAAAGGGCAAATTAATGTGTACATTTGAAGAATTATTTAGCATGCATTGACGATTTAATACATTCACGGAAAGAGGGAGAGAAGCAGATAGAGAGAGAAAATCTCTGAATCAGGCAGTGAATCCCTGCTTCTGAAGAAGCCTGCGTTCAGGAGACAAAACAAAAAACAGAGGCAGCTACAACACAATGCCCTGAGTGATCAGGAAAATGTAGGATGATACAAAGGCACATGGCAGATAATTTCTGTGGACAAGATGATTGTGGGTGGGTCTTAAGAAGAGCTTATTTATTTAAGCTGACATTTAAGCTGAAAACAAAGGATAAATTGGAGCTAATTAGAAAGTGGCAAAAGAGTGCTCATACACAAGCAAAAGCCTGGGAAGAAACAAATAAAACATCTATGATAAGAGCATGGTATTATGAATGGATCCAAGAGCAAAGGCAAGAAAAGCAAGATAAGATCAGAGAAAAAGACTATAAAGGGTCCAGCAAATTCCATAATGAATGAAACTATCTCACTTGAATTATATCCTCCTTTATTTTTTTATATATTGACATACACAATTCTTAGAAAAGAGGTCAATATATATCAATAGCCAGGTGCTGTGCAAAACACTTTCCATGACTTGTTAAATCTTACAATCACTTTTGATGGCTGCTATTAATATTGCCTGGGATTAAGTATTGGATATGACACAATGCAACTGATTTTGGGCAATGAGTTGGTTTTATTTGTGACTCTAATTTTTTTGTGTGTAAAATGCTGTCTGATCACAGAACTTTTGACCTCACCCACTATATACAACTTCCTACTAACATAAGATTATATTTTATTATTTAAGAATATTAATTAATTCAATTTTTTAAGTTTGCCATTTTATAATTTATGTAAATAATGGTAAATTATGAGCTTTTTTTCAGAAGCTCATAATTCCTAATTGCCCTATCAAAAGAAATATTTGATAATTACTGATCTAGCATCTTTGTGGAAATGGCTTCCTCAATTTCAGGACTTGGGTCATTGAGAAGCAGTGAACCTTTAACCTTAGTTATTCCTACTTTGATAGCCTTGTAATTACTATCCTGAATGTACTGTTCATAACTGGACCATACAAAAAAAAAACCATTTTCGTTCTTCTGCATTTTAAATTGAACAGCAGATATGCTTATTTGTTGGTAATACCAATCTCAAACCTAGAGCAAAACAATCAAAATGCAAAATGCCAAATCCAATTATATAATCCAGAATGCAATTTTTGTTCATTTTTTTTTTAGTTGAGCTGTATCTGTACAATTTAAATAACTGGACCCTGGTATTTTAATGGGTGATTTGGTTTACCCAATGGCCAAGTCAATGAACTGCAAAAATTGACTCTATTATGGCCTATGAAATCAAGTCAACCCTGAATATAAATAGACAATTTCTCTTTCAGAGCTAGAATAAAAAAGCGAATATCCTTCAAATATAGAGAAACTGATTCAAAAGAGTGATTAAATTTAATTTTTCTAATTATTTAATATACATTTACAAATGTTTTGTGCAGTCTATGTCTTATTGATTGATTTAGACTATCTGGATAAATGAATGGAAAAAAGGCTAACTAAAATTATTAAATTCCTATCATGTGCTAGTTGTTATAGGAAGTGATTCATCTTTGCCTCCTGAAACAACACTTAATCCTCATGATCATTCTCTGAGTAAAGATTTATTTTTCTCTTTTATTGAGGAGAAAACAGATTTGGGAAGTTTTAACTTCTACAAATTGGCATATGCATTTACTTAAAAAAATCAAATTAGAGTCTAGTATTCTGCCTTATTTTTAATCTTCTTCCCCAATGAGATTTTTTTAATGTGCCAGCCATAGGTGAGTAACAAAGCAATTTCTTTGGAAGTTTGAAATTCATGCATCACTCACAGGTATTAAGAAACAGGCAACATTGCAGCGCATATATGTTTGGGGTCCTGGATCCACACAAAGTGTGCAATCTCTGACGGACCACAACCTGGTGTGTTTGCAAGCAGTACAAACAAAATGTGAGATCCCCCTAACCAGGACCACAACCAGATGTGTGCAACCTCTGGTCATCATAACAAACAACAAAAAGGAAAGAATAAATAAAATAAAAATTTAAAAAGAGGCTTTTTTTTTAAGAGTGAGCATCACCAATTAGACCAAAACACAAATTGCAAAAAAATACGTACCATATTTGACCTCTAGACACTCTCTTCAGTAAAGTACACCATTTTACTTTTAAAGAAGTTGCTTTTTCTTTTTCATAAGTAAAGCTGATGACCTCGTTCACTGTTCCTCTGTACTTAGCCATCTTATATCAATTGTGGATGCTCTCTAGGTGTTCTGTGTTGCTTTTGCTTTTCATTAACATACACAGGATGGTGATTTTTGGAATCATCCTTTCCTGCCCATATCTCTGTAATGAATTCTATATATGTAAGTAGCCCATTGAGGCAAAAAGAACTTCAAAGGACATATGTTAATTACAGTCAATTTTTACCAAAACTAACTCTTCCTCCTGCCTACTTCAGTAGCTGGTCTAATCATCTTTCATTTGCATACTCAAGAAACTTGAGCTTCATGTTTTACACCGTACAGGCACATTGATGAGTTTTAACCATTCAATTTCCTGTGTATTTTTGGACTTTTTAAGTCCTTTATGCAGATCCTTAGTAACATGACAATCCTTTGCTTGTTTTATTTGTTTTTACCAACCTTGGAACTCATCTTTGTGTCTTTTGCTTCCAGTTCCCTCCAAATCACATTTCAATAGAAACTTTTTTGGAAAAATCACTGTCACTGTCACTGTCATCCCCTGGCTCATCGCTTTGTTCGAGGAGGCACCAGTAACGTCTCTCCTTGAGAGACTTATTGTTACTGTTTTTGGCATATCCAATAAGCACGGGTAGCTTGCCAGGCTCTGCCGCGCGGGCTCAATACTCTTCATAGCTTGCCTGGCTCTCCGAGAGGGGCTGAGGAATTGAAGTCGGGTCGGCTGCGTGAAGGCGAAAGCCCAACCGTGGTGCTATCGCTCCAGCCCTTGGAAAAAATCAAATAAGATAATGCCTTCTTCTATTCTAACCATGGAATAGCTCATCATTACTTTCAAAAAAATGTCCAATCTATTGAACATGGTGAGTATATGTAGAAAACTCTCAATGATCCAAATAGTGTTATAGTGAAAAAATGGAATTTCAAAAAGGGTGTAAAATCAAAAAGCCAAAATAAAAAGTACCTTAAGCACTGACTTCAAGAACTCTTTTTCTCAATTTTGTATGGGGCTGGAGCTATATAACACAGCAGTAGGGCATTTGCTTTGCATGCAGCCGACCCGGGTTCCATCCCTCCACCCCTCTCAGAGAGCCCAGCAAGCTACGGAGAGTATCCCACCTGCACGGCAGAGCCTGGAAAGCTACTGGTGGCATATTCTATATGCCAAAACTAGTAGCAACAAGTCTCACAGTGGAGACGTTACTAGTGTCCACTCGAGCAACAGGGTTACAGTGACAGTGACAGTGACTTTAATCTTCTTCTCTCTCTTCGTAGATTATTTACCTTTTCAAAGAGAGAATCCTTGACCCCAATCAGAAAAAGTGTCCCTTTCCCATTCACAAACTTCCATTTCCTTATATTTTTTTCATGACACAAACAACAGCTTGTAATTACTGTATTTGCTTGTTTGTTTATATTATCTTTCCTACCAGAACAAAAACTCAATTAGGGATGGGATTCCCCAATATAATGTTACTACTCACTCATTAGTTACTGAATCCAGTATTTGGTTCATATTAGCTCTTATCAAATATTTGTTGACTAAATTACTAAGACATCATGTCTTTATATTTTGCTCTTTATATTTTGCTCTAATTTGGTGCTTTGAAAGAACCAAAGATTGGACCCCAAATGAACAAAACTACAAGCTTTGTACATTTCTGCTTAAATTGCTTGAACTTCTTTGGCTTGGAGGGAACAGGAAGGACAGGGTGGGCAGTCCTTGGAGAGCTGACTGAGGAGGACCCTGTGGTGAGAGAGGCAGTGTGGACACAGGGGGTGAAAACCAAAGTCCCCAGGCGCTGGGGTAATTAGAGACACTATTAGCTCTTTGCCTGCTCCTGAAATAGACTCTTAAGTGGTCTCTTTGTCTCAGCATCTGTATGACTGCCAGAGAGCTCTTTTCTGAAATAGAAATCTCCCCCAGTTTGCTACTTTAGGGCTCTACAATTGCTCTACAAGGCTTTGTGAGGAAAGAACAAGCCTTGAGGGAGACACACCAGAACGGGCCTTCTTTGTTAGGCTGCACAATTCCGCATCTCTTATGCCCCTCCACGACCTCTCCACAGACCCAGAATCGATATTAGTGATGCATCAGGTTGAAGATTTACAAATCCAGGAATTTCCAAATCTCCCCCTTTTATCCAAGTCTTTACTCATACTGTCCTGCCTGGGATGTTCATCCTTATCTTCCAAAACTCAAAGTCCTTGTATTCAGGATGAAATACTACACAGATGGACTACACAGATAAGTGTCCTGATGGAGAGCTTGTATATAGATTTCTTCCTTCTCCTTCATAGTCACTCTCAGGATAATACACACACACACACACACACACACACACACACACACACACACACACACACAGAGAAAACAGACTTTACTAAGAAAACTTAGTCTTCTGAAAAAAGAAGGGCTCAAAAGCTCATATTCAGGAATAGAAATATTGTCCTTGCCACAATAGAATCTGTACCACTTCTTGATTATCAGTTAATATATTACCTTTAGATTATTAGGTTACTGCAAATTTGCCCCCCCACAATATCTACTTTCTAATTAAGCCCTGAGGCCTCTCAGTAGAATATCTATTCTCGGTAGAATATCTATAAGATAGAATATCTATCTTATCTATCAGTTAAGAATACATAAAAAGTATCAGAAGCTTTGAAATTTGTATTGTGTTTGTCATCCTGATTTTTGTTTGTTTGTGTCATAAATTTCTACATAGAAGGGAAGGAAGGAAGGAAGGAAGGAAGGAAGGAAGGAAGGAAGGAAGGAAGGAAGGAAGGAAGGAAGGAAGGAAGGAAGGAAGGAAGGAAGGAAGGAAGGAAGGAAGGAAGGAAGGAAGGAAGGAAGGAAGGAGAGGGGAGGGGAGGGGAAAGCCACCAGAATAAAGCCTCCTATGCATTTACATTTCAATATTGATTTATTGTGAAACCAAGTATAAGTCATCTTATGTGTATGAAACAGGAGAGCTACTAAGAAAGAAGTAGGGGAGAAGAAATTGAGGTAGGCAGTCAGATAAGGGCCCCCCACTCCCGGGCAGTAAATTTTAGAAGGCCATAAAACCAAGACATGTTTGGAGAAACAAGATATATTCTGAAAAGCAGTCATCCTGCTGCCAGCTCAGGACAAAGGCCAGACCCTGTCTGGAGATAATTCACTGGCAGGAACAAGGCCCGGATAAGACTGAGAATGAAGACACCAAGAGATGAAGAAAATGAAAAATTAAAAGTCCTTCTCCTTGACAAGTCCCTAGCAATGACCCTAACACCTGCTGAGGCAGTTTAGGAAAAGTTAAACAATCCTTTATAAGCAGTAACCCAATGCAAGTCAGCATTTTGCATGATTTCCTTCTTTCACTTGATAGGACTCCATTCTGGAGTTTCTTTAGAGGTGTGACCTCCATCTTTGACTTTATTTTCCTTTGAAGCCCTCCTTTCTCTGGGGCAATATTACAGGGCAATAGTCCAACAGCATCCTATAAGGACCCCAAGCCCCTCCAGGAGTAATTCCTGAGTGCAGAGCCAGGATTAGCTCCTGAGCACTACTGGGTGTGGTCCCAAAACAGAACAAAATAAAATGATAAAAGTCTTCCTTTCTCAGTCTCTGGAGAAGTCCAAGTTCTCCAATCTTCCCTTAATAAATTCCCTAGTTTGTTAAGGAATTTTCCATTTTTTCCATAGTGAATTAATATTTCACTTAGTTGAATATTCTATGTCTCTTCAGATTTTTTCCACATCTGTAGAGATCTTTTTATTGCCATCTTTTACTTACCAATGCAGAAACTTAAGTATTACCTGTAACATAACACTTTCTAACATAAAGCCAGTATTTCCTTCTTAGCATAAAACACACTTTTATATTTTTATAGACCTATTCCTTTAAAATTTTCTCAGTTCTCTCCTCTTTGCTCTCACTTAGTTCTGTATTCTTAGGATGTATTTTATGTTAAATTTAGAATGTATTAGTGTAGAATTATTCATACTGCTAATTTTTTAATTCATATACCCATAAAAAGTGAAAGACATACGGGTTGTTTATTATTATTATTATTATTATTACCAATTTGCCATTGATTTTCAGTTTTGTGAAATTTCAGAAGTTTAAGTTTATTCATCAATATGTGTCACAATAAGTTTTTTTTTTTAATCTCTTGAAAAAGAAAGTTAGAATGTGTGCCTTGCATTCGTCTGACCGGGTTCAAATCCTGTCATCCCATATGGTCCCCAGAGCACTGCCAGGAGTAATCTCTGAGTACAGAGCCAGGAGTAAACCCTGAGTACTATTTATTGGGTGTTGCTCAAACAAAAACTGGGTGTTGCCCAAAGAAGAAATGTCCTATGTGGGATATAAAGAAGCATAGTAAGGGAACAACAGCTGGATAAAATCTTCAGAACTGGAGACTTTGTCTTGAGAATTGAGCTTACATAAAGGGATGAGAAGGGTGCTTGTACCCACCTCCCTACCCCAAAGATCCCAATACTCCTCCCTGTCAAACCCCACCCTCACACTTTTCAGTGGGTACTGGTGATGAGTGTAGTGCTGCAACTAGGACTGCAGCGTGAGAAACCATCAAGAACAATATTGAAAATCACAGACTCTCTATTTAAAAAAATTGATTGGGGCTGGAGCAGCAGTACAGCTGGTAAGGTATTCGCCTTGCACTGGGCCAGGGTCAATCTCTGACACCCTATAGCCTATTTCCCCCATAGCCCTGCCAGGAATGATTCCTGAGCTCAAGAGCCAGGAATTAAGCCCTGAGCCTGAGCCCTGCCGAGAGAGAGAGAGAGAGAGAGAGAGAGAGACAGAGACAGAGACAGAGACAGAGACAGAGACAGAGACAGAGACAGAGAGACAGAGACAGACAGACAGACAGACAGACAGACAGACAGACAGAGACAGAGACAGACAGAGACAGAGAGAGACAGACAGAGACACAGAGAGAGATTTTATCATTGCAAAATATGTTGTGAAATATGGAAAAAGTCAAGAAATGTAAAGTGCAAAGCACCAGTCCTCCAATGATGAGATAATGATCATAAAAAACTTAATGCATTTTTCTTCTCAGCATTTTTAATGCAATACCTAGATAGGTTTGAAGGCAGCTTTCAAAAGAAATACAAAATGATACTGTTTTCCATTCCACTTTCAGCTTTTTTATTAATGCCCGATCAGCATCCTCCTCATCACTGTCTTACAGCTTTAGACGCCTCCTGACCCCTGGATTCGAAGGACAGACTGAGGCTGCCCCTCGCTCTCCAGGCTCAGCAATCTGCCTTTGCTGAACAAATGCAGACGACGGCCTCTGCTGGGGAGAGAGGAAAAATAAAGGCTGCACGGCTCGACTTGTCTTGCTCTAATTTTTGTATTCCTTGAGAGCGTCTCACTTGGCTAAAAAAGGAATCATTTCCGAAGGCGCAAGGACGCTTACCCTAAAATAGATTGCCTATATCATAATTGACCTTTGCATAAATGCATGCATTTCATAGCAATTCGGCTCAATCAAATTTCCTAGGCGACATATTCACACAATTTAAACACCAGAATTAAAGTTTAAAATGTACATTTCAGTAACTCTCCAAAAGCCAAAAAGTTCAATCTCCTTGTTCCGTCCCTCAGGACATTATTGTTTTCCAATACAATGAGTGTTAATGGTGGACTTTTCTGTCTTTGTGAATTACAAAAGGTATCCGGGGCTGGAAGAAAGGAAGAAAAGAGCAATTCCCACTCCTTTGTTCTCTTCAGTGTAGCATGATTTTCTTACAACAGGCAATTACTAAGCAAACTTAATCAACTGCAAAAATATATAACACTATCATCACACAATTCTCAGACATGCTCAACTGATACTTAAAATTCCTGATTTAGTTTCTTTTCTAATACTTTATTCTTCATCCTAGCAGAAAAAAATAAACACATGCTCCAAAACCAAAGGAAACTGAGATAATTATGACCAATTAAATAAATTGAGTCCATTTCTTTAATTGCTGTAACACTCATATAATTTGTTTATTATGTGACAAGAATTAATTAACTCATGAGGAAGTGTCAGAGAGGGAAAAATTAATATGTCATACACTGACATATTCTGGATCTTCTGAATGCCTTTTAAATCATGAGGTGGTCGTTAGGCTATTGTTCAAATTACGTTAATTTTAGGCTGCTAATACCAAATATATATTCAAAGAGTTGGTCATTCAAAGGTATTTATAGGGAAGAAAAGATAACTCAAAGGAATGGGGTGAATACCTAGTATATGTATGGGTTCACTTTCCATTCCTGACACCTGAGTGTCCTACACAATGTCAGGCAGTCCCCATGCACTGAACCCCTCAAAAGTGAAAAATAGATCGTCCTGTGCTTCCTCTTCTTTCTCTGACTTATTTTGCTGGCATGATGCCCTCCAGTCTTGGACACCTGGCCACTTTGGTGTGTGTTTAGAGTAGGGGAGGGCAAGCGGGGGAGGGGGTGGAGAGGAGAGAATAGTAACTTTGTTTATTAGTACAATAAACTTTACTAGTATTGTAATTGCATTACCTAAACTAAAATTTTTTATCACTGTCACTGTATCACTGTCATCCCATTGCTCATCGATTTTGCTCGAGCGAGCGGGCACCAGTAACATCTCCATTGTGAGATTCCATTGTGAAACTTGTTACTGTTTTTGGCATATCAAATACACCACGGGTAGCTTGCCAGGCACTCCAAGAGGGGCAGAGGAATCGAACCCAGGTCAGCCTCGTGCAAGGCAAATGCCCTACTGACTGTTTTATTTTTTTTCTTTTTGGGTCACACCTGGGGATGCTCAGGGGTTACTCCTGGTTCTGCACTCAGGAATTACTTCTGGCCGTGTTCGGGGGACCATATGGGATGCTGGGGATCGAATCCGGATCAGCCGCGTGCAAGGCAAACACCCTCCCCGTTGTGCTATCGCTCCAGCCCTACTGGCTGTTTTTTAAGTGAAAAATAGTGAGCCATTGCCCTTCCAGGCATTTAAAATCTTGATTTTTAAAGTACAGAAATCAACAGACAGGGGGCACTTGCCAAAAACTTTCTCAGGAAGTAGCACAACAACCAAAATCTCACCAGGCAATGCTTCGAAGGCAGACCTCCGTTAGAAATGCAAGAACCGAGACCTGGTAAGCCTGAGAATGATGCCAGCTCCCCCAGCCCCCAGGGAAGGCTGGACCCCCTCAGGAAGCAGAAGCTTCAGGAACAAATGGCCATAATAAGGATATGAAAGGACACCGCCAAAAGCTCAAAATCCTTTCCCCTGGACAAGACACTAGCTACACAGACTCTTATCTACACAAAAAAGACCAAGGAGGGGTAGTTTGGGGAAAATTTTGCAGAGGCAAGTGGTATATATCCCTATTCTGGGGTCACCTGCCCTTCAAGCTGGGGTGAGTCTCTTTCTTTTAATTTCATGGTTTCTCTGTTCTCTGAAGAAGTCCTTCTCTTTTCTCTCATGTTTCCTAGGTAAAATTGCCTTACTTCACAATTGGTCTTCCCCTGAAATTCTGTCATGCAAGTGTGGACAAGGAACCTGGGAAACCTAAGCAGAGGTCAAGACTGACTTTCCTTTTTTCTGCTAAATGCAAACCCTCACTCCAACCCGAGGCCACAGCGCCCCAAAGACTGTGGTACTGAGGATTAAGTCCAAAGCAGATCAAGTGGACTAGTGGGACCCTAATTTCTATTCCATACAGATGCTGGTGGCCACTTTAATCAGTCCGCTGCTCCCCCAGACATTTCCCTAGGAGAAAGAGTTGGGTCACACAGGAAGGAAGGACACATCAGTCTAACTCTAGACTTTAATCCAACCAAACTGGATTCAGAACCAGACTGCAAACTCTCTATTAAAAAAGTCAGAAAGATTACTGATTTCCACACTTTCAAGATTCCATATTTCTCTTAAAACAAAACAAAACAAAACACTGGGGCTGGAGCGATATAGCACATTGGGTTGGGTGTTTGCCTTGCACTCAGCCAACCTGGGTTCAAATCTCAGCATCCCATAAGGTCCCCTGAGCATAGCCAAGTGTAATTCCTGAGTGCAGAGCCAGGAGTAACCCCTGTGCATCGCCAGGTGTGACCCAAAAAGGAAAAAAAAAAACAAAAAACACTGTTTTCCACCATTGACTACTGAAAAAAATGTTTTGACTACTCAGATAAGTATCTTCCCTCATTATGGGAAATCCCTGTATTAGGGGTAATTTGATAAACCATCTTTCAATCAACAAATTATAATGACACTGCCATGAATTTTTGAATCACTGTCATTTGTGCTACCCTAATGCTATCTGCAGTCCCAGAAGAAAAGGCGATATTGTGTATACTTATCAAATTTGATAAGACTCTAATAGGTGCTCAATATCATTATACACTTCAATTGTTATATTACTTATTATAATTCTATATTTAATGCAAATAATTTATATCTCATTTAAATTTTAATTATTTACATTCAATTTCTCAATTAAATTGTCTATAGTTCATAAATGTACTCAAATGTTAAATATTATTAGAGTTTTTAAATTTGATAAGACTCTAATAGCGCTAAGAAGTGATTTCATAAGAACCTGATGAGATCTAATGATACCTATTAGGATCTTATCAGACTCAAACCTCTAGTCAGCAGTTTACCACATCGTTTCATCCCATTTAAGATAATTATTAGTGTACCTCCTTAAGTAAATTAATTAAAGTTTGTAAACCTCAGTTTACTCATAGGTAAAGTAGGAGTTAATCAGCAACTGATTGAGGAACACTGAGTGAAACAGGGGCTCTCACAGGATTCTCACCAAATCTATAGACTATTTCTGAGCGTGAAGTCAACCTAGTTTCGTCTCAGACCCTTTCAGTACTGCAGGCAGTACATTCTCACATCTGTACAGAAGAGATGTTATTCACTCATTAGGGATATTGACCGGAATCAAGATAATATGTGGACCAGAAACCAGTTCATGTGGCACATCCTTGGGTGCTTCACACAAAGATTTAGGCCACTCTGTTTCTGTAGCAGGTCCTTCTGCCCAACAGGTGGAGACAGAACTTAACAACTTGCTGCAGATACAGAAAAAAATAAACCAATTGAAGGCCTTGAAAATCATTGAGCTCCTTATAGCAATCACTTACATGGCAAATTAGCAACTAGTTTAGGTTTAAAACATGTACTTTGGTGTTTATGACATAATGTCTCAAGTTGGGGCCATGGAGATAATACAGGGGCTGAGGCGCTTGTCGTGCATACAGCTGACCCAGGTTCAAATCCTAGCCCTACATATTCCTAGCCCCAAGCACCTCCAGGAGTGATCCTGAGCACTGATCAGGAGGAAGGTCTGAGCTCCACCAGATGTTGACACCCCCAAAACAAAAACAAAACAATACCATAAGGATATCCATTAAAATATTCTAAGAAGACAATAAGAGAGATTAAACACAAATTATGACGGTCACTATCACTGTCATCCCATTGCTCATCGATTTGTTCAAGCGGGCACCAGTAACGTCTCTCATTGTGAGACTTATTGTTACTGTTTTTGGCATATCCAATACTATTACATAAAAAAATGGAAATAGTTCATCAAAAGAACTTTATGTTTTTATGAACAAATCTATACTTAATGCCTCTCAGGAGCACAGTTCATTGAAGGCAATATTTAGTTTGATGTGTAAGCTTTAACTTACTATACTTTAGTTAAGGAACAGTCTCCTAAGTTTTAAATTGGGTGGACTAGAAGTCTCCTGTGGAGTCAGTCTTGTCAATTGGTTTATTAGTTAATTAAGTGTCATTTCATGCTTATATTTTAAATTCCAGGTACCCCAAAGGCTCCCTCTAAGATTCTCCTCTCTATCAGATATCTGCATAATTAGTCTCATTTTAGAATACCTACTATTCAATGCACAATAGAACAGAACAATTAATTTGGACCACATGCAATTATGCTGAAAGGTCAGGTGCTACCCACAATAAAAGTCTATTCGAAAGTGTGTTTGGGGAGAGCACTGATATGGTTATCCAGAAGACTTGAAGGGGCAGAAAATCTCTAAATGCAATTAAATAGGCTGTAGAGTAATCACTTGCAATTTTTCATTTTTAAAGCAGCAGACTCTTGGAATATTGTGCAAAATGAATACTTCCAAGACCAATCAAATTTGGGAGATTTACATCAAGCGATAACAAACTCATACCCTACAGCAGAAAACATATTATTTGTTCTGAAACTCCTTGAAGTTTCAAGTTATAAAGTACTTCCATGGCATGGTTGTTACAAACCCCTCAAACATAGTTAATAATGAAAGTGCTGGCTTTATCCATCTTGAACCATATCGTCATAAAAATTACAGTTAGAATTATGGATGTGTGGATTATAAAGTATCCCCAGTACCCAAATGTCTATGAATTTATAATTCTGTGTTCTTCAACAATATTATGTTTGCCTGTTAAATGCAAATTTCTGAAGTAGATTTCACTCTGGAGGAAGTTCCAAGGATTCCTATGTCACTGTTAAAGGCATATGTATCTTTTATAGCCCTAGACAGGTTTATAAAATGCTCATTGTTTCCTCCATTTGGAGAAGATTTTGCTGATAAAAGAATACATGGTGAAAGGACAATAAAAGGGAGAGAATATAATACTTGGCAACAAAATTATTTTCTCTGCATTAACAACTAAAACACACACATATGTGTGCACACGCGCGCACACGTGCACACACAGCACTTTGCCTTAAGAATAAATAGGGTGCTTGCTTCAGCAGCACATATAATAAAATTTGAATGATACACAGAAGACTAGCATGGTCCCTGCGCGTAGATGATATGCAAATTCATGAAGCATTCCATATTTTTTAAAAAAGAATAAATTGGGATAAATATTTATAAGATGAGTGGTGAAGCTATCTCTCACTTGTTTATTTAATAGCAGCAAATTATACTTCGCCTGCAACTTTAGACCTTATTCAAAACTTGTATTTAAACAAATACATACTATCCAATATAGTAGTGATTGTAGGAGACAGAAGTATGATTAAGGCATAGTTGTTACTGCTAAAAGGAAATAAGTCATGATTATCCTTTAGGATGAAAATGCCAAGAGAACATTTGCACCCCAGGAAAAAGCTGCATTCTGAAATAAAATCTATCTCAGTTTTAATCGTTGTCTAAT
This sequence comes from Sorex araneus, assembly GCF_027595985.1. Taxonomy (NCBI): domain Eukaryota; kingdom Metazoa; phylum Chordata; class Mammalia; order Eulipotyphla; family Soricidae; genus Sorex; species Sorex araneus. The sequence continues at coordinate 21,325,219 of NC_073309.1, forward strand.
GTAACAAGCTCTATAACTTTTGGCAAATTTCTCATGCTCTGTGTGCCTTGATTTTCTCATCTGCAAATTATCATTTAATTATTAATAACGACCAACTACTTTCAGTTGCTAGTGGCAGGACAATTAGTTCAAAGTAGCTATACAAAAGAAACATTAGTTTGTCAATAAAACCAAGGTGCCTGAGTAGAATTGTCCTTGGAGAAGATTAGTACCTACAATTGAAAATCTTCTGAACGTTGACATTCAGAAGTCCATTTTATTGTCGTAATTAGGGTTGGAGTGATAGCACAGATGGTAGGGAGTTTGCCTAGAACTCGGCCAACCCGGGTTCGATTCATCCGCCCCTCTCAGAGAGCCCGGCAAGTTACTGAGAGTATCTTGCCCACATTGCAGAGCCTGGCAAGCTACCCGTGGCATATTTGATATGCAAAAAAACAGTAACAACAAGTCTCACAATGGAGATGTTACTGGTGCCTGCTCGAGCAAATCGATGAGCAACGGGATGACAGTGACAGTGACAGTACATTCTCATCAAGACAACATGCCTCCATTTGTTTCTCAACCTTATTTGTGTGTCAAGCTCCTCTTACATGAAAGCAAAGAGATTCTTTCTAAAAATGATAAAAGTAGATACTAACTAAATTTATTTAGAAGGGACTCTATGCAAATAGATCAAAAGTTGTCCTTTCTTAGGTTCTAGTACAAACATCTTTTGCTATAAATTATAAATTGTGAAAGTTGACAACTTTGGTTCTTTATCCTATGGTATCCATCCTTTTACTTACTATGTAGAGCCCAAATAAGTGGTGTGTGTGTGTGTGTGTGTGTGTGTATGTGTGTGTGTGTGTGTGTAACAGAGAGAGACAAATTCTGGCCATCTCAATCAGACAAAAAGTGGTTTTCACAGTTTACTATCTAGTTTTACAATCTTACCTCATTAGCACAGTGGTCAAGATCTCATTAAAGTCCTTGGCCTTAAGGTTTACCTTCTCATGCCTCTATCTCTTTACTCACTAGATCTTATTTTAAAGTATGCTGTACGCTCTGCATCTCCAAGTTTAATTTATGCATTTCTTTCTACTTGGCATAGTTTTCCCTCAATTTCTTCATTTTCAAAGCCTTCCCTAACTATTGGTGTCCAATTCAGATACACTCTCCACTAGGAAGTTTTCTCTGGTGCACCTATTCCTAAATTATTTGAACAGTTATGCTTGATACCTATAATATCCCAACTCTATGAGACAAAATGCTGTATGAGGTATGCTTCTTCCTTTGCGGAACTGCCAGTCCAATGGGACAGATTTATCTATTATAATATGACAGACTGGAGCGATAGCGCAGCAGGTAGGGTGTTTGCCTTGCACGCAGCCGACCCGGGTTCGATTCCTTGGTCTCTCTCAGTGAGCCCGGCAAGCTACTGAGAGTATCCCGCCTGCACAGCAGAGCCTGGAAAACTCCCTGTGGCATGTTCGATATGCCAAAAACAGTAACAACAAGTCTCACAACGGAGATGTTACTGGTGCCCACTCGAGCAAATCGATGAACAACAGGACGACAGTGCTACAGTGCTACAGTATGATAGAATCGATGGAGCTGTGTTTACAGAGGACAAAAGATCCAACCCAAGCAGAGTGGGGAGGATGAGGGAATGGGTTGTGAAAAATATGAGGTGGGCCATCTTTTTTAAATTTTATTTTCACAAAGTTGTTCACAGTAATGGATTACATTCAATATTTTAACACCAATCCCACCACCATTACACCTTCCCATCACCGTTACTTTGAATTTTCCCACCACCACTCAAACCTGCAGAACAAGCAGATGCAGGACCATTTATTTTGTATTGCTTGTTATGAATAGCATAAGATGTGCTCAGCCATGCTCTCCTAGAATTCTAAAACTTTAGGTAGTTAGAGTCTGGAGAAATCTCTTCAGTAAGCTGCTCGGTTCTGAGATTCCTTTGTGTGTCTCTAGATCATGGCCTTTAGTGAGCTTAACTAGCAGCTGGAGGCAGTTGGTGGGTGTGACATCCAGGGTCCCACAGGGGTGGGGAGATGAGAGGCGACCGTCTTGCAACTCCGACCTGCCTTCCATAATGCATTGGTCATATTTTCTAAGAAAGATTTATTGAGTATGTATCGTGTTACCAGATGTTTACATGCCTGACTTTTTTTTTCATTAAAATGTTAGTAACAACATAAATAATAATTTTCACAATAACTTGGTTAGCATACCTGCCATTTGCCTCTCGGCGTATTAACTGTTTTCCATAGACATTTACTCTTCACAGCTGCATTTCTATGAAGACATGTTAAGGGCCACCACTAGAGTTTTACCTTTTAAGCTATAAGCTGACCTAATCAGAGAAACCTTTCATTTGAGACACTGATTGGCTCAGAAGCTTCCAACCCGTTGCTGGGAATATTCCATCATCGCCGTAGAAGACCATCTCAGCTTTATTTTCTTGGTAAATTCCTACTCGTTTTTTCAAAGTGGGGCTTCAAATTTCTCCTTCTGTGATTTCTTCACTGACCTTTCTCACACACTGTTCATTTATTCTCCTTTGTACTTAGACCCTTCTGCATCCCACACCCTTCTCCATCCTGGCGCTTCCTATAAGAAGTTAGGTGTATTTATTCTATGCATAGAAACATGATTTGCTTGAAGAGCCCAAGTCTCTTTTCTCTCTTTATTTTCACTATTAATTTAAGTGTTTATTGTAGTTATACATAGTGAACAAATGAATGGATAAGTAAATGACCTTAAAAGACTCAATCGAATATAATTTCCTATGACATTTATCATCAAGAAATATGCTCCCAGATGAGTGTCATTTCCTATTAGCTTCTTTTTTTTTTTTTTTGGCTTTTTGGGTCATACCCAGTGATGCTCAGAGGTTACTACTGGCTCTACACTCAGGAATCACTCCTGGTGGTGCTCGGGGAACCATATGGGATGCTGGGAATCAAACCCAGGTCAGCCGCGTGCAAGGCAAATGCCCTACCCCTACCCACGGTGCTATCGCTCCAGCCCCTCCTATTAACTTCTTAGGAATCCTTGGGCCACTTTTCTTCATCTGTTATCCACATACTACTTTCACTAGACTTCCCAGCACTCTGATTTTTTATTTTTCTATTATCTTTTAAACTATATCACAATGGTCAGTAAATTTCTGATGATGTTTATCATTAATTTTTTCCCAATTTGGAAAAAAGACTTCACTGAAGTGAAAGAAAAACTAAAGCTGGTTTCTCCTGAATCCCTCTACTAACTTTCTCAGAAAAATGTTAAGAGACTCGGTGTCAACTGCCTCATTTAACCAACTTAGAGGATAAGATGTCAGAATCAGGGGCTTTTATCTGTGTCTCATTGTTAGTCTTCCTGAGTGTGGAGGAGAATATCTGGATTATTCCGAATGAAAGACAGTGAAGTAGATGTCTCTGACACATGAATCCACCGTATCGGAGTTTCTTAGCAATGATAATCCTGTCACAGCTGTTAGAATTTATTCCTTTATCCATGTGACATTTTAACAGGAGACAAATCCAAGTTATTATAAACAGATATAAACTGTTCAGTCCAAAATGGCTTATATTTGCAACTTCATCCCACTGACAAGCCTTGTTTCTGAATTTTGTAAACATCATTTTTGTGTATTTGATTTCCCCTACACACACACACACACACACACACAAGCTAGATCTGTTTCAGGCTTTTATCTTATAAAACTTAAAAACTGCCCATTTGAAATGTTTACTTAATTAGGATGTAAGAAATGGAAGTACAGTACACGGTCATTTAAATAGCAAAATGAGAGAGAAAAAGGAAGAAAGGTGGCTGTTCCGAGCTTGATTCTCTCAGTCCCAGTGACCGAAGTATCAAGCAAGAGAGGGAGCTATGGAAACTGAAGAATAAATTTAATGGCTATATGGGAAAAGGCATTTTAGAGGGAGGAGACTAAGGGCTTTCAAGTAAATTACTAGTGTATGCATATTTCCCGGGTGACTCTGAAGTCTTTATTCGAGTTGACATGGAGTGACTAAATGTATTACTAGCCCCTTTGTCTGAGGCAAGCAAGAAACGAATAGGAACAGTGTGAAACTTAAGCAGTGAGTGAGGAACAAACATCTGGTAGAAGAGAGTCAGCACTTCCGATGTCTTTAACAACGAGGGCCCGGTCTTACATACACTACCAGTGTCTTCTTATTTATTTTCCCAGGATGCCTGTGTGCTTAGCTAATGGAGTAATGATGTTTGTGGATTGGCCTTCCTACGCCTGCCTGCTTTTTTTTTTTTTTTCTCTCTTTGAGTCACACCCAGCGGTGCTCAGGGGTCACTCCTGGCTCTGGATTCAGGAATTACCCCTGGCTGTGCTCAGGGGACCATATGGGATGCTGGGAATTGAACCCGGGTCGGCCTCGTGCAAGGCAAACGCCCTACCCGCTGTGCTATCACTCCAGCCCCTACGCCTGCTTTGGATAGGCCAAACTGATTTCAGAGGAAAAGGAAAGCAAAGGCAGGGAAATGTATAATTTCTCTCCAGTACCTCCAGGCGATCAGAGACCCCACCAAGCCAACTGTGAAGTAAGACGGTGGTGTCCAGATGTATTTGTAGTGCCACCATTTGATCAAATATGATTTTAGATATAAACGGAAACTAGAAACTGTCAAATAAAGATATAAATATGAAAGGAATGATAGCCCAATCTTTTACCACACCAACAGGTTATAGATTTCACTGCAGAATCATCACAGATTTGATGACAACTTTCTTCAATTGTGCCACAGAGCTGGAGAGATAATCCAGTGAGGAGGATGCTTGCCTTACAAGTGGCTGATCTGAGTTCAATCTCGGGAACCCCATATGGTCCCTTGAGCCCCACCAGGAGCAATCCTTGGGCACAGAGCTAGGAGTTAACCCTTGAGCAAAGCCAGGTGTGTGTGACCCAAATTCCAAAATAAAATAAAATTGTGCCGTATTATTGAAAAATTTCCAGTATTATTTCCAGTGTTATTGAAAAAATAGATTGCAATGGTGGTGATGACTATGTGGTAAAATACACCAAAATGGAATGAATTTTACCAGTAGTGAAACATTTATGGATTCAAAAGATTATTGAAAGCTAATATAATTGAAGGACTTTGATTTGAAGGCCTTTTTAATCTTTATTTTATTTTGGCTTGGCAGCCACACTCAACAGTGCTTAAAGACTCTGTGCTCAGGAATAACCCTGGGCAGTTAGGGGTACTTATGTGGTACCAGAGATTCAAACTGATTTGGCCTCACGCAAGGCAAGTGCCGTAACTTCTGTACTACTTATCAGGTCCATATGCAAGGTAAGTTTTGGGGCTGGAGCGATAGCATAGTGGGTAGGGCGTTTGCCTTGCACGCGGCCGAACTGAGTTTGATTCCCAGCATCCCATATGGTCCCCTGAGCACCGCCAGGGGTGACTCCTGAGTGCAGAGCCAGGAGTAACCCTTGTGCACTGCCAGGTGTGACCCAAAAAGCAAAACAAAAACATATGCAAGGCAAGTTTTTTGTTTGTTTGTTTGTTTTATCTCCTGAACTATTTCTCAAGCCTGATTTGAATACTGCTTTATAAAATAAATAAAACAGAAGGAGAGAAGGAAGAAGGAATGGAGGGATGAGGGACATTAGGAAGGGAGGGAAAACACCACCCTCTCCCTCTCTCTGGATTTGTGTGTGTCCTATAACAATTCTTGTACTATTTTTTTGAAACCAAGAATGATTCATTTCACTCAGTGACCTTACCTTTTGCCACTGGTAAAACAAAACAATGATTAAAAAAATAGGTAACATGATGGTCACTCAATACCCCTATTGCAGACCACAACACCCAAAAGGAGAGAGGACAAATTGGAATGCCCTGCCACAGGGGCGGGGTGGGATGGGGGGGATGGGATTGGGGGGTGGGAGGGATACTGGGTTCATTGGTGATGGAGAATGGACACTGGTGGAGGGATGGGCTCCCAAACACTGCATGAGGGAAAAACAAACACAAAATGTTTGAATCTGTAACTGTACCCTCACTGTGACTCACTAATTAAAAAATAAATAAATAAATAAATAAATAGGTAACAATTACTCTTCATATAAATGGCCCTGGACACTCGATACTTACTCCCACTCAATATTTTTAAGATAAAATAAAATCAGGTAACAGTTCATCCTTTTCCTCAACTGCAACAACAGAAACAGTGGAGTAATATATAAGTGGCATAGCAAATATCATTGACAATGCCCACCCAGATCTTTTTGTCAGGTGAATGCACCTTTGTCTCAGCTGTTTTGACTCTTGGCTGCTAGAAACTCAACATCATTCTCCTCTAAGAAGTGCCTGATGAGGGAGTTGTCATGTGTGGAGATGTAAAATAGGATGACTTTCTTTGTCCTTGATGTTTCATAAATAATATCTGATGTGTACAAATGCATAGCATCTTTTCCTCAAAGTCAGACAACTGTCTGGTTCACACTTGGGAGGGGACCACCAAAAGAGGCCAAGCAGGCAGGTTCTCAAATTCTTTTAGTACATGAAACTGGATAGCACAGTCAAAAATAACTTTCCAACACTGAAATTTGAAGCAAATAATATACTTAGGATGCATCATTAGTGACCTGTCTGGTTTGCATAAATCCTCCCCTGAAATACACATGCTGTCTGTCTGTCTCTCTTTCTCTCTAATTCACTCTCTCTTTTTCTCATACACATGCACGCATGTGCATGCACACACATTACACACATAGACACAAGAACACTTGTCTCTGGGGATAGAAGAGGTTCAGTTGGTTTGAAGCACTGTCCCTTTGATCTTAACTGCACAAAAAGACATAGGGCAACTTTAGACTGTCATTCTTTTAGAGACAATGGAGTGTCATGCATGGAGTAATATAAAGCAATCACAGAGATTTGAGAAGCTGGAACATATCCTAGGTTGATGGAAAACTTGGTGCTTATGCAGCATAAATCAGAGAGGTTCATATACATGTACAACCCACATGTATATAGCCCTCTTAAAGGAGCCCGTTACAGAAGTATCAGTGGCTACAGATTGAAACAGACTTCACAGGTTTAGTTGAAGCAAGTTATCAAATAAACAAAATAATTCTCAGTGGTAAAAAACAAGCACTTATATAAATATATTATCTAAAATGTTCATTTTTAGTAAAATACTATGAGATTTGCAAGAGTCAAGAAAATGTGACCATGTCTGAATAAAAACATTGAGCTGCCAATTAAAACCGTCTCTAGCTGCTCTCAACTGTTGGTCTTAGCAAGGACGTCAAGGAAATTATTAAATATGTTCAAACTAAATGAAACTATGGTTGATAATTTAAAATGAAAACATAATTACAGTAACTGAGTAAAGAATTTCAAGAGTGTAAAAGGAGGGGCCAGAGAGATAGAACAGCAGGTAAAGTGCCCCAAAGTAAAACAAACAAAAATCTTTGGAACTTCTAGATTTAAAAATTCAATAATTTAATCTAAAGAAAGTCATTCACTGAACTCCAAGTAGAATAAATACAAAATCTAAAGAGAGATATGCCCAGGGACATAAACTAATTAAACATAAAATCTTAAAATCATCCATAGATACAGAATAAATTCTCTCATTGTGGGACTTATTAAGAATAAATAGGAAGGTAACAACAAAGGTCCAAAGACAACATTGTTGGAAAACTGATATACACAGTTGATTGGGTGGGGAGAGGGGTGGTGGCTATTGAGAAGGAGAGCTATTGAGATCCTTGGAAGAGGGAAAAAGGAGGGGATATACCAGTGATGTGTGTGGCATTGGAATTATGTGTATGAATAACCATAATTAATAGCACTGTAAACCAAAGAATCTCAATTACAATGATTTAAAAATCTTTAAATTACAAAAAATCCCTCATCTCAAAAATATTCATAATTTTAACAACACATAATAAGATATAAAAATCCTTAAGCTGGAAAAACAATATCAGATTATATTGAAAGTCACTGTCGCTATCACTGTCATCCCGTTGCTCATCGATTTGCTCGAGCAGGCACCAGTAATGTCTCCATTGTGAGACTTGTTGTTACTGTTTTTAGCATATCAAATACACCACGGGTAGCTTGCCAGGCTCTGCTGTGCGGGCTAGATACTCTCAGTAGCTTTCGGGGCTCTCTGAGAGGGGTGGAGGAATCGAACCTGGGTTGGCAGCGTGCTATCAAACCGCTGTGCTATCACTTCAAGAAATATTAAAGATCAAGAGGGTGTTAATGAAATAAAAATACAGAAAATAGCAGAGAAAATAAATATTTTTTAAGATTAATTATTATACTCTTACACAAATAATAAAATTTAAAAAGGCAGACTCAAATTACCAACTCAGGAATGAAAACGATAATTTAATTACTGACTACAAAAAAAATCAAAAGATTGTAAGAAAATATTATGAAAAACTATATGTCAATAACTTTGACAATGGAGATAAAATAAACAAATTCCTAGAAAGGCAAAAATTATGCAAACTGTCTCATAAAGGAACAGACAGTTTTAAAGGGAAAAAACACAGATGTAAATTTTTCCTCCTTTAGATGTCATGGTTTTCAAAGTTGTTCATGATATATTTATTACATGTATTCAGTATTCCAATACCAATTCCACCACGAGTGTGACCTTCACCATTGTCCCCATTTTCCCCAAATGGGGAAACCTGCCAAATCTGCCCCCTTAGCACAAAATAATTTATTTGATATTGCTTGTTACAACTAGCTGGAATTATCCATAAACGGAATTATCAAACAGTACTCCAATAAAAGAAATTTTGTGAAAATTATTTTATCTCACGATGGAGTCATTAAGTGTTTATTTGAGGGTTTACTAATGAGTTCTTGCTAATGAGCCTTCTGTATTGTTTTTGATTTTTGAGCTTAGTTGGCTTCTATGTTACTTTTTCAACTAATTTGGTGTGATCTTAACTGGGATGACAGTATCGTAGAATTTGGAGGCTGCATTTGCAGCCATGTGCTCCAGAAACTCCAGAATATTTAACTGGGCCATGAGTTTACATGGTGGCTGTTGCGGAACGTGGGTGTGGCTGCCAGGGATTCCAGAAGTTCGGGGAAGAGAGGGAGGTTGCCTGCCTCTACTCCAAGAAGATCCCAGAGTTCTGTCTGAAAACTGAAGCACCTGAATTTTTTGACAGTTTGGCACGTCGGCAGAGCTGAGCTGTAAGATAGTGGAGCTGGGTCGCTGGCAGAGTGACAGCTACTGGAGGTGTGAGTGCAGCTGCTGGGGCTTCAGCAGGGTGGGAACTTGGCCCATCCTCCTGAGGGCACTCCAGGGTTTTCAGCCACAAGGCCAGTGCACCCATAAATTTTTGTTGTTTTTTGTTTGTTTGTTTGTTTGGGGGCCACACCTCGTAATGCTGAGGGGTTATTTCTGGCTCTGCACTGAAGAATTACTCCTGGTAGTGCTCAGGGCCCATATGAAATAATGGGGACCAAACTGGGTCAGCCTCATGCAAGGCAAATGCCCTACCCACTGTACTATCACCCCAGCCCCTGTACTCGTGAAGTTTTGCAGCTTATTGATCTTCCCCAAGACCTCATTGTGAGTCTGTAACACTGGGTTAATGGATGATCTTACACAGTGGCAGTTGTTAGACACATGAGCAAATTTAATTAGTCATTTAAAGTCTTCCCAGAAACCAAATTCAGAAAGTTTTACTGCAGTGTTCTATGAAGTATTTAAAGAAAATCTTTCGCAAATCTTTTGAGTCAATAGAAAAGAGAGTACTTCCAACCCATTCTATGGAACTAGTGTTTACTTTGTCGAAAGTAAAATAAACACATCAAAATAAAATCAATATTTCTTATGAATATAAACATGAAAGCTTTAATAAACATACATCGAATTCACTGACATTAAAAATAATCATGTGCTATGACTGTGTGGGACTTATCCAAGAAACACAAGGCAATTTTTAATCCAAATTTTAACTTATGTACCATTGACATAATTAAAGAAAGATGGACAAAAGTCACATGATAATAGGAGCAGGAAAAAAACTTAACAATATTTCTGAGTATTATGAGATTTTGAGGTGATAATGGAAATGGAATGCATTATGGTGACTGATAAACTAGGTCTAGAAAAGTGGAAGGAGCAAATGCCTTTACAGATTGTGACATGGAATTTTTTTAAAAAAGAGATTCTATGTTTTACAATGCTGTTAATAATGGTTCATCACGCACATAATTCCAACACTACATTCATCATGGAGTTTTGAAGGGAAAAGAGGTAGTCTATATCAGAAAAGTAGTGGGTGAATTTTTCCACTGCCAATCTAACGCAGTTTTAATGGAGGCGAGAAGACCTCTTACCTTAGGAAGACCTCCATCTTTAGAATTCTTTCCTCATTTCACAGACCTTAACACCTCTCTAGAAAGAGACTCTTCCCAGAACCAGTCTCACATGAGACTAAGCCATCTAGTTCTTCATTATACCACTCAAATAATTATCCTTTCTTCCCCATATCACTTCTGATACTTCCATTCTAAATTTATGTATCATTGTTTCCAGCTGTACTGAGATATTATTGACAGGTATGAAATTTTGTGCTTTAGAGTATACAATATGATGACTTCATATTGCTATACCTTGTGAAACTATTATCATAACCAAGACATTTATCACTTCATATCTACTTTCTCCCCCTTATATCTTCCACCACTACTTTTAGAGTGGAAAATATTTCTTCAGATTCCTTCTTCAGTAAACTTAAACTGTAGAGCTGAGATGATAGTACAGTGGGCAGGGTACTTGCCTACGTGTGGCTGGCCCAGGTTTGATGTCAGAAACCCAAGATTTCCAGAAATGATCTCTAAACAAAATTCTGGAGTCGTAGTACTAAACCCTGAGAACCACCAGGTGTGGTCCCAAAACAAACTTTTGGGAAAAAAAAACCTAACAGACTATAGGATATCTTAATACAAATTCAGGTTTTATCATGTAGAAGGTATTTAAAGTATTGATTCTGAATCTATGAATTTGACTTATTCTTGTGTGAACTTGCACCATCCAAGCATCAGGTTTCGTAATTATGCAGTGAGAATAAGAACGCCAGGGCCTGCCTAGGTTACTGGGGAGAGCTAGTAGGGTGATTAACCAGAAAAATGTATAAATGCATGGCATTCAAGACTCATACATCTGTGGCACTGGTAAAAGTAAAAATATTTTAGTGATTTTGTTACAAGGTACGATATTAGTTTTTTAACATCAAACTTATACATAGCCTTCAAGGATCTTTATATTTTTGTCTGAACCTTCCTTTTCAAAATCTCACACATTTCCATTTACCTGAACCCCAGTCTAAGTGAACTACTCAATCTTACTTAGAAAATGTAAACCATACCTGTCTGGAAAATACTATAGCATCAATAAAGTTAAGCAGTTTCTTACATATAACTTCGCAGTGAGAAAACTGTAATTAAAGTGATTTAAAGAGATCATGAATTTTTGACAGTTGTCTCCCAGGGGGCTAAGTTGATGTGATATTAAAATATGTTTCATTAAATCTAGTGGTAATTCAAGAGAAATGCTCGTTGCAATTCAAAGGGGACAAAAATCTCAGAATAAAAATTTATTTTCAATCCCTGCAGAGTTCATTATGAATAACAGAGTGCTAGAAATTAAAACATTTGAATGTATTTAATAAGGTTCTATAATGAAATGACATTTATGTTTAGATTATCTAGTCTCTCTCGCTTTTTCTCTTTCTCAATTCTATGCTTAGAGGAAAAGAGAATGTCTGATGTTATTTAATTGGTTAATTATGATGAGATTCATCAGCAAAGTGGAGAGTTGAAGCAATTATATATATTATTAAGAAGCCCACCTTCAATATCTTTATATTTCAGTCAAAGTGGATTGTGATTGTTGTATTAATTGAGACTAACTTGTTTGTAGTTGTGAGAGTGTGTATAATTGGAGAATAAAGTTAGAATATTTAGTCCAGAACTAGTGATAGCACAGGATGTAGAGCGTTTGCCTTGCACACAGCCGACCCAGGTTCAATTCCTCTATCCCTCTCAGAGAGCCTGGCAATCTACCGAGAGTATCCCGCCCGCACAGCAGAGCCTGGCAAGCTACCCGTGGTGTATTCGATATGCCAAAAACAGTAACAATAAGTCTCCCAATGGAGACATTACTGGTGCCCACTCAAGCATGAACTAGGGGACAACAGTGCTACAGTGCTACTATATATTAACTGTATTAGGTACAAATATAATAATCAACCCCTTAATATTCCTCAGACCTTATTACCTGCATCCTGATGCTAAATTCTCTGGTTAACACTGGGTGTAAAATATTTCTATGCCACTTACCACCTCTACATTATCTTTTTTCATGCAACTGGAGAAATGTAAACATAAATGGAGCCTGCTGAATTTAATTGTTTCCTATACTTCTTATGTTACGTACCTTCTATCTTAAACTATTTTCTTTATTAAAAATTTTTATTGAATATCGGCAAGATAGACCATTACAAAGCTGTTCATGATTAGGTTTCAGATATACAATGATCCAATACCCATTCCTCTACCAGTGTACATTTCCCACTACTAGTGACCCCCATTTCCCTCCCAACTTACCCTACCAACCCCACCCACCCCAGTCTGCCTCTACAGCTGGGCACTCTTTTTTCTCTCTCCCCTTTTGTGAATTATGGTTTGCTAAGAGGTACTAAGAGGTCATTGCGTTTGTTTAGGGTGTTCCATATTTTTATCGGGAAGATAAGCCTGGAGTAGCTTTTTTAACTGGGTGGCAGCTTCCCGTTGACTGCTGAAGGCTTCCAGAAGTACAGAGAGGTGGGCTTAGGTAACCCATCCCGACTTTGAGAAAGCCTAGAGATTACAGTCACAAAACCCGCATACCTGAATTTTCAGCAGATTATATTTCAGTGAGTCTGTCGTGAAATGGTGGAGTCTGGCCAGGAACATAGCATTGATTTTGGATTGTGGGAGCAAGCAGCTGCCGGGGGCTCTGCTTGGGCAAGTACCAGACTGATCCGCCCCCTTCCCGCCCCCCCAATTTATGTTGGTCTGTTTAGCCTTGCATGAGTCCAAGATTAATTGTGGCTTTCTACCTCTTTCGAGACTTATTTAATGGGTCTCTAAAGCAAGGCCAAAAAATGAGCTTGTATAGCCAAGCCGGAGGTGGTTGTGGGCAGGGCTCCTACACACCTAACTTTTGGAGGTTTAATTTCTTGGGAAAGTTGGTCCCAAGTTGTTGGGGTCTGCAACGGGCACATCGGCAATTTTGGGGTATCACGAAGCCTGAAGTTACTATCAAGCTGCTGATACACCCACCCCGTGGGTTTAGATTGACTTGCTGGCAGCACTACACCCCCACTAAACTATTTTTCAATGTTACAAAATAAGGTCAATAACCAGATTATGATCATCAGAATTTTATTTTATTTTTTTTTAAAACTTTATTTATTTATTTATTTTGCTTTTTGGGTCACCCCCGGCGATGCACAGGGGTTACTCCTGGCTTTACACTCAGGAATCACCCTTGGCGGTGCTCAGGAGACCATATGGGATGCTGGGAATCGAACCCGGGTCAGCCGCGTGCAAGGCAAACGCCCTACCCGCTGTGCTATCACTCCAGCCCCCAGAATTTTATTTTATCTACAAAAAAAAGTCTTTAACCTGTTTAATTTCTTTTGTAGTCTCCCAAATTTGTGGCTTCCTTACAGCTGAACTTAGCTTAAGGAAAGTTACAGTAGCCACATGTACCAGTTTATCTCACCAAATTTTATTATGTACACACACACACACACACACACACACACACACACACAAACATGCAGACAACTTTATCACTGGAAAGTACTCTTAATTGTAAAAAACTCCAAGATATGTTTGAGGTCATACTTTTGAAACAGTCTCATCAAAAATTTGCCAGAGAGATATTACAGCAGGTAGGGTGCTTGCCTAGCATACAGCCAACCCAGGCCCACCAGGAACGATTCCTGAGCAGAGACCAGGAGTGACATCTGAGCACTGTTTGATGTGCACCAAAAAACAAAAAAAAAATCAAACAAAAGCAACACCAACAACAATAAGTTGTCTATGTTACTTAGCATCTCTTGACTCAACATTGCATTGTATTTCTTTTATATTCAAACAAGTCAGTCCTTAAGCCACTTCTTGGAAACTCTGTGTCCACACAATGCCATATCAATAACTTAGTAACCCCTGAGTGCCCTGTTCCAATATTAAATCTGGTTGACTTCATTTAGGTTTAAATTTTCTAGCCAACTACTTAGGTCTAGAAAGATGAAAAATTTGATAAACCTGTCTGGGTTACATGTACATGTCAAAACCTGGTATTTTAATGAGATTCACTCAAAACCTGCTTCATTAGTCAGATGTTTGTTGATTATCCTGCAGAAATGAAGAATTTTAAGACAATGGCTTGCAACAATGAAGATTTGTTTCTCGTTTGCTTATGGCATCTGCAATGGATAGACTCTGGTTATTCCTCTCAATGTGTCTCCTCTTTTCAGGATGTAGATTGGAAGGGTAATTGCAATCTGAGACATGTGATCTTTGAAATAGAAGATAAAAAGCAAAGCATCTTATATCTTTTACATTATTAAACTAATGCATGGTGCTGGGATGGATTACTTCTGCTCACATTTTATAGGCTAAAATGTTTCACATAACAAACCCTGAGCGGACATGAGAGATAGAACAGGGGGTTGAGTGTTTGCTTTGCACACAGCCAACCCCAGTTTGATCTCCAATATCACATATGGTCCTCCAAGCACTGAGGAGATCACCATCTGTGATCCCTGAGCATCAAGCCAGGAGTAATCCTAGAGCACAGCCATGTGCAGCCCCAAACACTGTCGCACCGTCGTTGTCCCATTGTTCACCGGTTTGCTTGAGCAGGCACCAGTAGCGTCTCTCATTGTGAGACTTGTTACTATTTTTGGCATATCAAATACGCCATGGGTATTTTGCCAGGCTCTGCCATGTGGATGAGATACTCTCGGTAGCTTGCCGGCTCTTCGAGAGGGGCAGAGGAATCGAACCCAAGTTGACCTCATGCAAGGCAAATGCCTTACCTGCTGTGCTATGGCTCCAGCCCAGGCCAAAACACAACGAAAGAAAACAAACCCTAAAAATAAAATATGAAATATGGAAGTGCATTTCTTCCACAGGTACAACCCTTCAACATCACATACACAGTTAGAATAGGGTTCACTCCCCAGAAGATTCCAACAGTTTTACAAGAGACTTACACTCCTATCACCTGGTCATATTTTCAATGCAGAGTATCTCTCTAATTCAAGCGATCAGATACTAAGGTCAGCTTGTGATCTTAATAATGTGAAAGATTAGAATGTAAGGCACACCTTTCAGGCTAGGTACGATGGTGTATGACAGCATTAAATGTAAAAAGGAAAAATTACATTCAAAGTCATTTCCAAGCACAATGGGGAAGACCCAGCATAATTGCACAGCAAAGCTTAAAAGATGGGCTGCGACAGGGGTTGACAAACCTGCAAGTCTTGATTTAGCCATAAACAAAAATCAGTCAAATGCAAGGTGAAAACAAGAAGAATAGCGAGTTCAGAAAGAAACTGCAACATGCTTATGGTGTGAAGAGTTAATAAAAAGATTTTTTTAAAAAGGCGGACAAGTTTAGCAGTTCTCTAAGGTGAATAAAACATTACTAATACTAGCACCATTTCCTTGAAAGTATTAAACTTTTTTTTCTAAGATCCAGGGACTACTCCCCTTTCTTAGTCCATGTTTGGATCTTTAACTGATGAATATTCAAAATCTAATTGAGTTAAAAAAAAAAATCTATGGTTCTAATTCAATTCCACTTTTGCATGAAGCAGAAAGTTTAAAATAAATCAGTTGACTCAATCATATGTTTTAGATTCCTAAATCTTTTTTTTTAATTTTATTGAATCACCATGTGGAGGGTTACATAGTTCTCAGGATTATGTCAATTATACAATACTCAAACACCTTTCCCTTCACCAGTGCCCCTATTCCATCACCAACCACCCCAGTATACCTCCCGCCCCCTTTTGCCCCCCCCGTCCCCGCCCTTGTAATTGATAAGTTTCATTTCGTTTACGCTTTATCTTGGTTACATTCTATGTTTCAACACATAACTCGCTATTGTTGCTGGGGTTTCCCCCCAAAAGGAAAAAGACAGTCCTATTGTCAAGGAATCATTTGATAGTTCTCCATTGCTGAGAATGTAAAGATATTAAGTCCCGTTGTTTGTTACATAACTTTTCTATTTTTTTCCCCCCTCGTCCCGCGCCACCGAGTTCACGCCTGTTTAGTATTCACCACGCTGCCTGACAAAGGAAAAAATACCGGAAAAGATGGTTATTTCCTGTCATCAGCCGGCGTGGGGCTCGGGCTTAGTTGATAGTCTGGTAGAAAGTCTGCAGTTTCTGAAACCAAAAGTAGTGTGCTGGTATCGGCCCCGACTCGAGATTCCACCAGCGTCCCGCTGTTCCATGTACATAATACTTTATTCTCTTGTATCCCATTCCCATGCCACCAGGTCCTTGTCAACTTAATGGACATCATACTATGGTTAACGCCACGCCGCGTTTCTTCCCGAGAAAGAAGGATATTTCTTCTCAGCCGGCGTGGGGATATGGCTTAGTTCAATCTAGAGAGATGGCTACCATTTTGGTTGCCTTCAATATTTCAACAAAAAACTTACTATTCTTTTTAGGGTTTCCCACCAAAGTCCGACCCATTAAAAAGGAACCATTTCATATTGTTGATGATTAGATGACATTAGGTTGCGCGGCCGCGGCAGCGGCCACGCAGTTTTGGGTTTCTGTATGAAGTCCAGGGAAAATTCTGCCTGAAATTCTATCGCTACAATCTTTTACCCTTTTATGGTGCTCATAAGATGGGAAAACCTAGAGAAATACCGGGCCCCCGCACGGGCGGAAGTGGGAAAGTGTCCGAGGTGGGCGGAGACGGGTACTTCCCCGCCCTCGATCTCCCGCCAGCCGCGCCGCGCAGTTGGGTGCGTGTCTCCATTTTGTGCTCAGAGAAGTGGGGTGGAGGCTGTGCTGTGCCCAGGAGAGGTTGAGAGAGAGAGAGAGAGAGATTAAAAAAAGAGAAACACCGGGCCCCCGCACGGGCGGCCTGGCGGAAACGCTCAAATCACATACTGCAGGTTGTTCAGTGGGCTGCTGGTGTCCAAAGCAGCTCCCTTGTCCTCCTCAGTCATACTGGAGCGGCGGGCGCGGCAAAGTGGGCTTCTAAATATTTTTCATTAAAATCTATTATTGCACCAATGTCACAGTTTTGTTTATTACAAATATAAAAATTTTGCTATTGCTGGAGCAATAGCACAGCAGGTAGGGCATTTGCCTTGCACTCGGCCGACCAGGGTTCGATTCCCAGCATCCCATATGGTCCTCTGAGCACTGCCGGGGTGATTCCTGAGTGCAGAGCCAGGAGTAACCCCTGTGCATTGCTAGGTGTGACCCCAAAAGAAAAAAATTTTTTTTACTAAAATATAGTGTCCTGAGAGAGGGAGTGAGAGAGTGAGTGAGAGAGAGAGAGAGAGAGAGAGAGAGAGAGAGAGAGAGAGAGAGAGAGAGAGAAGAACCTGCCACATAGGTGGGGTACTGGGGACACGGTGGTAGGATATGCACACTGGTGAAGGTACGGATATTGTAACATGACTGAAACCCAATCATGAACAACTTTCAACTGTGATTCAAAAAATAAGCTAAAATTGTGACACACTTAAAAATATAAAGTTATCCTCATTGGGCCAGGGAAATGGTTCAAAAAGCTGGAGTACAAGCTTTGTAGAGAACTCCAGGTTCAATCCCCAGCAACGCATCATCTCCTGAACTCTGCACCCGGAGTTCCCCCTCCCAAAGCAAAAGTTAAAAAGGCACCTTAGGTTCATTTAAGCATTGATCACATTAGGAAGCTGTTGAAGAATTAAACAGCAGTCACCAAAAACAAGTGTCTCAGATCTCCAAATAAGACTTTGACCTAACAGTAAAGCTTTCAGGAGGGCAGGACATAGACTATGACAGCCCACCATTAGAAGTCATGACTTTGGGACCACTTGGATTACCATGTATACTTGGCTCTTGAGGAATCACGCTGCTGAAAGGAAGTATTCATAAGAAGGAAAGTTCAGACTTTCTTTCCAGACAGCTGATTGCTGATGGTGTGTGCCTCATCAATGAGTAATGCTGGCCAACTTGAAAGAGAAAATAAAAAAATAAGCAAAGAACTGCCTTTTTTTCTTTTCCATATAACTGATAATTACAGAATGAAAACTTGCTCTGCTACTTTCATTAATCATAGTTCATAGTCAATATTTCTGAGGATTTCAGCACTTTTAACTGTTTCACAATTAATCTGATACTACTAAGGAGTTATATATTTCTGAGATAAGATTTTTTTTCCTGGTTTTTGATTGCCAACAAGCTCTGAACAATAATACTTTGAAACACCTGAGTTAGTTGCAGTCCCTTTTTTCCAGTGTTTCTCAGACTTTAATGTGCAATGAGTTGCCTCCGGGGTAGGTACAATTGAGATTCTGATTCCATTGGTCGATAATGGGACATAAGATCATATATTTCTAACAGGGAGGTCTAATATCAATGTCTTCCTGTATCTTTTGTTTATCTCTGGTTCATTATAAGGACTCAAAAAAAATTCTGTAACCAAATGAGTTATTAATCAAACTCATATAGCTTAATAATTTTTTGGAAAGAACTGGAATCTAGATTTTAAGTTATTTCCCCTCCTTTTATTTTTATTATTATTATTATTATCTTTGAGTCATATCCGGCAGTGCTCAGGGTTTACTCCTGGCTCTGCACTCAGGAATTACTCCTGGTGGTGCTTGGGGGACCATATGGCATGCTGGGAATCGAAGCCGGGTCAGCTGCGGGCAAGGCAAACTCCCTACCCACTGTGCTAATGCTCCAGCCCCTCCCCTCCTTTTAGAGAAATTTTTTGCTATTTAAACTGGAATAGTCACCTTCTATAGACAAAATACAGACACACATATAGGGATAGATAGATAGATAGATAGATAGATAGATAGATAGATAGATAGATAGATAGATAGATGATAGATAGATAGATAGATAGATAGATAGATATTGGTTTCAGAACAACAAAACAACATGGTACTGAAAATATAGTAATCACTTGCTCTGTTCTACTTATTTTTACTTTTATTTCATCTACAGACAAAATCTATATCATCTATATTTCTTTTATTTATTTTCTTTTGGGGGAATTATTTTTGTTTGGGCCCACACCCAGTGGTTCTCTGGGCTTACTCCTGGTTCTGCACTCATGGATGACTCCTGGCAGTTCTCAGGGAATCATATGGGATGCCAGGGATCAAACCTAGGTTGACAGCATGCAAGATAAGCGTTCTGCTCGCTGTACTATCTCTCCTGCTCTCATCTATGATTTCTAAACATCCAAACTCTTTCTGTTATTGACACATTTTCACTTCCCTTTGACCTTACTTTTTAAAAAATTGTATTACCATTTCCTTCCACTGTTCAACAGGTGACACTCCGTCTTTGAGCAAATGCTTCAAAGAATGAATCCCTAGCTCATTTAGAGAGACAGATTAAATCTTTGATAAGACCTTGAAAAGGGACAGAATCCTTTAATGTCTGATCAAACTTTAGTAGCTGACCTATTTAATTGAGTGTCCAAAGGGAATTAGGGGGATGTCAAAGATATGGGTTTGAGTGTACCATAGTGAGTTCTGGATTATAGAACGTGTCTCTCACCTCCTACTTCTACAGAATTTATGCAGTACACGCATGCATTGATTTAAAAATAATAGTGCTCAAGAAATGTTTTTGACAAGATAATTGCATTAGTTTTATTAAAGAATATTAAAATCTTGCTTCTACAGGCCACTTCAAATTAATTTTTTAAATAAATACTAATGGTTAGAGAATTACTTAAAATAAATTACTAATGGTGATAGTTTTGATTGTAAGATGCTTAAATGACATCACTGGGAATAATTCTCTTTTTTTCAACACATATTGAAGACTTCATTTTCCTGGGAGACTGTGGCCATCTTCTCATTTTTAAATGTTTGACAATTAAAATGAATTGTAGCAACTTTGGGGATCATGTTACGCTCTTTAAGCAACTACTTCTACTTCAAATACCTTAGTTACTTCCTAACTGCAGCCATGAAGAGGAGAGGATGAGAGAAAAAGACAGGGAAGAAAAAGAAGAGAAGATTTAAAAAAAAAAAAGAGAGAGAGAAGATATGCAATTGACTATATGAACAATTGCAGTTCACCCTGTATAATACATATTTAAAGTATATTATTATATATTTAAAATGTATTATTTGGGGATCAGAGAGATAATACAGAGTTTAAGGCACTTGTTTTGCATAGGGCCAATCTTTGTTTGATCCCAGGCACCACAAGGAGTGATTCTTTTTTTTTTTTTTTTTTGCTTTTTGGGTCACACCTGACAATACACAGGGGTCACTCTTGGCTCTGCACTCAGGAATTTCCCCTGGTAGTGCTCAAGGAACCATATGGGATGCTGGGAATTGAACCCGGGTCGGGCTGCGTGCAAGGCAAATGCCCTACCCGCTGTCCTATCTCTCCAGCCCCCAACGAGTGATTCTTGAGCACAGAGCCAGCAGTAAGCTCTGAGAACCCTGGGGTTTGGCCAAAAACAAACCAAAAAAATTCTTACTTGGACCCAGGAAGATTTGTGTCCATCTTGATACAACATAAACTAGGTGAGAGTCTTAACCTTTGTGAGCTTCATTTTTTAAAATCTGTGAATTATAATAAATATACTCATTTTGAGGATAACTTGTTAGGGTGAAATAAAATAAAGTGTAAGTAACATTATATTGGTCAGTGTTCTCCATACAAACAGAATGAATAAAAGATAGATAACTATAGGTGTCACAGAGAGAGAATACAGAGGTTAAGGTACTTGTCTTGCATGTGGTCGAACCCAGTTCAATCCCCAGCACTGCATATGATCCCCTGAGCACCACCAGAAGCAATCCTTGAGCTCAGAGCCAGGAGCATGCACTGAGAACGCCCAGGCATGCTAATTCCCCCAAAAACCCCAAAAGAAAGATAGCCATAGCTATAAATATACAGGAAAAGTTAGAGATTATAGAGCCACATTTGAAACACGAAAGAGCTATCATAAGGAATTAGCTCAAAGTAGTTATGAAAACTGTAAGCCCACTATCTCTAGCCAACAAATAGGAGAGTCAAAGAGCCTATGGTGTAAGTTCCTGTCCAACCCTGAAGACCTGAGAGCCAGAACTGACTGTGCAGTTCAGTCTAAATACAAAGAGGGGAATATTCAAGCTTGAAATCAGTCAGGAAGGAGTTCTTTTCATCATCATCATCATCCCATTGATTGTCAAGTGGTCTCAGTAATGTTTCCATTCATCCTAGCCCTGAAATTTTAGAAGCCTTTCCTTACTCATCCTTCCCAATGATGCTGCATTGGAGGTTCTTTCAGGCTCAGGGGAATGAGACCCAGCATTGTTACTGGTTTTGGCATATGAATACGCCACGGGGAATTTTCTATTTTTTTTAGACTATATTCATTTTATTTATTTATTTTTTAAAAATTTATTTTATTGAATCACCATGTGGAAAGTTACAAAGTTCTCAGGCTTATGTCTCAGTTATACAATGCTCAAACACCCATCCTTTCACCAGTGCCCATATTCCACCACCAAAAAAACAAAAAAAAAACCCAGCATACCTCCCACCCCCCATCCCCGAGCCCCCCAGCCCCCCTACATAACTGATAAATTTCACTTCCTTTTCTCTTTACCTTGATCACATTCCATATTTCAACACAAAACTCACTATTGTTGTTGGAGTTTCAACACAGAACTCACTATTCTTGTTGGAGTTTATCCCCCAAGAATATAGCCCTATTGACAAGGAAACATTTGATAATTAGTTTTCCACTAATGAGAATGAAGAGATATAAAGTTGCATGGCCGCTACCGATTTCTGTATTTTAGTAATTAAGTCCAGGGAGATTTAAGTTGGAAATTGCATCATTTCCCTTCCTGGAGCAGCATGGAGCAAAAGCTTAGTTCACAGTCTGAAGACATGGCTGCAAGCACTCGCTGGGACCCCAAGTAATATAGCTGGCTCTGGATCCTAGTCGTTCAGAAGCAAAGCAGCTGTGCAAAGGCATGGCCACTTGGGTCGAATCTTGGCGGAGCTCGATCCGGCACTGGCCCCGGCCCGAGACTGCCCAAGCATCCTGCTGTTTCAAGTTCAAAATACATTTTTTTTTTCTCCCATGCCACCAAGTTCATACCTGCTTAAAAGTTCCATAAAATGGTGGACGCCCTTACCACTTCTTCCCGGAAGGAAGAAAAACCAAGGGAGAAGGATATTTCCCCACTTAGCTGGCATGGGGCAAAAGCTTAGTTCACAGTGTGGAGACATGGCTGCAAGCACTCGCTGGGACCCCAAGTAATATATCTGGCTCTGGATCTTGGTCGTTCAGCAGCAAAGCAGCTGTGCAAAGGCATGGCCACCCAGGTCGAATCTCGGCAGAGCTCGAGCCAGCACTGGCCCCAGCCCGAGACTGCCACGGGGAATTTTCGAGGCTCTCCCATGTGGGCAGGAAACTCTCGGTAGCCTGCTGGTTCTCCCAGGAATTCTTTTACTCTACAATTTTTGCTGCATTTAGATCTGTGTTTTACTCAACCTATTCATTCAAATGTTAGTCTCACCCAGAACTACTTTTATAGACACATGCAGAATAATGTGTTTGAGCATAGATTTGGGCACATTCTGGCTACTAAAGCTGGCCCACAAAAATTAACCATCATGGGCCAGAGAGACCATGCGGTAGGTAGGGCACTTACTTTGTATGTGACCAACCCGGGTTCAATCACTGACACCCCGTATGGTCCACCTGAGCCCCACCACCACCGATTCCTGAGCACAGACCCAGGAATAAGCTCTGAACACTTTTAAATGTGACCA
The DNA here is from genome assembly GCF_027595985.1 of Sorex araneus. Lineage (NCBI taxonomy): Eukaryota > Metazoa > Chordata > Mammalia > Eulipotyphla > Soricidae > Sorex > Sorex araneus. The sequence continues at coordinate 21,348,303 of NC_073309.1, forward strand.
ACCCCAAAAAAACAAAACAAAAGAACATTGGCCATCACACGCACTTAACATAATATCTGGAATAACCTAAGTAAATAGGAACTATCATTAGGATGTTGAGTTCAGATTTTTGAACAGTTACTTTATTCCCCACTTTTTAAGGAAACTAGCTGCCATTTTCCTTCCCATATGTTTTTATGTTTATGCTTTAATGTTCAGAGTTCAACTAGGAGAGTCAGTTTTAAAGCAGATGTGTCATCCAGAGGGAATGTGGTATCAGGGGATGTATATGTGATAGAAGAACTGGACATGGTGGTGTAGGAGGGACTCTCCACCTCTCCTGGACTACTGGACTCCTGACCCACAGGCAAGGGGTTATGAACACTGGATGAACATCATAGTCTCTGAAGGAGAAGCAGGAGCTGGAGCGATAGCACAGCGGGTAGGGCGTTTGCCTTGCATGCAGCCAACCAGAGTTTGATTCTCAATACCTATATGGTCCCCTGAACCTGCCAGGAGTGATTCTTGAGTGCAGAACCAGGAGTAAACCCTGAGCACCAGCAGGTATAACCCCCACTGTTGGGGCTGGAATGAGCTACTAGGATGAGCCCATGTAAACTGCTCCACACAAGGGCAGGAACATAGGGACCCATGAAAATGGGTGAGATTTCTCCTGTATCCTGACTGGTTTGAATGAGGCTGAACATCTTTTTCTTTTGGCTGCCTTAGTAAATTATTTCCTAAAGTATACCAAAATTGTCAGTCTTCCTTTTCTCACAGATCCCTGGTTCTACCTAGCCTGTTTGTTGTCAGTATGCAGATCCTAGGTACTTAGCCTGTTTGTTGTCAGTATGTAGATCTTAGGTACTTAGCCTGTTTGTTGTGTTTGTTGTCAGTATGCAGATCCTAGGTACTTCACCTGTTTGTTGTCAGTATGCAGATCCTACATTGTTTGTTTTCTGTATGCAGAAGAACTTTGCATGATCTTCCTGTAACTCCTTTGTTGATGACCTCACTGTATTGAGCCCTATGAACTGTAGGATGGTAATAAAAGGAGATTTCAGGGCTCTCTATTTTTGTCACAGAGTCAGGGAACCTGGACCCTCCATGGCATAAATTTCTTTCGCGTTCCTTGTCTCAGAGTCTCTGACTGCACGAATATTCACGCAACACCCACCATCACTGCCAAAAATAAACGCAGAAATTAAAGAGCTGGGCTCAGAGAAAATGTAGTGTCTAATAGAGGGGGAAGGATGGCTTACTTGGCTTCACCACTCCCACCACATCACAGATTCTGACCTGTGCCCTCCATGCTCAAGGTCAGACAGAAGCCAGTTGGATCCAGAACTGGGGAAGTATCCTTCAATATGCTGGTCACTGAGATCAGGGCAGAGGTAGGACAAGGCACAGATCTAAGGCCATGTCCATACTGTCTGCCATTTTCCTGATGGTCCCACTGGACTGTGTGAGTAGCTTTGGGTTAAGACTCTACTAAGCCCAGAGTATAGCAAAACTTCTGCAGACTGCGTGTTTCTTACACAGACTCAAAGATGCTGAGACCTCTTTGAGTTATTCCCAGGAAGTTTTTCTTCTGTTTCCCCTTTAAAATGCTGACGGTGGGGCTGCCCAAATAGAGGAGGCCTAGTTAAGTTTGAAATTCAGATCATCAAAGCACAATTTTTTCAGTATGTCAGAAAGTCATGGTACTAACATACAAAACAAAACAAAACAAAAACCCAACCCCTTATTGTTTATCTGAAATTCAAATTTCACTGGGTTTTCTGTCCTTTTATCCTTTCTTTTTAGCTTAATCTTTGGGGGTTGGGGTGGGGGGTAAAGGGGCCAAAAGAATGCATCCCTAGCAAACATTGCTATCCCTGCCTCACTATGTGCTACGTCCACCTTTTCTGTATGTACTGACTATAGGCAAGGATAAAAGGCACTTCAATGTGTGACCACTAGATCGTTGCTGATGAAGACCAGAAGGTTCTCTGACAATGTCTTTGAGGTCCAGCTGGTATAGTAAAGGGTTTCCGAAATTCTCCGTGCCTGCTAAGTGGAGCAAAAGCCTGGTCTGCTAGCCCCACGACAGATGGCCTGCCCACTACACCAAAATTTCAAGCAGCACTTATGCCAGAAAGAACTAGATTTGATTTCTGTGGTTGCAGTGAAAAACTACAAAGCTGTTACTAGATTGCAGTATTTTGGGTAAGGAGGTTTCAAACTGAAACTCTGCAGAGATGAGGTAAGTTCAAAACCGGACTCTGCGCTCAGTAGCTCTAGACACTTAGGAGAGTTTTTCCATAGCTCATTTTCCACATCTGAAAAATTATAGCAATCTCAAATAATTTTAGGAACCCTGAAGATTCAATGAGCCTATGCATTGTCAAGTTAAGCTGTTGTGCCTGACCCATACGAGGGAGGGATGCTGACTGGGTCTGTTTACAGTCTATTGAGACTAACACACACAGCTGTAGGATGTTGCAAGGAACCATTGGGGAGCAACTAGGGTTGACGATGGAGCCCCCCAAGTCTTGGCCTGTACAGGACAAGTGGTAGGCGGCCCCTCCCCCCGTATCTTCCCCTTTTGATTTTCCCCTGTGGCCCCTCTCCTCTCCCTTCCCCTCTGGCATCAAGTCACCTTGGTGGCTCCAGGGGACAACTGAGTAAATAAGGCCCAAGAAGGAATGACAAATCTCAACATCTTACTAAGCTTTTTTGCAAGCATGTGCTGGATACCCCCCACAGAAAGTTTGTTCTCTGATTCCTGAGGTATGTAATTCTGACCCTGCTTGCAATAAATGGAGTCTCCTCCCTGTAGAGGCTCCTGGAGTGTGTGTCTTTTCTTGAGACTCTGCGTGCTCACTCTTTTCCTCAATGGGCTGTTCCCCTCCCCCACTGCAATACTTAATGGACAGAGTGAGGTGGGTTCCCATGGGCAGCTCCTGGCCGGTCCCATGACCCAGAGTGTTGGAGCAACACACCAATTGATGGTTTTTAGGACTACTGTAGAAAACTGCTTTTTTTTTCCCCCATAATATCCCATTTGCCACCATATGGCACCATGCATGCCTAGTCCACTCTGGCTGATTTCTCTGTGATGGGGTTCAAGTCATGACTTCTTGCAGGAAGCCCTCCTTAATTCACCTGTTTGCTACTTGTCTGATATCCATAAGGCCGGTATATGATGATGCTAATATGCCTGCTTGCCTGCATCCCTGGAGTCAAGCTCCTTGAGTACAGAATTTCTTTGACCACCATTCCAATCTCAATGCCTAGGAAATGTTGTGGAATATCATAGCATAGCAATAAATGTTTAGTGAATAGCTAATACCCGACTGTGCCACAGATAAGTATAAATCATAAGTATGAGTGGTACTAAAAATATAAACAATAAATTACCACATTGACACAGTCTCTGTGTCTTTGCTGTCCTACATATCAATTTCCAAAAGTGTGGCGGTAGAAACTCCTACTTTGACAAGCTATACTTGTACATCGGTAAGGTCTAAAAATTCATGTTAGGAATGGATGGCTAGTAGGCACCTGATTAAAGTTCCCATCACTGTCACCACCTACTATCTAGGAAATTCAAATCAAGATTCCAGTGATACGTCATCTCATATCAGGGAGAATGGACATATCAAAAAACAAAAAAACGAAAAGAAAACTGAAACACTCTGTTAGCGGGATGTGGTGAAAAAGGAAGCCTCACTCACTGCTGGTGGGAATGCTGTCTGGTTCACAAACAGAGTCAAAGGGATTGGCTAAATGACAGGAGCAGGTATTTAATAGGTGCTGTTACTGATACTCTACAAACCTCAGGCGGACTGTAAAGGTAGGCCAGCTCAAGGAAGGACTGTAAATAGTTTCGGATATGGAAAGTAAGGAGTCTGCAGGTCTGCAATGACTGGCCAGCCTGGGCCCTGCTCTCAGCATCAGGAAAAACCCAGAAATCAGGATCTCGCCCAGCCCTGAAGAAGGGATGGGATGGACTCTTTTCTGCGAGGACACTCCTATGAAAGGTGAGAGGCTAAGGCCACCTCCAGCTAATCCTGCAGACTCAAGGCCACCTCCAGCTCATCTGCAGACCCAAAGCCACCTCTGGCTCATCATAGGGCCTGATCTTCATAGACCTGATCTTCATGTCTTCACAATGGCTAAGTCCAGGTAATCCTGACATGACAGGTATATATTAGTTCCATTCTTGGTGTGTCTCCTGTCCTTGGCCAACCCTCAGGACCTCTCAGTAAATAACGGGCTATTCCAAATGGAGAGTTCTCCAGTCTTGCTGTGTTATGAAAAAGAACAAGGAAGGTTTGTTAAGCCATCTGGCAAATTTAAAGTGAAGGTGGAAAGAAAACTACGTTTCTGTAACTTTCCCTCTGTAGAAATCAGATTCTAGTCCTACAGAGTGACTGCACAAGTGTATTCTAATGTGATTAATTAAAATAGGGTTGAATAAGCCAAACAGTCTAGTTTGCACCCCCACCAGTCGGGCTGTTGATTTTAATAAGTGTATCTTTGCTCAGTATCTATCTGGGTTTTTTGTTTGTTTGGTTGGTTTTTTTTATCTTAGCACCCTGCTACCTGAAATTCATCCAAGCACAAGCACCAGAAATCTTTAGAACCACCTTAAATCAATTGCTCCTCCACCCATACTCCTAGCTGATCCCCCTCCTCTTCAAGCAAACCATCCCCCTAAAATCTACCTACCTGTTCCCGCCAGAAGAAGGTAGAGAGCTCGTGGAACCCCCTTTTATATAACCAAAACCAATAGTTCGCTTGGCCAAATGCCAATGACAACCAGACCAAATGGCAAGTGGCTGATGAGATAACAGATTCCCAGAATTAAGGCTCATCCTGTCCCCTGTATGGATTTATGGCTCATGTGGCACCAGGAAGCTACCAGGCTGCATTCCATGCTTCCTCATATGGACTTCTACAGAAACAAGGGCCACACCAAATGCGCAAGGTCCACTGGTCTTTGTTCCCTTTTCCCACCCAACACAACTTTAAAGCCCCCTTAGTCTCTCCCATGGTGTAGCTCTACTCCAGCCTCTCCAGGGACTGGTGAAGGGTCCATCCAGGAGCGCACCTCTCTATTTCTCTACTTAATAATAAACTTCTCCTATTTCTTCACCTTATTCTTCTCTGTCCCTCTGTCTGTACTGGGGGGTTCTCAAATCAAATAGTTCAACCCCTCTGGAAAACAGTATGCAGAGTCCTCAGAAAAGTAAGACTAGAACTGCTATATGACCTAGCAATTCTACTTCGTGGTATCTACCTCCAGAGACCCAAAGCAGTCATTCAAAAAGACATGTGGACACCGTTATTCATTGCAGCACTTGGCACAATAGCTAGGATATGGAATCAACTCAGGTGTTCGATGACAGATGAGTGGATAATCGTGTAATTCTAAAGCAATACCAGCACATCTTTTTAAAAAATGCTTCACAAAATGGTGGCACTTTTCTTTTTTTTTTTGGAAAAAATAAAGTAGTATCATAAAGTTTGTGATGATTAAATGGTGAAATATGGCATTATAAAGGATGCTAAAGGCTTCAAATCAATAGCTATTTGAAGATAAACAAAATGAATAATAAGAAAAGAATACCATTAACTGTATTGTATATCATGGTACCTCAATCAATAAAAATTATTTAATGGTAAAAGGAAAAAAATTAAATAAAGCTCTCTTTCGTGATTCTCATAATAATGAATTAGAATTGAGAGCCCAGATATAAAATCCTGGACTTAATTTAATTTATTACAAACCATTAATTTATGACAAAGAGACTAGGTATATTAAGTGGAGTGAACAAAAGTTCTTTAACAGATATCACTGGGGAAAATAGTCATATGCACACGCGCACACACACAAATTGAAATTAGATCCCCATCTCACACCATACACAGACCCATTCAGAACAGATTACAGATTTTGGTATCAACTCTGGTTCCATAAAATACATTGAGGAAGAGATACGCAGGACTCTAAGATCTTGATCTTTCATCATCATTGGCAAAAAACAGAAGCAGAAATAAATAAATAGGACTACATCAAACTTCAAAACATCTACACTGTGAGGCAAATAAGATCAAAATACAAAGACTTCCTATTGATCAGGAGAAAATATTTGCACACCATATATGGGTCAAAGGGCTAATATTCAAGATACATATATCAGCATTCTTCAACCTTTTTACACCTCTACGTGGACACTTGCTCTGCAGTAGGTCCACAGATCAGCAGTTATAACCAAGACTAGTGGTTTTTAAACATTTTATACCTACAGATTGGCACTGTGGACTGTTTGAGGAGCATTGATATAAAGCACTCTCAAGGCACAACCAGCAAACAAATATAACAAAGAATGAAATGAGAAGATGAGCAGATATTCTTCAAAGATGACATGCAGATGGCCAATAAGCATACAAAAAATGTTCATTGTTATTGACTATAGTGGAAATTCATATCAAAAAAACAAATGTAACATTATCTCATACCAGTGACAATGATCTATATAAAAGAGATTGGCAACATGGAGTACTGGTGGGGGTATTGTAAAAAATTAATTCTTGTTCACTATCAATGGAACTGTTGCATGTCATTTGAAACAATGATTTGAAAACTTCTTAAAACATCACAAATAGAAGTTTCATATGACCCAAGCATACTACTGTTGGACACTTATCCCAAGAACACAAAACATTAATTTGAAAGGATGTGTGTATACCTATATTCAGGACAACATTATTTATAATAGCCAACATCTGGAAAAAAACCAAGTGCCTAACAACTATGAGTGGATAAAGAAATTGTGGTATATGTATGCAGTGGAATACTACTCAGCTATTAGAAAATCTGAGATCTTGCAGATTGTTGCATATTGGATGAAATTAGAGGGCATCAAGAGAAGTGAAAGATACATATCTGATTAGCTCACTCATATGTAGAGTACATAGAGAAACAAAGGAAAGGATTAGGTAATCCTTTTGCAAACAAACCTGAGATAAATAGAATAGAACAGGAATTAAGGCGATTAGGGGGATTGGCAGGAAGTAACCATGGGACAATGATGGAGGGATCTTGACACATTGGAGGAGGGTCTGGTGTAGCAGTACTGTAACTATAAAACAGTGCCCTTAATATTATTGTAGACTATAATACTTCAACAGAAACTTAAAAAAAAATAAAGCTTTCTACCATAATTTTACCACTTTATGGCAATCCACCAATGGCCAACATCCAGAGACTATAAAACCAAGCTCCCGGAAGAGAGTGGCGGAGAGAGTCTCTTGCTCCTGAGTCTGGCTGTCTTCCCTGGGGCTCCTCGGAGTGGGTGGGCCCAGTTTCTCTCCCCACCCCGAGCAGAGCTCCTGAGGCCGAAGACCTCCGGAGCCTAGCCACAGCCATGCTCAAGACCCCTCTCCACATGTTTGGACGAACCTCATGCATGTAGGAACCAGCAGAGGAACCCAGATGTGTGGGACCCTGGCTGAGACCTCCAAGCCTGCTCGGAAATGGACTGGGCCTCTTCCACCTGTATTCCCCATTCTCCAATAGCTAGGTGGTCACACCTAGGGACTGCCCCTGGCGCCCGTGTAATCTCACCAATGGCCAACATCCAGAGACTATAAAACCAAGCTCCCGGAAGACATCTTCTAGCCTACTTCTCCCTCTGGGAGAACCTGGCAAGCTACCGAGACTTTGCTGCCCACATGGGAGAGGCTGGAAAGCTCCCCATGGTGTATTCATATGTCAAAATCATTAACAATGATGGGTCTCATACCCCTGACCCTGAAAGAGCCTCCAATATGGCACCATTACAAAGGTGAGGCTTCTAAAATCTCAGTGCTAGGGAACAGAAATGTTACTGAGACCACTTGAGAAATTTGACGATCAATGGGATGAAGATGATGATGATGATGATGATGATGGCAATCCTCTGTACTTACTTTGTTTTATCAAATATTTTAAATAACAGAATACAAATCACTTTGACCTTCCCATTATCTGCAGAACTTGAAAAATCAGATATAGAGAGTGGTTAATCTTTTTCAAAAAGGCTACATGATATTCAAACTCTAGTACCAAGTAGGAAAGCTTTCCTATTCTCAGCAGTTTCTCAGCAGAAAACCTATACCCTACATATGCATAGGACACAGGGATATACAATGTCAGTCAAAATTCATCTTTAGTCAGAGCTGACAGAATATCAAATCCATATTTCTTGTGAAAATAGAGATGATTTTTTAAATACACTCAACTGGTTTAATACTCATTGTCAATAAGATTCCATTTCACTGATGTGACTAATAAGGGTTTATGAAAGTTTGAACATATAATTTATATACCTCTAGACTGCTATTCCTACTTGAAGAAAGTCTGAAGAAGATAATCACATTTTAGCTGCCCGAGTAGATAATATTTGTCAGTGTGAACAAGAACCATATCATGCCACAAATCATGTAAACACTTCATATTTGGAAAAGGATGTGCTATGTGGTTAAGCATGGGTTACTGCTTCACTGTATCACTGTTATCCTGTTGTTCATCGATTTACTTGAGCAGGTGCCAATAATGTCTCCATTCATCCCAGTTCTGAGATTTTAGCAGCCTCTCCTTACTCGTCTTTTGTAGGATATCATTGGTTTGTCCGTTCTCCCTTGCCACAAAGAGTTTAGGCATACCTGGCAATAATCTCTTAAACATTTTTAGATAACATTGATATGTCCTGTTCCCCTTGCGACTAGGAGCTTAGGTATATTGGTCACGCCCATCAAGGTGCTCCCGAGTCACTCCCATTCCTTTGTCTATTCGTAACCACTTCTGTGCTCCCTTCCCCAACCAGTTAATCAGCTTTTCCCCTAATCAGACTCTGTTAATTTGTAAGTTAAGACCTTTCTAGGACAATGAACTTGTATTGTAAGTTAATATTGTCTTGCTCCTCTCCTCGTGTCTTTTGAATAGTTTACTTTAAAACAATGTCCTTTTTGTATGGACAAAGAAAGACAGTTGTTAATATCTTTGGTAACATGGGGTTTAATTGGCTTCAAATATTATTCACTCCCGGGCATCTGCTTTCTCAACTTAAGCCTCAGCTGCCCTTGCTTCCTAACACCCCCAAAAGCAGGGTCCAGACGAGATGGACCCAGGGCAAGTGGTAGTTATGTGCTACCCTGGCATCGAGATGGGCCTGGCCAAAGTGCCTAATGCTTAACTATATGTTAAGAGATTGGTCATGGACATGTCATGTCATGATCCAAAAGCAACGATGAGACTAGGACCCTGCTAAGGATAGGAAAGACTAATCTGGCCTGAGAACTGTAGTCTGAGATCGAGATGACCCCAGGAGAGCAATTCTATAAGCTTAATGCATCTCTTGCTATGTCCATGCAAAATGATTAACATTTATGAATGCTTATATGTTAGTTGGACAAGGAGAGGAGAAACACCCATGGGATTCCACTCTTGGGTGGGTGTCCTGCTGAAAGAGAATCTGTCCTAGGAGAAGCATCCCCAGAGGGAAAGAACTTTACCCCATTGATTGTGACCACACCTATGTGTAAGCCCCAACCCCTCGTGCTGGGGGATTTAACTAGGCTGTGAGAGTGGGCTGGGGGGCCAGTCCCAGGGCCAGTCCCAGGGCCAGATCTGGAGAAGCCAGATCAAGATCCAGATCCAGAGCGAGAAGAATGAAGTAGCATGGGGGAAGGAAGAAGCAGGAGGAGAATCAGAGGAGAATGGAGATGGGAATGGAATAAACTGAAACTAAGACCAACCAGAAGGAAGGCTCCGTTCCTTCCTTCGCCTGCCTCATCATAGCCATCAACCTCCCAGGGGTGGGGGAAGTGGCTGGAGACTACCGAATTTGGGTGGCGGGAGAGATAGAGTGCCGCTGCCCTGTGCCCCCTTTCCTCTTTTTTTGTGTGTTTACACAGTCTTTCCCAACAATTGGGGGTTCTTTTGGGGCCAGAGGAATGAGACCTGTTACTGTTACTCTTTTTGGCATATCGAATACATCACAGGGAACTTGCCAGGGATTCTGGGGTTACCACTTAGACCTATGAATTTCTCCTACTTAGTTGAAGCAGAGTACAGAGGCGATAAATATCATTACCAAAGTTCATCAAGAGACTTCTCTGGTATGATAATAAAAGAAGCTTGTTTTTTAATTTTTTTTTTCTTTTTGGGTCACACCCGGCGATGCACAGGGGTCACTCCTGGCTCATGCACTCAGGAATCACCCCTGGCGGTGCTCAGGGGACCATATGGGATGCTGGGATTCGAACCCGGGTCGGCCGCGTGCAAGGCAAACGCCCTACCCGCTGTGCTATCGCTCCAGCCCCAAAAGAAGCTTGTTTTATTTGCTTAGAACAATAAGAATTTATTATAATTATGGCTAGAGAGATGGACACCTGATCTGAAGAGGGATGACTGCTTGATCTATGAACCATGTGCAAGTGGGTATTTATTTAATAAGGGTGAGTTATTTGATTAAATAAATTATTACTTGAATTGTTACTTGACTCAGAAAGGACATTAGTATAGGTATGACCAGCGAGCAGATGCCATTGGGCTACACTAGCACGCAACAGGGACAAATGCTACTGGCACCCACTCAAGCAAATTGATGAACAATGGGATGACAGTGATTCAGTGATGACCATCAATGCTACTGACAGCAAGAATGAATTTCATCAGGCACACCGTACTGTCCTCCTAACATAGATTTACCCTTCAATCCTCCCATAATTCTGATGATTTAATATACTAATTCTTTTTACTAGGTTTTTGGGTCACTCACACCTGGAAATGCCCAGGGATTACTCCTGGCTCTGTGCTCAGGAATCACTCCTGGTGAGCTCTGGGGACCATACAGGATGCCAGGAATCAACCCAGGTCAGCCCATGCAAGGCAAATGCCCAACGCTCTGCACTGTTGCTGCAGTCCCTAATATATTCAGTCTTATGTTAAGGTGGTAAAATTGGAGCACAGAGCAGTTAAGTACTGTCCAAAGTTATAAAGCAATCTATAAATAAAGGCATTTGTTGTCTAAGATAAGATTTGAACCTATGCCACGTATCTATAGAGTCCGTGCACTTGATCTCAATAACAGCAGCTAGGCACTGCTCATTAATTTAGTGGTCAGAGTAGAATAGCTTCATACTTCTAATAAGCAACTTTGTGAAGGATTAAAGAAAATTTGAAATTCTGTTTATAATAATAGCAAACTCACACTCATATCAGAACAAAAGGAAGAGTGAGTAGAGATGAAATGGATTGTGAAAAAAGATTATGAATAGGTGGGAATTATGGTGTGCATTTTTAGGAATGGTTATCATCTGTTCTATATATTATTTGCTACTATCTGCATTATTTTGAATAAGTCACTTACTCTGAATGCCTATAGTTAAAACAGCAATTAATAAAAAACTTACATATAAATGTTTCCTTGCTTGCATTTCACAATATACTTTTACTTAAATTCCTAGAGAGAACTATACGGAAATAATTATATTACTCGAGTGATTTTAATGCAATACCAAAATTCGGTTTACTAAAACCAAACAAACTAACATAGAAATCTCAGCTTCCACAGCAACTTTACTTTTCTTGGAACTTTGACAAGCCAGCTCAATTTAATTATTCATTCATTCTACACTGACTTTCCTTCAACTTTCAATCTGCTTTCCACTGCCGCTCCTTTTCGCCAGTGATTAAGATTTCATTCTCTCATCAGTTTCATTACCAATTTTTCTTGACTAGGATTTTCCTTTACTATCCCAAATTCTCCACTTCTTCATTGCCCAAACTCCCAAAAATGAGCTGCCTAGACTCAGTGTCTCTATGTCCTAGGCCCTATTTTTTTCCCCTCAAACCTTAATAATCATACATTTCACCATTCCGATTAAGTCATTTCCCCCAATGGTTAAAAATTACTTCTGTTTTTCTCCCCCCCCCTTTTTTTTTTATTTTGGAGGAGGACATCCAACTATGTGTCTGTAGGACTCACTCCTGCTTCTGCATTCAGGATTACTCCTAGCAAGGCTCCGGGGATCATATGGGGCACCACAGATTGAATTCTGGTAGGCCACATGCAAGATCAGTATCCGGCCCCCTCTACTATCTCTCCAGCCTCATCACAATGATCTTCTCATTTCTATGCCCAGCAGAACTTTACTATTCTCACTTGTTTTATTCTTTTTATATTGTAAGACTAGTTTTCATTTCTGTTTTCCATGGAATCTTGTACGATCTCCAAATTACTTCAGACACTGTCTACGGTGAGGGCCACTGAAGTCTATATCCCAAATCAAATCCCTCCCAATATGTCTTACTCTACTTTGTAGGATAACATTGGTTTGTCCCTTCTGCCTTGGCATAGGGAGCATAGGTTTATTGGGTTACTCCCATCACAGTGCTCCCATTCATTCCTCTGTATTTATTCATAACTTCTTTTTTTGTGCTCTGCTTCCCCAACCTGCCAATCACCTTTATCTCCTAGTCAGACTTAGTTAACTTGTAAATATTGCTTTTCTCTTTTCCTTAAGTCCGTTGTATAGTGAATTCAGAGTAATGTCCTTTTTGTATGGACACAGGAAGACAGTTAATGCTATGCTTTTGTAACTTGGGAGTTAATTGACTTTGAATAATATTCACTCCTGGGCATCTGTTCTCTCGACGTAAGCCTCTCTTGCCCTTACTTCCTAGCACCCCAAAAGCAGGGTCCTGACAAGGGACTGGAAGGACTCAGGGCAAGCTGTGAGCTGCCCTGGCATTGAAATGGGCCAGGCCAAAGCGCCATAATACTTATAGTTAAGAGCATGGTCATGGACAAATTCTGCCATGATCCAAAAAGTAACAACTGGATTACGACCCTGTTAGGATTAGGAAAGATTAATCTGGTGTGAGCACTGTAGTCTGAGATCTATAGAGAGATGTTCCCAGGAGAGCCACCCTACAAGCTTAATGTATCTGTTACTGTGTCCATACAAAATTACTAATATTAAGAAGTAGAACTAAGATGTTAATTTAGTTATTGGACTAAGGAAAGAAAAAGAACCTCTAAGTGGTACTTCCACCCTTGAGCCTGATCGGTGATCTGAAAGGGCCTTAGATATGTTGATTGTGCTACCACCAATGCTGAGATTGGAGAGAGATGAGAGAGAGACCAGGCTGCAAGACAAAGGGCAGAGAGATGAGCAGGAGAGACAGGAGGAGCCAGGAATGAGGGGTCAAATGGGGAGCTTAGTGAAACTGGAACAGGCGCATGGGGAAATAAATGGCAACTGATCACCAACCAGCCTGGCCTTCGTTTCCTCTTTTGTCTGCCCATAGCATTGGCCATTCTGGGTGAGGAAGCGGCCTGAGACCACCAAACACAGGTGGCGAGAGAAAGCTTTCCCTAGTCTTCTACACCTATACAATGGACATAAGTAAAAGTTCCCTTTAAGTAAAAGTTCCCTTTAATGTTTACATTTCTGTTGTTTATCGGCTCCATCTCTATGAATAAAATCAGGAATGTGGTAGCAATGCTTGTTGCATGCCTCTAATTTTCCCTACTTTAATAAGTGGCAATCACTTTACATTGCACTTCACTAAATGCCATCTTCTTTGCTATCTGAGCTTCCAGTCTAAGTGTCCATTACTTCTATCCTAGACCACAGATTGTTCTCATCAGCTAGGGGCAAGCACCTCTTCAACTCCCCTCAAATCTCTAGAGTCATTTCTGTGTCTAGTGAAGCAGAAAGGTTGGAAGACTTTTGGTTTCCATGACAAGTACAAGCTTTATACAGGAAGATTTCAAACATCAGAATTGTAGGATGACAGCTGTCATTCAGTGTGGCCGCTCTCTTCTTCACACTCCCCACTCGGGACGCAAAAACCCCACACTGATGTTTCTCATCTTTATGATTGTGCTGCTGTTTATTCTATTTTGTTTTCTCCTCAGTTCCACTCTGAACTTTGTCAGATGAACTGGGTTCTCATACCTTTAGCTTTGTGTTGGATTTAGCCAATGTGAAACTCAAGCAGATGAAACAATTTAAGAAGACAGAGGTCAGGGTACTTATCTCCTGGATTTTCCTATCAGGTCATGTTTTGGCACTGGCTGTATTTCTCTAACGAAGGCCTTATTCTTCCTCGGAGCTCTGGTTACACATCTAGCTTGGCTTGTTCCTTCTTATTGTTCCCTGAGACCCAAAAGTATTAGCTTCCAGCATGAGTGACCTGAGGATATTTCAGCATTTCCTGATTTCCTTTGCTTTGTTACTTGGATTTAAGAATAGTCCCCATATTAAAATAGCCCTTGAGATTACCTTATTATTGCACTATGATAACTCTATTGAGAATGATAGCTACTGAGACTGATATAAACAGAGCTTTGACTAAAACACATTCTCCCAGTATCTTTTTATGGTTAATTTGCAATTCTTATTTTCATTTCTAAGTCATTTGACACTGAACCTGAGAAGCCAGGAAAAGATCTGGAAGGAAATATTTTCAAAAAAAAAATCTGTGGATATTTCTTCTTTCTTTGTCATTTCACTTATTCATTATTTGAATGATTTGTGTCCTCCATTAGAAGGTGAAGTTCTTTAAGGTGACATTATAAACAGATGATACTTGCTTTGTGTGCTCATTCTAACTCTCTTTCTCATATAGGGTAAATTCTGGCAGAACAAATGAGTTAGTGAAAAATGTATTCACCAAATCTCCCAGTATCACTGATCTCAACTCATACAGTTCTCCAGTCATATAATGCCTTCCATGTTTTCCCTCTCCCCAGGTCTCATTATTGCAACATCCCTGGGAAATTCTATGTGATAAAGGAAATTTATCTTTAAAACTAAAACTATCTGTACAACAGGAAAGGCATTTGCCTTCCATGTTTCTTGCATATGTGGTGCTGGGGATCAATCCCGGCATAAGGTCCCCAGAGCCAAGAGTAAATTTTGAATGCTACTGGCTTAGTCCCACAATGAAACTCTCACTAACAAACAAACAAAAACTACTGCTGAAACATTTAAGGGATATTAATCACATATATATGGTATGAATTACTGTAATAAAAGGTTTTGCATTAAAACTTAACTTAAATTTGGGCTGGAGTGATAGCACAGTGGGTAGGGCGTTTGCCTTGCACGCAGCCAACCCAGGTTCAATTCCCAGCATCTCATATGGTCCCCTGAGCACCGCCAGGGGTAATTCCTGAGTCCAGAGCCAGGAATAACCCTTGTGCATCGCTGAGTGTGACTAAAAATAAAACAAAAAAAATAAAACTTAAATTGGCTACAATGATAGAATAAGACAAATAAGATATTGAATTGGGGGTAGGAGGTAATCACTTGGAATAAATAAATACCACATAGCACATCAAAGTTCAGGTAAAACACAGTGTAATGTGTTAGCGATGAACCGTTGGTAAATGTGAACTTATCTTTCTGAACTTTGCCATAAGAAATGGAGCAAGGCAACTGAACATTGCGCACTCTCAAAGAACATTTAATCTACTACAAAATTTTGCAGATTCAAGCTGCGGAGAGGGAGGGAAGATCATTTATTACTCCTTCTCCTCGACTTGAGCTTGTTTTTGCCTTTTGTTTATTTATATATAAAGCATAGAATAAGGCCTGAGGTCTTTGTTCTTACAATGAGAACTTAAAAATAACCAATCTACTTATAAATTAAACTTCCCATAGTTTTATTTCCTAGAGGAGGACGATGGCAAATAAACTACCCCCTGACCCTTTTCAATCAGTCAGGTTTCTTGTTTTAACCTAAAAATACATTTTGACTTTGTGTGGTGCTGGGGTCTCAGCAGCCGGCCTGAGACCCTGGCCAAATCCCCTGCCCCTAGAAACAGGAGCAGGCTCTATTCACAGGGGCCTGAGGCCCTGGGCCAGCACTCCACCCAGAAAGGCGCCCTGGTTGAGGAGATAATGGGATGAAGCCTGAAAGCCACCACTTGTCTGAGCTAACATACCGGCCTTCAGAAGCGGGAAACATAAATCATTAGCTAACATCTGTAAAGGGCCCAGCAAAGTGTAACCAGTATGATAACCAGGTGTTCACAAATACCTAAGCCGCCCTGAAATTGTGATAAATGTCATTGTTAGGGCGCGCATCGAGATCTCCCTTAACTGACAAAGAGACTCCAGAGACTGCAAAGAGCAAGCAGGGTTTATTGTAAGACTGGCTAGCCAGGGTCCAGCCACCTACGCAGACACTCAGGTCCAACAGGTTGGGCAAGACCCCGAGCTTCTCCAAAGGAGATCTTATATAGGCCTTCCCCGGCCGTTACAGCAGAGCCCGCGCATTCCCTAGCCAATAAGTTCATAATTCGACATGCCTCTCCCTCCAATCCCATTAGGCCCATCTGCTTGTCCAGCTTATAGATTTACACGTCACAATTGCGTAAGCGCCTGCACGGGTCCGAGGGCTGAGCCCGGGCCGGGAGGCTATATGTTTAGATTACACCCTTATGTAGCTCAGGAGCCCGCACATTCCTCTTGGAACAAGCAGATAGCAGAGGCCTGAGTGGAAAATACACGGTTTTCATGGTCTTTGGCCCCGCCCAGGGCAGTCCTGCCCTAACAGTCATGTGTGGGAGCTGATCAAATGATTGCTGCTTGACTTCCAGCTCTCCCTCCTTTGCGTGGTTCTTTCTTGGTGCTGGCGGTGGGGTGTCCGCGGTGCGCAGAGGGGCAGGGCAGAGGCTTCTCCCTCCCCCACTCCCTTTCCCATAGGGAGGAAGTCCGGTGGCTTGGGGGGATCATACTCCAGTTTGTCGGGGTCGACTGGCCAGGACCCTGACAGTATGGTACATGGTTCTTCTGACCTGGGTAGTAAAAAGCATCCTACCAATACCCAGCTTAACAAATATTAATCGTGTGGGCAAGTGGGCGGGACAGTCTGGACCCCTCGCGTGCATCCTGAGGGAGGATTTAGGGGACGCCTCCGCCCAGGAAACGGGGTTCCAAGGAGGCGCGCCCGGAGGCCCCTGCACCCTCCCGCGGCCCTGGGGAAGGCGCCGGCTCAGCTCTTCCAGGCCCGCGGGGCTGGAGAGGACACAGGAAGCCGGTCACGGCGGGCCTGGCAGCGTCTGCCGGAATCCCGAGCGCTGGTTCGGCCTCGGCAGACCCGGTCCTGCCGCTGGCTTCCGGCGGGCTGCCTTGGTTCCCCCCGACGGGACCGGTGGGCCGGACGCCCCCTCCCAGCCCGGCCGCGGGGAGGCCCGGCGGGCAGAGCGGGCTGATCTCTGCCGGCGGGGGTTCGGGGCTGGGGTCTGGCTGCCGGGGAAGCCGGTCCCGAAGCACCGCTGGCGTGTCCTCTGGTCCAGCTTGGCGTCGGGGACGCAGGGGGTCCGCCAGGGCTGCTGCCCGCACTGGCAGTGGACCCAGGCTCAGTCCCCACAGCTCAGGTTCCCGGCCGGGGTGAGTGGGCCTCAGGGATGCCCTCGAGGGGGTCCTTAATGGGCACCCCTGTCCAGTGCCAGCGGACAGGCCAGCGGGGCCCAGGAGCTCAGCGGCCTGGTGCCTGACGGCCTGCTCAGGCCACTCTCTAAAGGCCTGTCCCTGTCGCCGGGCACATGGGAGCAAGGAGTGCAGAGCCAGGAGTAACCCCTGGGCATTGCGGGGTGTGGCCCCAAACAAAACAATAGAAAGAAATCTGGGGGCTGGAGCGATAGCACAGCGGGTAGGGCGTTTGCCTTGCACAGGGTCAACCCGGGTTCGATTCCTCCTGCCCCTCTGGGAGAGCCCGGCAAGCTACCAAGAGCATCCCCCCTGCAGGGCAGAGCAAGGCAAGCTACACGTGGCTTATTCAAATATGCCAAAAACAGTAACAACAAGTCTCACTATGGAGACTTTCTGGTGCCCGCTCAGCAAATCAATGAGCAAAGGGATGACAGTGCAACAGTGATCGTGTGACAAATATGTGGAGACGAAGGGTGAGCTGCCCACATCTCCATTCAACCTGAAAGTCTTCATTTGATGCTGAATGCCTGGATTGTAGAGTATATTTAATTCAGAGATGTCTAATGACTTTTGAAAAGGAAGAAAGGGGCTGGAGAGATAGTACAGTGGGCAGGGCCCCTGCCTTGCACACAGCAAACCGGATTGAATGTCCAGCACCCTACATGGTTCCCTGATCCTTAGCATAGAGCCGGGACCAACCACTGAGCATTGCCAAGTGTGATGATGATGATGATGATGATGATGATGATGATGATGATGATAATAATAATAATAGTAATCATACATACATACATACATACATACAATAGGAAGAGGAAAAACATCCAGATTCATCTTAAGACTCTTTAGGAGAAGCAATACGCTTGTTAGAGAAACAAATATTTTCATCACCCTCAGAAGCCAATATTGAATTCATTAAAAGCACACAGAAAATTCTGTGGATAGTTTGCAGATAAAATCCAAGGTTGGATAATACCCCAGCCTTAGGTAACAAGATTGTACTACCTGAGCCACTTTGTAGAACTTCTGCGGAAACTTTTTGTTTTGTCTTGAAATAGCAAGTATGTATTTTAAATTCAAAGATGGATTTTTTTAAACATAGGGTTTTAAATTTATGGCTAGATGATAACAAAGAATATAATGATTAAAATCAGCTGGACTCTGTAACTGTGACATTTGGGTTTGGTCACAGAAAGTTCTGTGAATCTCCCTCTATTAAAAGTCTTTTATCAATGAGTGGGGTATAGTGGTAGGGAACGGACAGATTGCCTACGGGAATATAAAGAAGGAAGAGCTATGCCTTCTAACAGAACCATCAAAACAGCTTTTAGAAAAGATAGTATACTTTTTCCCTGCTGTGCAGACATTTGAACTTGCTGAGGAGCCCAACTGTTTACCCTGTGTGGAGGCTGAAATATCAGCAGCTCCAAATGACAATGAAATCACAATTGGGAAGGGCATTAAAATGGGAACCACTTGAAGCAAGTGGCAAAGGGAAATCAATCAGCGTTGTTATTTTTTGCTTCTCCTGGAGAGCTAGCAAGGCCATGGACGAAGACAGTGGCAAATTTTTGCCTTTGAAAAAAATTCGCTCTAATTATCTATCTAATGGCATAGTGTAACTCCCAATGAAGGAAAGGGCAACATCACCTCTGGGTGTCAGGTCCTACATTTCATGATGACTATTAATCACGATAATGCTTTTCATACCGCTCTGCAACTGTCTAGTGCTTTGGCCTTAACACTGTACTTTCACAGACATTACCTCATGGAGAAGCTGGATGGTAGAAAGGAAGAAGAACAAGAAGTGGATGGCAGACTTTGATTTCCATTCCAATCCTGCGATGACTGTCTAGGCAATCATAAGACAACTGCCTTATGTGCCTGTTGGTACTAGACTTGAAACTAAGGTGGCTGAGATGAAATGACCATTGTAAAGATCTCAGATGTTGCCCCAAACAGGTGTGTAACATATTAAGACTCAATAAAGAATAACCATTATTTTTACCAGTATTGGCACGTCCTCAAGGTTGGTTCTAAAGTCAGACAGGGCACCTAAAGAAAAATCAAAAATAAGCATAAGAAAACAAATTTCAGTAGGGTAACTTTGTTAAAATGCTTAGGATAACACGATTTATTAATAAAAATATTAGAATTCTAAGCAAGACTTTTATGTCCTACATACTTAGAAAACCCATTTCTTAAATATCCTTTCCCATTAAGAGAATATTGACAATTAGAATAGTTTTTACAAGAGAAAGAGCATGGATTTATAGTCACCTTACATTTTTAGAATATATATTTTGTATATAATTAGAGTGAATATGCATACTTTGTATTTTAAAACAGGCCTAATTTCCTATACAGTAGTATATTGTTTATCCCAATAATGCCCCTAGAAAATCTTTCTATAGTTATATAAATTACTCTGACATAAAACAAAGTAAGGAGTTTAAGCTCTTTGATACTGGCAAAATTTTATTCTTCTAGAAAAAAATAACTATGTTCTTTTCTAGCCCATAGAGGGCTATGTCAAATTAAGTCAGTTTGCATGCCCCAGAAACAGGTATGATTTTGAGTCTCCAAAATACCATTCATTGTATATTGTACTTCCCTTTTTTAAAATATGACTTGTTTGACCTCTAATAATATCCATATATTGCCTAATCAAAAAAAAAGAAACATAGACATTAGGGTGAAGTGGGAGACTAGGAGGAGGTTTTGAGGGTTGTGTTAAATTATTGACTTAGGAAATCCACAGATAACAAATCAGGTTTTTTTCACCTGATAGATCTATAGGTCTTGCCCAACAAAAGACCTTTTAAGAAACAAGATTGATACTTTAAGGTAGGAAATGGTATATCAATGAAGGTCAGTTAGACAATATAATTTATTCAAATACAATGTTATTGTAAGTAGTCAGATTTTACATTCTAGAATAAATGTCAGGTATTTTTGTTTGTCTTTAGGTACTCATAAAATGTTTCATTATTTATCATTGCTTTTTAGAGATGAAAGAGACCAATTTATCTACCTTTCATGATTATTTCTAGCTGGTAAGAGAAAGTAAGAGCCTACAGCAAAAATCAATTGGTTAATAAAATAGTTAATTGACTAAGTGCTTGTTCTGATGGGCCAAAAAGCACAGATAGTAACAACCAAAGTAAGGGTGCTTAATTAAAATGGCACTGGATGTACTTAATAAAACTCTGCCATGTAGATAGAAATTAATTCTGGAAAGACATCTGCATTTATTATTATAATATAGAACAAAATAAAGTAGCCCAAGTAGGTCTTTGTCTTAATTCACTTCACATAGGGGCACTTGTGGCTAATACAGTCATAATAAGAAATTCAAAAACTCATTGTTTCCTAAGATACAAGTATGCATTAATCACATATCTCATATTCTAATATTGCATCTGAAACATAAACTAGAACAAATTGACTAACTTCAGTAATTTTTCATAAGCCACATTGCTGTTATAGATACATTATGATGAGGTATTCATTAGAATATTAGGTGTGTTAAATATATGAAGGTTTTTTGAATTAAATTTCTAGTAAAATAAAAGAAAATCTTCAAGTACTACCTACTCATGGGTTACTTACCATGGCATGTCAACAAGAGTGACTTTTTCCATATACAGAAATTCTAAATTATATAAGAAAATGGAAAATCCTTCTATTTTATTACCATGTTTGTATTTTTTTTAATTGTAAAGTGTCAGGGATAAAACTGAGGGTCAATCATGGCATAGGCCACCCCGGATGGGGGCGTGGCCCGAGTCCACCCAATGTGGGCTTCGAAGAGAACCTCCGGGGCTTTCCCCAGCCGCCTGGAGATTACACAGTCCCCCTAGCACTGCCAGCAGTGATTTCTGAGTGCGGAGTTAGGAGTAACCTCTGAGCATCACCGGGTGTGGCCAATTCCCCCGAAAGAAACAGAGCTGCTGTATACTATTGAAGTAAGCTGTATAAAACCAAATTAGAATGTTATAGCTTTAGGATGTTAAATGGTATCCCCCGGTAACCACAAAGAAAATAGCTACAGAATACAAAAAAAGAGGCATCAAAAGGGATTTGAATATTGTGCTACGGAAGTTCAATTAAACACCAAAGTGGACAGAAATGTGGGAACTATCAGATGAAAACTGATAAAGCATATAAAAAACCGGCAAAGTAACAGAAACAAGCTCTTCCCTGTGAGTAATTATTTTAAGCATACATGAACTAAAACATCCAATATTAAAGACCAACTGGAAGAATCCTTTAGGACTCCTTAAACAAAGTTTTTCATAAAGACAACCTGAAAATATGTAGCGAAAGCTTTATTAAAACTGTCCACTTCTTTTGAAAAAAAGCAACAACTGAGGGTCAACACATAGAAATCATGTAACTCTAACTCTAGCAATAAGCTGCATCCCTTATCAATTAAAAAAAGTTTTAAGTCAGCTTTATATGGTAAAATTTGTATGTTACTACATTCACAAATTATGGTATACAACTTGAGATTTTCAGCACCATTATTGATATGTTTTGCTGGATTAAAAGCACCAATTAATATGATTGACTGAATGTATCTATTAATGCACATTTGGATTAAATATATACCACTGAATCCATTTCATAACCAAGATGAGTATATCAATCATCAACCAAGTTTTCTCCATCCTTTTTACAGTCATTCTACTTTTCACACCATATTCTCAGTAAACTACCAATTCACCTTCTGTCACCCTGCATGGGTTTGGAACTTCTAGCATTTGAAGTAAATGAGAACATAGACTCTGTAGTTTCGTTTAGGTTTCTTCACAACATAATTATTTTGAGATTAATTCTTTTTTGCATAGATCAATATTTCATTTCTTTTTAGTGCTGAAAATGTGTGCATCCATTCAACTGGAGGAACTTTAGGGTTTTATTTTTAAGACTGATTATTTCCACCAAAATTGTATGAACATCTGACTATAGTCTTTAAATAAATATGATTATTTTTTTCTCTAGGCAAATACCTAAAAATAAAATGGCTGGGTCATGTGGCAGGTGTATGTATAATTATTTTAAAATCCATAAAACTCTTTTCCAAGATGCTTGTACCATTTTACATTGCCATCAACAATGCATGAGAGCATCAAATGCCCACATTCTTGCCAACATTAGTTCAGGAGCATCCAATTGCAATTATATTTCCTTAACAATTAATTATTGGGCATCTTTTCATGTAACTATGTGACAAATGTATACTCTTTGGTGAATTGCCTATTTAAATTTTTCCCATTTTTATTGTATTACTTTCTTTATTAGACTGAATTTTGAGGCTCCTTTATATATTCTAGATATGACTCCTTTACAGGAACAAAATTTTTAAGTATTTTCTTCATATCTTTTTTTTCTTTTGATGGCAAATTCTGGGCTTGAGCAATAGCACAGCGGTAGGGTGTTTGCTTCTCACTCGGCTGACTCGTGTTCAATTCCTCCACCCCTCTCGGGGAGCCCGGCAAGCTGGCAAGCTACCGAGAGTATCGCGCCTGCACGGCAGAGCCTGGCAAGCTACCCGTGGCATATCGGATATGCCAAAAACAGAAACAGTAAGTCTCACAATGAGAGACGTTACTGGTGCCCGCTCAAACAAATCGATGAGCAACAGGATGACAGTGACAGTGACAGTGATGGCAAATTCCAGAGTAACACCTTAAATTTTTATTCAACCAGAATTAACATTTCTGGTGTTTTTCTTTCACAAATCGTATTTTTGGTGTTGCAGCTAATAAATCTTTAACCAACCCAAGCACACAATAATTTTTTCTATATTTTCTTGTAAATATGCTTCATTTTTACACTATAAATTTAAATCTAGGATCCATTTGAAATCAAGTTTTGAATTAAATTCCAGGGATGGATCATGTACCAATATTAACTTACTGTATGTCTCTGGGTCTAATATTAGATTGTATTTGATTCAGTTCAATTATATTTGCTTATCATAATGACAATGTCAAACTGTCTTCATTATTGTAGCTTTGTAATAAATATGAATTCAGGTAGTAAAATATCTCACAACATTATAGCTCTTAAAAAATTCTAGGTCCTTAACATTTTCATTTAAGAATTTAAAATATATGCATCAATTTTTAAAAGAGAAAAATATCTGAGATTTTGATTGAGCCTGCATTAAATAAATATCTTAATTATTTAAAGAAAGTTATCATATCAAATTGAAATTTCCAATATGCAGTTACAAAATCTCTTCCTTTATTTAGTTCATCTTTAACTTATTATAAGAACATTTTATAGTATCCAGTGAGCAGATTTTTGATACATTGAACAATATTTACAGTATTTTTGTATTTTGGATACTATTAGTATGTCTTTTATTTCAATTTCTGTTATATTGCTGATATATTAAGACACAATTTATTTATGTACCTTCATCCACTATCCTGAAACTATTAAACTCACTTGTCAATATGATAACGTTTTTGTTGATTGGGTTCAATTTTCTACATAGATGACACTATCTTAAAAAAAATTTTTTTTGTTCAACCTTCCAATATAAATGGTGTTTTTCATTTCTTGCCTGTTGCACTGACTGGTTCCTCCAAACATTGTTGAATAGACATGAAGAATAGAATGCTTGAAGAACAAATATTTTTGCTTTGTTCTCATTTTCAGATGAAAGCATTCAGTCTCTCACTATCAGTATTATGGAACTTCAATTTTAGAGAATAGATGCCCTTGATCATGTTGAAGAAGTTCTGATTGATCTGAAATAATCCAACATCTATTCCTAATAGAAAATCTAAGTCAACTAGAAAGCAATCTATTGCTTTCAACATCTCACTACCAACAAAGTATCCATGACCCTTGACTAATGTCCTTAAAGTTACATCTAGTTCATCTCATCATTTCCCTATCCGTTTCCCCTTTACTCATTTCTATACTGCAGAGTGAGGGGGTTGCCATCATGTGATGCCTCCCATTCAAAATGACTAGGTATTCCACCAGTGAGAATAGCATATACCAAGAATACTGGAAAAGGTCCAGAGCAACAGTACATCAGGTAGGGCATTTGCCTTGCATGCAGCCAACATGAGTTTTACTCCCAGCATGTCTGAGCACTTTCAGGAATAATTCCTGAGTGCAGAACCAGGAGTAATTCCTGAGCATAGAGCCAGGAATAACCCCCTGAGCATTGCTAGGCGTGGTTCAAAAGCAAACTAAAAATACTCAAAGAAATAAGTGTTGTCAGGGACATGTTAAAAATGAATCTTCATTCACTGATGTTCTCCACCACTAATGTTCCCAATGTCCCTCCCGCCACCCCCACCTTTTCCCACCCCTTGCCTCTGTGGCAAACACATTTCCTCTTTCTCTCTCTCTCTCCTTTTGGATGTTATGGTTTGCAAGATAGGCACTAAACAGTCATCATGTTTGCTCCATAGCCTACTTTCAGCACGCATCTACCATCCCTAGTGATCCCTCCAACCATCATTTACTGTGTGATCTCTTCTCCACCCCACCTGCCTTTTCCCTCAGCACCGGAGATTGGCTTCCAAGCCATGGGGCCACCCTCCTGGTCTTTATCTCTACAATCCTTAGGTGTTATTCTTCCATTATGTTACTTTAGATTCCACAAATGCACGGTGCAGTCATTCTGTGTCTATCCTACTCTTTCTGACTCATTTAGCTTAACATTATACTGTCCATGTTGATCCACTTATATGCAATTGGTAAGAACATTATTCTAATTTTAAAAGAGGTCCTGGAACATTTAAATTTTTTATTTTTCAATTTTCTGAAAATTTTTGCATAGAATTGATATTATTTTCTTAAGTATTTGATATAATTCTCCAGTGAAGGTCTCTGGGTCTTGAATGTTTTCTGTGAAACTAAGTCCCCTACAAATTCAAGTTTTTTCCTAGAAGTTTCTAGAAAATAGACCTATTGGTGTACTTATTTCTTCTTACTTGAACTTTGGTAGCATAAGTCTATTTCTGAGTTCTCAAACTGATAATGTATAGGTGCTCACAATATTTCTTTATTATTTATTTAATTTTATTTATTTAATTTTATTTTATTAGTGATCATTGATGTAAAGAGAGGGGTTCGGTAGGGTGATACCATTTCACCAAAACACATCAGTGCCATCCTCGAGAACATCATGCGATGACTGAAATGGGAAGGAATGGGAGTGAAGGTAGATGGTCTGCAACTACACCACCTCCGCTTCGCTGATGACATTGTTCTCATAACACCAAACATTAGCCAAGCGGCACAAATGCTGGCCGACTTCGAACACAAGTGTGGAAAGATCAGACTGCAGCTGAATCTCACCAAAGCAATGTTCATGAAAAATGAACTAGTCCCTGACGTTCCATTTGCTTTCAATGGAAGGAACATCTTTGAATGCAGGAGCTATGTGTACCTGGGTTGAGAACTCAACATGAGAAACTACTTGGCACCAGAACTGCACAGGAGGAAGAGAGCAGCGTGGATCACATTCAAGAGTGTCAAAGAAGTGGTTAAGAGGACGAAGAACCTCCAGCTCCAGACACATCTTTTTGACTCCACCGTTCTTCCTGCACTAACATATGCTTCAGAGACCTGGACCCTATGAAAACAGGATGAGAACGCTATTCGGGTCTCCCAAAGAGAAATCAAAAGAGCTATGCTTGGAGAGTTCTGACCTCAGTCCACAATCAAGAATCAGGAACATAGGGGCTGGAGTGATAGCACAGCGGGTAGTGCATTTGCCTTGCACGCGGCCTACCCGGGTTTGATTCCCAGCATCCCATATGGTCCCCTGAGCACCGCCAGGGGTAATTCCTGAGTGCAGAGTCAGGAATGACCCCTGTGCATTGACAGGTGTGACCCAAAAAGCAAAAAAAACCCAAAAGAATCAGGAACATAGACCAAATATGAAGGCCACTCAATACCTCCATCACAAACTACTACACCCCAAAGCAGAGAGAACAAAAGGGAATGCCTCACCGCAGAGGCAGGGTGGGGTGGTGGGGATAGGGTGGGGGTGGTGAGAGGGATACTGGGATACTGGTAGAGGTGAATGGGCACCGGTGGAGGGATTGGTAAAGGATCACTGTATGAGTGAAATGCAAACACAAAAGTTCATAAGTTTGTAACTGTACATCACAGTGATTCTCTAATAAAATTTTTTTAAAAAAAAAGAATCAGGAACACTGTCTCATTTGCCAGGCGTCGAAAATCAGATGGACCGGACACATAATCAGAAGACCACGTGATGCTCACCTACAGAGATGGTCAGACTTCTTTGTCAAAACCCTGAATTAACAGTTTGAGGCTCTTCATGTTCCTGGAGCGAGTAGATACCATTGGGCTACACTAGCACGTGACAGGAATGAATGGAGATGTTACTGGTGCCCGCTCGAGCAAAACAAAGATCAACGGGATGACAAGTGATACAAGTGATGCAAAAATGTGTAATAATATTCTGTTCTTATAATTGATAATTTGTGAGATTTTTTCCTAATCAATCTAAGTAGATGCTTATCAATTATATCCATGTTCTTAAAAGTACTACCTCAGGGGACCAGAGAGATGGTTCAAGTAGTATAGCGTATGCCTAGTTTGTGCAAGGCCATGAATTGGATTCCTATGTGCCTTCTAACTATTAGCAACACTGGATGTGGGCCCTAGAAAGATAAGCTACTAGCTTCTGGTATTCTTTATTTTCATCATAGTTTTTCTATTTTTATACTTTATTGATACTGTGTGATTTTTCTTACTTTCTATTGTTCACTTTGGGTTCCATTTGTTCCCAATTTTTCTAAAAGGGGAGATTGCTTGCTTGAAATCTGTTTATATTTTTCTGTATGGGCATTTAGCCCAATAGAAATTTTTTCAATATTATATTTTAATTTTCTCACAAATTATTGATACTATTTTCATATACTTTCAGCTCAAAACACTTCCAATTTATCCTTGTTATTCTTCAATTCATGTATAAAGCCATTTTAAACTTTCCCGATCCTTGAAAATTTATATGCAATATTCCTATTGTTG
The DNA here is from genome assembly GCF_027595985.1 of Sorex araneus. Lineage (NCBI taxonomy): Eukaryota > Metazoa > Chordata > Mammalia > Eulipotyphla > Soricidae > Sorex > Sorex araneus. Next base: position 21,375,813 of record NC_073309.1, read on the forward strand.
ATTTTGAATTATTTCCTTTGTGATAAGAGAATAACTTGTTTATGATTTAATGTACTTAAGTATTATGAGCCCTGTTTAATGGGATAAAATATACTCTACTTGGTCTAAGTTCCATGTGCATTTGCCTTCTAATTATGTCTTATTTACTGCCAATTATGAACAGAGTTTTACTATTTGTTTTTGCATACCTGGAAACTTTTAATTGGATAGCTAACTTTGTGAATTTTACATTGTGTGCACTGAATATTTTTGTATTCTCATAAACATTCTAAATCTTTCTGAGAGATAGTTAACTTACTTGGGAACAATTTAATACTTTGGAGTTTTGTTCCACTACATCAATTATATCATGTTAATAAAATAAGTGAACCATAAGTGTCTATCAAATTATAAACCTTGGCAAGTTGCATATGCTCTAGAGGAGCAGAAAAACTACAAAGTTTCAAGACCTTGTCATATGAGTCAAAATTTTATGATTTGATCCAGTGGTCAGGAGTATGCTGAAATATCCCCTCAAAAATAAAGTATAAATTATTATCATTTGCATGTTCTCCCAAAGAAAATGCACAGATTCTGGCAGTTCTCTGTGGCAGCTAGAAGTACACTCATTATTTGAGTATACTATTCTTATCCATGTACTGGTTTTCATGGAGCACTGTCATCTTTGAGTGGGAATCAGATTGTGCGGAAGATCCAGGCTATAATCCAAACAGTTCTTCCTCTTGGGAAATCTAAGATGGGAACATACCACTGTAAAGATACCAGTGGCGGAAAAGGTACTGAGTGAAGTTTATGATAAGCCTTAAAATGGAAAGTCACAATGAAGCTCTTAAGCTTCTGGAATGGGATCACATCATCTGATCCTAATATCTGATGCTAAAATCCTGGAATCCTTCTAGGCTTTGAGAGAGACAGAGAGGAGAGTAAAAGAGAGACAGAGAGAAGCTGACCATGGTGTAAAACTGCATAGACAGCTGGAAAGATAACTCAATGGACTAAGTGTGCACTTTTCATGGAGGAGGCCCACATTCTAGTCCCTGAACCATGTGATCCCCTTAGCACAGTCAGGGGTTACCCCCAAATAAATCAAAACAAAAACCACTATCATAATCTGAGTTCCACCAGAGTTGCAAAACATTGAAAATGAGACACGCTTAGTGCATTGTGAGATGTACGTAGCAAATTCAACTAAACCAGAGTTCCTAAATAAGAAACCCACCCTGTAGTCCAGACCTTTGAGAATTGTACCTCCACTTCAGTTCCTCACCAGTAATCAGATGAGGATTGCATCCTGAGAAACTAATCAGTAAAGTTTAAATGAGATTTTTTTAAAAAAGGAGAAGGTTTCAGTGGCAATTAAGTTGTAGAATTTTTAAGATGTACAACAAATGTGACTTTGATATTAATTTCATCAATGCTTGCATGAAATTAAATTTGATAAAGAGTTTGTTAAAATCTAACATTTCAGATTCATGAAGCACATTCTATGTGCCAAAACCAATGCTGGGCACTCTGTATCTCTTATCCCATCAGATCAATAAACAAATCTTAAGAGATCATTATCATTACCATTCATTTAAAGATGAAGTTGATGTTCAAATAAAACAAGCAACCCATCCATGTAGTTAAATTAAGAAAACACTATCTTCCTCCAGAATAAATAGTACACCATTGTAGTTAATAATGCGAGAGTAATTTTAAAAAGTGTTACTATTTGGCCTTAAAACTTTATAGATTTTATATAAGTATAGACAGGTAAGCATATACATACACAATAAACACATACACAGTTTATTCATCGAAAGGAATATTTCATCGACTTCATTAGTAGAATATTCCATTGCTATACCAGCCCCTATTCTTCTAATCGTCCTAACAACTTCAGATTAATCTTCAACAGGTTATTTTAAGAATAACATTATGACTTCTTATGTATTCTCCACAGAGATAAGAATCTTAGGGGGTATAGTGCCGCCAGCAGGTAAACCTGGACCTGCAGGGTGAGTGCTTCAGCAGCTTGATGATGCCTTCAGACTTTCAGATACTCCAAAATTGCTACTGTGCCTTTGGCCAAACCCTAACATCTTGGGGCCAAGTTTACCAAGAATTAAACGGCCAAAAGTTAGGTATGTGGGAGACACACCTACAAACCACCTCTGGCTCAGCTATATAAGCTCATTTGTTGGCCTTATTTTAGAGACCCATTAATCTCAAAAGAGATCAAAAGATACAGTTAGGACCTGTAGCGCAGTGGTAGGTGGGAACCCATGACTGAGAGCCCCAGGCTCACTTGGACCAGGACTCAGCCTCCTCCCCCCATGTCCCCAGTTTTCCAGTAGCTTGGTAGTCACACCCACAAACTGCCCCTGGTGCCATGTAATCTCATCAATGGCCAAGATCCAGAGACTATCAACTAAAGCTCCCTGACCCCGTGCCAGGCTATCTTCTCCAGGGCACCACGGAGGGGGGCGGGTTAAGTTTCCCTCCCTGCACCAGACAGAAGCCCGGCAGCTGAAAACCTCCAGAACCCAACCACCACCATGCCCAAGACCACTCTCCACATTCATGGACGAGCCTCACCCAAGAGGGCACGAGTCTCACCCAAAACAGGATGAACCTTACCAGAGAGCAGACTGGCAAGAAAACCCAGATATACGGGAACCCGTGACTGAAATCTCCAAGCCCACTTGGATCTGAACTAGGCCTCCTCCTCCAAAGGTCTCCAGTTTTCCAAAAGCTTGGCAGTCACACCCACAAACTGCCCCTGGCGCTATGTAATCTTATCAATGGTCAACGCCCAGAGACTATAAACTAAAGCTCCCAGAAGAGAATGACACAGAATTTTCTGGACATTATATTCTATTCATAACAAACAATACAAAACAAATCGTCTAGAATTGCCTTCTTGGCAGATTTGAGTGGTGGTGAGACTGGTGTTGAAATATCAAATATAACCAAAGTAGAGAAAGAGTATGGGGAATATTGTCTGCCACACTAGCAGGGGATTTTGGTGGTGGAAAGTGTGCACTGGTGAAGGGATGGGTGATTTGTTTCGCATATGCTTTTATGAATGAAGCCTTAATATGTACATTATCTTAGAATTTAAAAATTAAGAATTTATAGTCTATTCAGTCCAATTTTCATAAGTGGTGGGGAATTTAGGAGATTTTCACAAAGTCACAGAACCAGTTGAGGCAGAACTAATTCTGTCAACTAATGTTAAGAAAGTTTCTGCTAAGTAGCAAGGACTGGGCTTACTTATAAAGGTCTTCCAGCACCTAACTTCCAGCACCCAATTACATAGGAATTAATTTCAATTGGGTTTCATTCTCCAGACCCTGAAAGAGCCTCTAATGCAGCACCATTGGGAAGAATGAGTAAAGAGAGGCTGCTAAAATCTCAGGGCTAGGATGAATGGAGACGTTACTGGGCCTGCTCAAGCAAATAACAATCAATAGGATGACAGTGACCGTGATACAGTTCTTAACATAAGTTTCATATGAGAAAATATTTTTCTTTTGTTCATTTTTATAGCAATGACAAATTGAGCAGTGCCTGACATCTGATTATTTGATATTTAAAGAATGTTAATGAACCATCAAATTTCAGACTATGTAAACTTATTTTGATGATCTCCAAGTTGCTAAAGAATCATGATTTATTTTTGGCACGTCAATTATTGCCGTAAAGTTCAAAGACAATAGAATTATGATCGGCTGCTTTTCTCATTCTCATAAAAGTGAGATATATGTGTATAAACATAAAGGAGTGTTACAGCTATGTGCACTTTATGATTGCATTTAATATAAGTAAGAGTTTCTGCCTTCTTTTTCAGAAAACCATTCATGTTTGCGGTGAACTTTTTGTGTTTCCTTCCCTTGTTTGGGCATGGTTGCAAACACAGCCAGAATCTATAATTGGCCATGCTATCTCTGAGCCCTCACTTAGCCAATGGAACATCCGCTTTATAAAAGCAGGGTTGCTTTTCATGTTCACAGTAGTCTGTTGAGTTTTCTAAAATGAGACTCTTGCAAGCCATTATCAATGAGAAATAATAAAAAGCTAGTGGGGACCAGGTTTGCATTGCTTCTTTTAAGGCCTTTTACAAAGGTATACTTGGGAATGCTGTTTTTCAAAATCCTGTCCTGACAAGTTAAGTACCAGCAGTTCTTTGTTGAAAAAAAAGATCTTTCATCTGTTTTTTTTCTTTCTTTTTTTTTTTTCCTCTTCTATTTAGGAAAGTTTCCTTCCTCTGAGAACACCTCCTTTGGTCTGTAATACTCCTATTGTACAGCAGGCAGAAATTCAGATTCACTCTCCACTGCCACCTTTGATCCTAAACATAGAGAAATTGTTAGTTATATATACACTGCCGAAGACTGAGACGAGACACAGCCTTGATGTTTCAACAATATTTATTCATCACTCACACACATATCCTCTGCGCCTAATGTGTACAAAGGGGCCACATAGAAGACTACAAAGGTGCATCCACCCTTACAATTATGATCCATATAGTGTGGAAATGATTTCTGCTGTCTGACTTCTACATTCCGAACATTGCATGGGTTCCATGTTGACATTAAATACGTTAATGATTACAACACCCACATAAAGTTCAGCACTAAGATTCTTACTCTGAAAAAGGGATAAGTGAGACTTGATAAGATTAAATAGCTCTCAAAAGATCAAAGATAGGAAACCCTATTCTCTGACTTCAAACTTGTCTTCCTCTTAAAGAAACAAAGTAAGAAAACATACAGCACCCAACAATATCAATTCCTTCTACTCTACTACAGAACTAGGGTTACCAAGCTCTAGGTTACCAAACTAGGGTTACCTCAAGGAATGGTCTGAAAGACAACATTGCCTATAGTGGAGAGACAGTGGTACTTTGGTGGTGGATGTGGTGTGATAGGATTGTACCCCTAAAACATATCAACACTTACACTCAGATACTAACCTCATCTCAACCAAAACAAAACTAAGAATAAAAAATATAGGTTTATAGTCTCCCATGGTTGCATTACATGCCACAATCCAAATATAAAGAAGCTTTACTTTACAAATCAAATTTGTGGAGTTGATTAAATTTAATGTATTAATAAATTATAAAAATTTAAACATAATTTCATGTTAATTTATGAAAAAGTGTATACACTGATAAATAATTCATATGATGACATTTATAAATTATCCCTGTAATTAAACTCAGGGCTTCGAAAGTTTATACAGCTCCTTTTAAAGACTGGGCAGATGCACTGTCAAAAAAGAGAACATTGCCTGGGAAATATGTCCAAACAACCTCTATATTTATGTGTCCTGATCTCTAAAATGAGGACAAAGGCTGTACCCATGGTTTTCAAACTGAGATTCTTCTGAGTTCCAGGGGCAAAAAAATCAAACGATGCAAGCTCTGGGAGCTCTCCCGGAGCCATCCACAGTTCCCTAAACACACCTTCAAACAGAAGGGTTGCACTTTCACCAGTTAAATATGCTGAGTTTCTTCACATTATTATTTTTAAAGAAAACATTTGGATTTACACCAAAAAATTTTGAAAATCAAGTCTGATAGCCACTTGACTCTACACATTTTATTCTAAGGCTTCTTTTGATATGATAATTCTAAGACCTATATAAGTAATAAAATGTATCTTGAGGGCCAGTCCCACATTGTCATTCCTTTAGGGATCGGACAAAACCTATGAACCTACAAAAATAAATAAATAAAAACAATGTGAGAGTGCGTGAGAAATACTCTTTTCTGGCAGCCTGTGAATATATGCTCTACATTAAAAAAAAAAAACCAAAAACACCTTTCTTCTTTTGCCCTTAACACTGTACTAACAAGTCTATTTTTAAACATGTGAGTCCCTGACTAGAAATTACTAGAATAAGAAACTGTCCTATAAACACTCTGAGTTAAAGAAACTGGGAAGGGGATGAAAATGTCCATATCACCATCGAGGTTTTAAAGGACATCAGCATTATCTCATTCAAGAAGAAACCAACAAAGGCTTAAATGGTTTGGGAATCTCATGCTCAAATTTTCACACAGGGAAAATCTGGAAAAAAACAAATCAAATGTAAGTACATGGTTAATTTATTACCCTCCACCTGCTCTCACTTTTCTCACAGGAAAATAGACTCTGGAGATGCCTGACTCGACTGTTGTCTTTGGCTTTGTTTGTGAGAGTTCTCTCCCCAAGTTGTGACTTGGGTACATTATTTTTAAAACAAATGGTTATAGATTCTCCATACTACTTTTTACTAAGGACAAACTACTTGCACATGCCAGATATGCAGACAGGCACCCAACACATGCGCAGAGGTTCACACACACACACACACACACACACACACACATACACACACACACACAAGAGGCTCAAGGTGGGTATGGTAAGATTTTATTCCTGCTGTTCATTTGTTCACTGCTTCAAAGGGAGTCTGCCAGCCACTTCCCTGTGAGTGCATTAGTCTTAGTGCAGGGTCAAGGGGATGCTTCCTCCTCGGGCTCCTAGCATTAGCTATCTTATGTTTGACACTTCGTGCTGAGATGCCTTACCGGCATCTGGAAGCTCTGCACTAGCTCAGCTCAGTTGGATGAGCCACTTGGATGAACCAAGTTGTGGCTGTCTTAAAACTGCAAAAAAAAAGCCAGAGGGTCAATGTAGTCAGTTTGTAAAGAATCAACCTGACTAATGAAGGGGCCAGGGAAGTCCAACTCACTCATGGAAGTCTGTGTTTTGATCCTTCACGGGAAACAAATTAGTACTTTCATTTTACCATCAGTGTGTTAGTGACACTGAATCCAGTTTTTTTTTGTCCATTCTGTTTTATTCCAAATTGAGATGGATAAGCTTGTGTAGAGCACCAAAGAATGGGAGAATGATTGCAGTCTAATAAAGTAGAATAATCTTATATGAATAGGAAAATTGTGAGCAAAGTTGTTCCCAAGGCATATTTGGGAAGGATTCATGTGAAAAGGGCCAGAAACATGTCACTGACTATTATTTACTCCTATGAGTATAATGATATTTATAATAGGGGAGTGATTCTTTTTATTAAAAGCTTTTTTATTGAATCACTGTGAGATACAGTTACAAAGCTTTCATGATTGAGTTTCAGTCATACAATGATCAAACACCTATCCCTACACCAGTGCACATTTTCCACCACCAGTGTTCCCAGTATCTCTCCTGCCACCCTCACCCCATCTCACCCTCTGTCTCTGTGGCAGGCACCTTCCTTCTTACTCTTTCTCTCTCTCTACTTTGGGCATTATGATTTGCAATACAGATACTGAGAGGCCATGTTTGCTCCTTAGTCTACTTTCAGCACACATCTCCCACCCCGAGCAATACCTCCAACCATCATGGACTTAGTGGTCCCTTCTCCATCCCAACTGCCTTTTGTCCCCCAGCACAGGAAGGAGGCTTCCAAAGTGTAGGGCAATCCAAAGGTTGATTCTTAAATTAAATTAAATATTGCAAGTAAAATTCTTTGGTGTGTTCCTGGTTAATACTAAAAGTCTCCAATAATTGTTTACTGCAATTATTGTTTATATTATTATTAAAAATAATGGTTTTATTAGGCTTGTTTGGTGACTATACAATACTTTCTATATTATAACTCGATGAATCCACATATAACTGTGGGTTCTGAGTTAAAACAGCATGCCAAGATGAACCAATTGGTAAGTAGGCAGTAAGAATTCAAACTAAGGCAACCTTCTCCTAAATCCACACCTGTATCACCAGATACTGCTGTCTCTCCAAACCTTGAATGTCTTAGAATACAGATTTAAAGGATATCAATGTCATACTTTCTTTGATGAGAATCTATTTATGGTTTTTTTTTTTGAGAACACTGAAATGATTTAACTGTGCACCGTGTATGAAATGTTGTAGAGCAGAGGGACTACATATATCAGAATCTTTCGGAATGTTACTGAAACTTGAGAGAAGGCACTGATTGAAAGTAATGATGAGATGGAAGTAGAAAGAAGAGAGACACAACAGGCTCGATGCAATTGATTTGAGATTTGAAAGACAAGAGAATCTCTGTGTACAGAGTGGTGAGTTGGAACAAAAGAAGTGAAAATGGAACTTTGACTACTATTTCCCACATAGAACTGGGGAAATAAGCAAAATTAATAAAGCATAATGATTTACTTGAGTGGAAGTCCTAAAAGGCATCATGTAATGAAACTAGAATTCTGGGTAAACAATCATTAATGTTTTTTAAAAAGTGATTTGATTGCCAATGTGACTTGAGTACAATTGTCCAATGAAACAAATTAAGAAAGGAAAAGGTCAGAAGATTGGAAATGATAAAATACTACTTCCTATACCATGTCCCACCCCCCCCCCCCACACACACATACTCCTCCCCTACCAGCCTCCTTTAGCAAGCCCTGTTCTTTAGACCAAGTCTCCAGCTCTCTTGTCTTTGGCCATTAGTTGCTCCTTTACTATGTTTCTTTAGATCCCACCGAAGTCTCCATCCTCCTCCTGAGTGACTTCACTCAACACGATGCCCTCTAGTTACATGCAATGTAGCAGCAAATTGCATGACTTTATCTCTTCATGTCATAGCTGAATAGTGTACCATTAAGTATACATCTCATAATTTCTTTATCCAATCATCTGTTATTGGGTGTTGGAACCATGTATATACAAGGTTATCAACAGCACTATTATAAATCATGGTGATTCACTAAAAAGGGAAATAAATAAGGCTGCCCTGTCATTTTTTTCACAAATGATATGACTCTAATATACAATCAAACTGCTAGAATAGGCTAATGCAAACACACATACATACAAAGCCAAGTGACTATGTAATAGAGACAAACCATAATAAAATATGCACAAAACAGTTGAATAAAGGCATGAAAATGGCCAGAGAATATTTTGACTACTTTAATATCTGAAAAATATGTCCAACTTTTGGGTCAGAGAAATAATACAGGACAGTTCTCAGTCAAATCTGGTACCTTATAGTCCCCTGAGTTCCCTACCAAGAGGAAGCCCTGAATGCCACTACCTCCCTCCAAAAAAGATATTCAGATTTTATATTATGGAAAGTTGAATCAAAATTTGATAAAACATTATAATAACATGACAGCAAAACATAAAATAAGAGGCAATATAACGTTTAGTCCATATGCTACCACTCAACAATTCCACTCTAAGCATTTTTCACCAGTTATCATTTTATTCTAGTAGAACTCCTCAGAAGTATTTTACAGATGAAGATAAAGGGTGTTCACAGAAGAAAAATCAATTTTCCCAAGGCCAAGGATATATGCCTCGGTGTCCTGCTTTACAATAACAATCTTATTCTATGCATAAGATTTTTTTCTCAGATAATATAGGAGACATTTGGGACTACGAATATAACAAAAAGAAGCTCCAGAGTCAGAAGAGATAAAGTCAGAAATACAGTGCAGGAAGTCAGAATTAAAATAATCCATGCAGCAAACAAGTCTCAACCACGTGGTTAACTTGTAGAAGCACTGCAGCACTGTAGCACTGTCCTCCGGTATGACCGATTTGCTCGAGCAGGCACCAGTAACGTCTTCGCTGTGAGACTTGTTACTGTTGTTGGCATATCGAATATGCCTTGCATAGCTTGCCAGGCTCTGCCGTGCAGGCGGGATACTCTCAATAGCTTGCCGAGATCTCTGAGAGGGACAGAGGAATCGAACCCAGGTCAGCCGCGTGAAAGGCAAACACCCAACCTGCTGTGCTATTGCTCAAGTCCATTTGTAGAAGAACTTGGTTAAATTCCAGACACATCAGCTCACAACTCCATATATTCGCTTCCACCCTATATAAACTTATAATCCTAGTTTCCACAACATCAATTCCTTGATTAAACACCGAGTCACAGAATTGGCATAAAATTTTCAGTTCCTTTTTCAAGATGGACAAAGCAAGAAAACAAACCCAAAAAGTCTTCTAATTGTACTAGTCATTCTAATTATCAAATTGACATAGAACTTTGTGGAGGTATCTGATTGCTCCTTAACAAGTAATTGTCATGAGTATAATACAATAGTATAATCTGACAAAGGGTCTTATTCTTCATTACCGTAGATTTATCCATTTGTTGTACACATCCAGAGACATAATTAGTTATATCTCTGAATCTCAGAGTTGTTTTAAAACATCAAACTTCTACAATGAGGTATTTTCATCAACTATTTTAATCTCAGCTAAAATTTGTCATAAATTCAGGTTCTCCAATAGTCCCAGCTAGAAGGATAAAATCTAACCCAGTGGAGGAGGCATTAAACCTCCTTGCAAGTCAGCAAAAGCAAAAGTGACAGCCTGGTAGCAATTTAAAATTACTTTGAGACCACAACTGCCAATTAAAATAGACTTTCATGGTAACAGATGAACATCTGGTATCTTCCATTTAGGATGAAAAATTAAAAAGAGTTTACATCGCCTAGTAATGAAAAACTTAGATATAAGCCAGCAATGTTTTAGTTTGGATTTTGCTTAAATTATGACTTCTTTCATTATGTCTTCCAACAGTACAATGTTTCTTTCCTTGTTGTTTTTTTAATAGCCACAGAATGTTCATAAAAAAAAAAACGGCAAAAGTCAGAATTCATGATTCATTCATACTGCTTCTAAAAGCTGCACATTATCCTCCTCTCATCCTCTGCAAAAATAGATTTGTAGGAGATTATCCTAAAGATGCTATTTTGATGAAATGCATGTGATCTGAATTCTGCAGAAATATTCCTGGAAAAGGACATTCAGATCTCAAACACAGAAAGAGAAAGAGAAAGAGGAGAAAGGGAGCAAGAAATAGGCACACTTACACAATCTAGACTCCTATGATGAGCTTGAGTTTTTTACTTTGCTTTGAACTCATAATTTACTAAATATGATCAAGATTTTGAGAACATGGATTATTTAATAAGTTGAAGCTTATTAGACAACTAGTCAGTTCCAAGCATTGTCTTACCTTTTAAAATAAGAAAAATAAAGGCTAGAGAGTTAATACAGTGGGTAGGGCATTTGCCTAACATGCAGCTGGCCCAGGTTGAATCCATGATATCCCATATAAATACCACCAGAAGTGATTCTTGAGTATAGAGCCAGAAGTAACCCCTGAACATTGCTGGATGTGGGCCACAAAACAATCAAAAAAGAATAACAGGATAACTAAGCTAAATAGAAAGACATGTCTACATTCAAATTTCAAATTTCACTTTGGAGAAATTGGTTCTTACTACTTTACTTTGTATTTTATCCTAGAATATCCATAGGATATCCATTATAGTTATTAGTTTTGCATAAAATTGTTGATTATGTCTTATTGACTCATGCTCCTTAAATTTTTTTTGCTTTCTGGGTCACACCCAGCATTGCCCAGGGGTTGCTCCTGGATCTGCACTCAGGAATCACTCCTGACAGTGCTTGGGGGACCATATGGGATGCCAGGGATCGAACCCAGGTCAGCCACGTGCAAGGCAAATGCCCTACCCGCTGTGCCATCACTCTGGTCCGTACTCCTTAAATTTTGACATATTTCTTTCTACTTTTTATTAATGGTGGGCAAAAATATTACCCAATGCAGTAGAGATACCAGATAAAATGCTGATAACTAAATAAATGCTCTCATGAGAATTCAATGGAAACTTCAAGAAATGAACTTTAGTCATTGTTAATTACTAACCGATCTTCACAATTTCACATGAAAATCTCAGTTTTGTCTCGTGCTCAAAACCTACGATTTCTATTTTTTTCACTTCATTATTAATGAGTAATCTAGACATTTTTAACAGTTTTGCCCACATTTCCTTGTCACACACATATGTGCCTAATGTACGGTCCAAAAAAAAATTCTGATTTCAGTCATTTTAGGTAAGAAGCATCTATAACCCACATCTTTTTCTCACTATCTGCTCAAAAACTAGTTTCTGGTGTTATTTCTTCCCTGTACCTCAATCTATCTCCTCTTTTTCTCCATAAATTCACCCTTCCTTCCAAGTGCATCTCAAGTCTCTATTGAGGTAAGGGGACAAGAGTTATGGGCCAGAGGAAAGAGAAACAGCAAAAACAAAATTGTGTGATAAAAAAATTCCTGTGGTTGGCTCTGGATGCTTAGAATAGGAGGTAATTTTTTTCATCCTACCTTTGCACGGGGTATATTTCTTTAATGTAGAAAAAGTAGATATTTTTTCAACCATGAATTTTTCAAAGTTGTGTCTTTTAGTTTATAGAAATGAAGTGTGAAAATCTATCAGCCTAGTTTAACTCACAACCTGTCATTTTCATCTCTGTCAAGTCACATCAGTTAACTTCAGCTGTGATTATTAATGAATGAAGAATGCCTAGCATGGGCTTCCCTAAGTTCTCCTACCTAAAAACTTCCCATCACTTCATTCAAATAAAATGGAAGTCTTTCGATTTGGTACATGGAGGAAACATAGACAGAACTCTCCATGACATCGAAGCTAAAGACATCTTCAAAGATGAAACACCACTGACCAGGCAAGTAGAAGCAAAGATAAACAAATGGGACTAGGGTGCATTAACACAATGGAATACCACACACAACGGAAAAAAATGAAGTCATGGAATTCGCTTATGAACCTGGAGTATCATGCTGAGTGAAATGAGTCAGAAAGAGAGGGACAAACATAGATGTACTCATATGTGGGATATAATTGAAAACACAGTATTAAACTAATTCCCAAAGACAGTAGAACAAGGACCAGGAGAAGGGGTCCACAGTTGGAAACGTACCACAGTGGTGGTAGATGAGGTAATGTAATTAGGATAGAAAAGGGAAAACCTTCACAATGATAGTTGGAAATGATCACTCTGAACAAGAAATGAGTGCTGAAAGTAGGTAAAGAAACAAACATTGCAGGGAAAACGTGCACTCTAAGTACCTATAGTGCACACCATAATGCCAAAAGGAAAGCTAGGGAGAGGCAGAGAGAGAAGAAAAGTATCTGCTACAGAGGCAGTCTGGGGGTGGGGGCAGAAGGGAAACTGGGGACATTGGTGGTGGGAAATATACCACCACCAATGTCCTCAACCTTTGGTAAAGTGGCAGGTGTCTGACTGAAATCCAATCACGAACAACTGTATAACTGCATCTCATTGTGATTCAATAAAATTTGTAAGAAATGGAGGTTCTGGTTCTAAAGTTGTGGTCATATCATATCAGTTTTTCCCATTTGTCAAACAAGCCGAAGACCAGAGAATGTAAGCAACTTGCCTAGGGTCAGAGTGCTAGCAAATGACAAAGACAAGATGAAACAGCAATTCTATATAAATTCCATAACCCATGCCCTGCCATGTTTTCTCTGTTTATTACATTAACCACTATGCAAGATATTTATGCTAACATGGCATACCCAAACATCTTTAAGCTACATAGATCCTAGTCTTAAGAGTATATCTTACTGATCCCTATTTAAGACACACACAATTCAAAGTTAAGTCATTTTATCCCACTCATTGGTGACTATTCCACAGATCATTGAAAGAAAATGAGTACAACTTCTTTGTTTCCTCAGCTAGAAATGAATTTTCTTAGAGATCATGTGATTTCTTTAAGTCACTCCAGCAAGTGATGCTAGAAATAAAAACTGATTCCAGTGTCTGTCCACAAATACTCATTAAACCAAACCACACTGTCACCCATAATTTCTGCTTCTATTTTTTTTAATGTATGAGTACTGCTATTTATTCAGCTACTGATAAAGCTGACTGAAGTGGGCATGAACTCCACATTACTTGTTTTTCAAATTTTCTTCATTGAATATTTGTGAGATAGATCATTACAAAGCTGTTCATAATTGGGTTTCAGTCATACCATGATCCAGCAGCTATCCCTCCACCAGTGTATATTTCCCACCACCAGTGTCCTCTGTTTTCCTCCCACCATTCCTCAAAACCCCACCCCCCACATCCAGCCTCCCTCTATGGGAGGTACTTTCCTTCTTACTATCTCTCTCCTTTTCCATTTGTGCATCATGGTTTGCAATACAGGTACTAAGAGGTCACCGTGTCTATTCAGGGCATTCAGTATGTTTACAGGGATAGAAAGGCTGGAGTAGCTTTTTAACTGAGTGGCAGCTTTGGAGTATAAGTGTGACTGTCAAGATGAAGTACAGAAAGGTGGTGGAGGTAGCCCACCCAGACCCAAAGAAAGCCTAGGGATTTCAGTCACAAAACCCACATACTTGAACTTTCAGAAGACTATATCTTAGTGAGGTATGGCCTAAGATGGTGGAGTCAGGCCAGAGGTATGGTGGCAAATTTGAATTGTGGAAGCTAACAGCTGCTGGGGTTCCTGCTTGGGCGGGTTCCATGCTGACCCACCCACTCCAATTTACCCCAGTCTGTTCAGCCATGCACAAATCCAAGATTAACTGCGGCTTTTGATCTCTTTCAAGATTTATTTATGGGTCTCTGAAATAAGGCTAATAAATGAGCTTGTATAACTGAGCCAGATGTGGTTTGTGGGTGTGGCTCCCACATACCTAACTTTTGACCATCTAATTTCCTGGGAGACTTGGTCCCAAGTTTTGGGGGGCTGGCCAAAAGCACAGCAATTTGGGGGGTGTCAGGAAGCCTGAAGGTACCATCACGCTGCTGATGCACTTGCCCCACAGGTACAGATTGACCTGCTGACAGCACCATACCCCCTTGCATCTATTATTTTAAAGTTAATATTAGAATAACTCTGTTTAAATAATTCAACAATGCCCTTATAGTACTATATGTCCCGGTCCTTGGGATTGTTTCAAGGGGAGACAGAGATAAGCATGTCCCCATTTTCTGTTTAACAAGCACCCTTCAATGAAAAACAAGTCGGTCTTTTGTGTATTAGACATACAAACATACACACCCTTGGTATGAAAGGAAACTTCCCATTTATCTTTATGTCTCTTGCTCCTGGCCCATGGCCTTCCTCTTTATTCTCTCTGACCAGAGTGATTAGGTTATGAAGCTGGGCTAATCCTGTTAGTGCCCTGATGACTTCTCTCACACTTGTGTGTCCCATAGCTCTTAGAAAGTCAGAAGGAATTACTGAGTATTGAATTCACCTTGCCAGAAAGATGACAAACCGGAGGAGGGAGGGAATGGGAGCGTGGAAGCCCAGCTGACCTGTTCTTTAACCTTTCCCTCAGGAAGCCATTCTTCCCTCAGTGAGTGTCAGTGCAGGCCAGAGGCATGGCTAACTCTGCCCTTGAAGCACAAAGAGAGCAAAGTTGACGTCAGCTGTTTCTTCCTGAGCAAACATCCCACTAATTCCACAGCCAGACAGCTTGCAAAATTGCCTCTGTAGGACTGCTGAGGTCTCCTTTCCCGTCAAGCTCACTTTGTATCTATTCAGCAAAGATGCACCGACCATCAGGTGCACCAGGAGACCTGGTGTCAGAGTCGTGGTGGGTCCACTTCATGGATGATTAGCATTCTCTGACCCAGCCACCATTTTCCATCACTGGCAACTGCAGACTTGGGGCTACAGCAATTACTTCTGTCCTTCAGAGCTGCTTCCTCCTCAACAACATCACAATAAGTGTGTTAAAGTGTTCTGAGTCTAAGGTAGCCTTCATGGAGCAGCTGTCTCAGACACAAAGTTGATCTCTGACATGTGGATATCTGAATGTCTCCCCAGAAATTTGAACCCTCTGGTTCCCATGCAAATCCTCCCTTAAGAATCCTTGGATGAGGGGTCCGGGCAATAGTACAGAGGGGAGGTCATTTGTCTTGCATGAAACTCACCTGGGTTCAATCCCCCAGAATCCCATAAAGGGTCCCCTGAGCATTTCCAGGAGTAATTCCTGAGTGCAGGAGCCAGGAGTAGACCCTAAATATTGGTGGGGTAGCAATGTAGCACTGTCATCCCATTGTTCATTGACTTGCTCAAGCGGGCACCAGTAACGTCTTCATTGTGAGACTTGTTGTTACTGTTTTTGGCATATCAAATATGCCACAGGTAGCTTGCCAGGCTCTACCATGCAGGCAGGATACTCTCTGTAGCTTGCCAGGGTCTCTTAGAGGGACAGAGAAATCGAACCCGGGTCAGCTGTGTGCAAGGCAAACACGCTACCCGCTGTGCTATCGCTCCAGCCCTAATATTCGTGGACACAACTCCAAAACAAATAACAATAACAAAAAAATCCTTGGATGAGATGAGTGGCTAATTGCCCATTTTATTCTCAATCTAAAGCCAAATTCCCAAAATTAATTCATATGATTTTATTTTGTCTTGGGCTGTGCTCAGCTGTGTTCATCAGAGTGTGTGCTCTGCTGATGAGCGAATTAGCAGCACCCACCTCTTGTTGGAAATTCAAAGTCTTGCACACTGCTGAACCAGAATCTCTGGTGGCAGAGACCAAGATTCTACGTCTTAGCAAACTTTACAGGTAATTCATTATAGCATTTGAAAAGCGCTGTTTAAAAACCAAACAATAGGTAATGTGTCAGTGGGAAGGTTATCTGGCCTCTGAAGTCTAAATATAATTGTTGGAAGGCTGGAGAGATCAAGGTTAAATAATTTGCCTTGCACATGGCCAACCCTAGTTCTGGAGCACATATAGTCCACCAGGCACTGCCAAGAGTGGTCCCTTAAGAAAAGTACTAGGAGAAAGCCCTGAGCACCACTGGGCGTGACCCCCAAACCAAAACTAACTAACTAAATAAATAAAGTTGATGGACTAGAACAATAGCACAGCAGGTAAGGCATTTGCCTTGCACATGGCCAACCCGGGTTCAATTTCTCCATCCCTCTTGGAGAGCCTGCAAGCTACCCTTGGCGTATTCAACATGCCAAAAACAGTAACAACAAGTCTCACAATGGAGACATTACTGGTGCCCATTTGAGCAACTCGATGAACAACAGATGACAGTGCTACAGTGCTATAGTTGATGAAACCTGAATTCCATATTCTGAATACTATTGAATTAGGGCACACCCACCTTCATTTGTACTTGATTACCTTTATAAAGTACCTCTCTCCCAGTAAGAAAAATTCTGGAGTACTGGGGATCAACATCTGAGGGCAGAAAGACAGCACCCACCCAGGTGAAGTTGCTTGTCTTAGATGCAGCCAACCCTAGTTCAATCCTTGGTACTGCATACAGACCATTGGGAACTGCCAGGTATAATCCCCACCTCACCCCCAAGTCCCTTCAACACCTTAATTGGAGAAGAGGATATAATTGAATCTACACAGCTGGAAAATTTTAAGTATGAGCTTATAAATATGGAGCACAGAGTTTACACTATGGTTTTGGCTACCATAGTCATCTATGCGTTAGCCTAGGTGCAATCCTCATCATTTTCTTTGGTTCCCATGTGATCTACAGTAAGTCTAAGCTTTTGGTGCATTTTTGGTAAACTTTTTGCACCCTCAGGTGGTAGTCACAGGATAGAATACTGTTTATGTCGTATCACCCATTACCTTGAGAAGCTGTGTCTTAGTGATCATAGCCCCAGTCTGAGAGAGCATGGTAAAACTGGATAGTCACGTGACTCTCAAACTTCTGATTTGCTTTAAAACTCTTTGTACAGGCGTTGCTAATTAGATCAGTTATTTTGCTGTGGTGTGGTGTTGAGGGTTGTGGAGAGGGGGGAATTTTTACTTACTTGTTTATTTGGGGACCACGCCTACCTGTGTTCAGGGCTTACTCCAGGCTGTGCACACAGTGATCCTCCTGGCAGCCCTCAAGGAACCACATAGGTAAGATACCAGGTATTAAACATGGGTCGGATGCATGTAAGGCATGCACTATATTATTGCTCTTGTCCCCTGGGCTAATTCTCTTGCCTACATTTCTACCATTATTATTTGACTAACTAAAACAGCCTTCACTTCTCTTCTAAATGCCAATCTCTCTTTTAAATTCCTATTGTCCAAGTGATATCTTAAAAATTTTAAAGGATGTGGTTTCATCTTTCTAGTTAAAACCCTCAAATCCTTCCTAAGTACATTTGTGTTATTTTTTTGTTTTGTCTGGGGGCCCACACTCAGTGGTACTCCTGGGTAACTCCTGACTCTTCACTCAGGAATTACTTCTGGCAGTGCTCTGGGAACCATATGGGAAGCCAGGGATGGAACCCAGGTCGCCACATGCAAGACAAGCACCCTTACCCACAGTACTACCATCCCAGCACTCTTTCTTAGTGCATCTGAAATCTAGTCCAAATTCTGTACACCACTGTACAAAACCCAAGAGTATCATCTGCTTTTCTGATTCTATCTCATCAAAACCCAACAAAATCTTCACAAAGGCATTTGGAGAACAGTAGAGAGAATACAAGAGAGAAGGATTTAATAAGGTTAAAGAACTTTCACAAGTCCATAGAGAGTCAAATTCTTCATGTAAAACTAATAACCAGTTTTTAACAAGTAATAATAGTACATACTATGTACAAGGCACGAGACTGTCTTTTAGGCACCTTTACCCATTTGATATTTATCTCAGCTCTGTGAGATAAGTATTATTAGCACCCTTATTTTACAGATGCCGAAACTGAGACTGAAATAAGTTTTATAGCTCTCTTAAGGTCACCGGACAGAAAATGGTGGGGCTGTAATTTGAGTCTGGGGAAGGGACTTCCGGTTTGCCATGTTAGCACAAGGTAGAGAGCCACCCCCTTAAGCCATCACTTAAATTTTCTATACCTCAGCTTCATTGTCTTGAAAATCTAGCGATCTACCTTGCGAGGTTGTTTAAGGATTATGAAAACAATGAACACATAAAAATTAATGAGAAGTTACGTTTAGTCACTACAGTGGGAGGTAGTTTGGCTTACAGCTTAAATGTATGAGATCAAATTAAAATATAAACTTCCATATTTGACAATAGTTAAGATGGGATAAAGGAAGTAGATGTAATATCTTCAGAAATTCAAAATTTCCTATAAAGGCATCTTCCTATGAAAGCACCTAGGGTGGCAAATCTACATGACTTGAAGTCCAACTCTAAATCCCAGAGCAATTTGGCTATAGTGAGATCATAATTCCAAAATGTTCATTTTCACCTCTTTTGTGTCCTCTCCTAGGCATCTCAGCGCAAGCTCAGGAGTGGGAAGAGCAGCGTGATCCCTGGAGGAAGCCACTTGGCGTCTGACTCTGACATGGCATAAAGTCCAGGTCCCACTGTCTTTCACAGTTTTATTGGGAAATATTTCACAGGATGGCTCCTAGGGATCTTGGTCCAAGCAGGGACACAAAGTGACAACTTGATTTGCAAGAAGAATTAATTTTCCTTAGTTGGCAAGTTCCTTGACCAACTGAGAACCTCCTGTCCCTAACAGCTTCCAGGGAACTATGGAGAGAAAAAAGAACAAAACGGTCCCGGCTATATCTCTGTTTTATATTCTACAAACACTACTGCAGCAGTCTGTAGCAACAAAAATGATTGATGCTTTTATGGTTCCCAAAGAGTCCTTTCTCTCTCCCTCTCTTTCCCTCTTCCCACTACTCCTGTCACTCTTCTCCTATGCCCAGCCTAGTAATCAGACTGCTACTCTATTACTTCTCTAACTCTCCACACTGCATTCTAGCTCGGGGACCTGAACTGCATCATATTCCTTCTGGAACACCATCCATCCTGATTACTATGAGTTTAATTTTATCTCTCCTCCTACCCCCTACAAAAGAGATGTGCTGAAGTTTTACTCTCCACAGTCCTATATTTGAATCTATTTGCAAATAAGATCTTTGCAGAGGTGATGATATCCGAAAGGAAATCATTAGATGGGCCAGACCTTACATGACTAATGTCTTTACAAAAGAATAAAAATATAAGAAGAAAAAGAAGGAGATTTGTCACAGATCAGATACAGGGAGTAGATGGTCATTTACAAGTGAAGGAGTTTCTAAAGCTTCCAGAAGCTTTTTCCCTGGTGCCTTCATAGAGAATATGGCTCTACTTACACCATTTTAAACTTCAGAAGAACTTTATGAACACGAGATAATACATTCCTATTTATCTAAGACATCTAATTTGTGGTACTTGGCTACAGCATCCCTAGACAACATTGATTTTTGTATCTTTTTTGAATCTCAGTTTAACATTTTTTGGATCATTCTTCCTAAGGCACCTCTTAATATTAAACTGACTAATCTGTGTGGTTACTTCTTCAGAACACTAAACAGAGCAGAGCTGATACCTATTCAACTTCTCTTATTTGACCTCCACTTGCTCGGCGCATGTGTGTGTATCTGGTACAAATTTGAGAAAAGAAGAAACTATAAAATTCTTGTTTACAACCTTTATTGCAAACCACAACAGCTAATTAGAGAGAGAAAACAGAAGGGAATGCCTTGCCACAGTGGCAGGGTGGGGTGGGGGGGAGATGGGATTGGGGAGGGTGGGAGGGGCACTGGGTTTACGGGTGGTGGAGAATGGGCACTGGTGAAGGGATGGGTTCCCAAACTTTGTATGAGGGAAGTATAAGCACAAAAGTGTATAAATCTGTAACTGTACCCTCACGGTGATTCTCTAATTAAAAATAAATAAATTAAAAAAAAAAAAAGAAATGCATACTTAAGGTAAAGTCCCATCTAATCAGATAAAAATCCAGGTGAAAGTTCACATAAGAAAATATTAAAAATTAATAAATAAAAAAGAAAATATCTTAACTTGTAATAATTAAATCATTCAAAAAATTTAAGACAATCTGCATTTATATGAATTTAGCAGTACTTACCTATTGATAGAATTAATGGTCATAAATGTACTTTGAAATAAATGTCTTCCCAAATAAAAAAAAAATTCTTGTTTACATATATATCCTAAACATCTGGACAAATTCTGGCATATAATAGCTGCTAAATTAAAATGTTTATTTTTAAAATAGTGGCTTGCATATTGTTTTGAGCAGACATGCCCAGGAGAGCTTGAGCACCATGTAGTGATAGGGACAAAACTCTACCTCAGGATGGGAGAGACAGTTCAGTGGGTTGACTCAGGTTCTAATCCTCATGCAGATAAATCTGTTGAGCCCAGCTGGGAATATCCCACAAGCACCATTGGTGTGGCCCCATATCAAAAAAAGAAAAAAAAAGAAAAGAAAAAGAAAAACCTCTCAGGTCCTCACATATGCAAGTCATGTGGGCAACCACTTGATCTATCTCCCTGACCAACAAAACCATTCAATGATTGCAAAGGAATGTTAAAGAAAAAAAATGAATGAAAAAACTAATCAAGTGAATAAGAAAGAACAAATAATACTTTCTAGGACATGTTCTGGAAGTTTGGTGAGTTTCCCGCCATCTTAATCTATTTTATTTTTATGGGGCTTGCAAGTCATGCTCAGGAGGTCCAGAAGCTCCCCCTGTGATTCTCAGCCAGCTGGGCTGGCAGTTCAATGCAAGGGCCTGAGTATAGGATGCTGTTCGCATCTGGGGTCTCACTTCAGAAGTGCTGGAGACCTCCAGGGCTGTACCCAACCATGCTCAGGGAACTGTGCAGTTCCAGGAATGAAACCCAAGTCAGGCACAAGCCCCCCCCCCCCCGCCAGTATTATTTCCTGGTCCCTAAATGCAATTTTAAAATGTGTCCTGGGGGGAAAGCTGTCCAAATCTTAATAAGATCCTTTTCTTTGTCTTGACATCAAGTATCTCAGAACTACTGGATTGATGCTACATTTCAGCAAAACCAGTGCATTGTAGGGAGCCACTCAATATTCATTTGGAGACTCTGGGAAGTCTTGCTGAGGCATTTTCTGTACGGTTCTTCCTTACTAGGTGGAAAAGAATTGATCGAGCCAGAGATATGATCTAGCGAGATTCATGAGATGCGAAGGGGATAGGAGAAATGCTTAGCTGTGTTCTTTACCCACTGGTAAAGAGGAAAGTGAAACTTAAAAAAGCAGCCTCCCATTGCCCAAAGCTCAAAGGTTAGAATTGAATAAATGTCAATATTACTCAGAAAATTGCCTCCAAGAACAGTGGAGGCAATGACCCTTAAATCTATATCTACCATGCAAGTGTGGATGTGCCGTGTTTTTTTCCTTAACTCCTGGGAGTTGAGAATGTTTTGCTTTCACACCAACAATGGTGATTTTTTTTTCCTCTTGGACTCTGAATCCTGGTTCCAACAATGCAAAAGACAGATAACCAAAAACAAGACACAATCAGAGGAAGGCAAGTCATCAGCAAGATTAGAAGAACAGGGAATGGAGAGGTAGTACAGTGGGCAGGACACTTGGCTTGCATGTGGCCTCCTGAGTTTGATCCCTAGCATCCCACAGGGTCCTCTGGGCACTGTTTGGAGTAATTCCTGCATGTAGGTCCAGCAATAACCCCTGAGCATCACTAGACATGGCCCAAAAACAAACAAATAAGCCTTAAGGATTATAGAAACAAAAGTCTATGTAGGAGGATATAGAACCATGGAATAGCATGATGATTGGCAATATTTATCCTGGGATATATAATGTTTTGTAATTCATGGCGTTTTTTGAGTAAAGCACTAAGGCTGGTGGGGGTGACGTCTCTTTGAAGAGGGACTTGGCTCACTCATCTTGCAGTGTTTTCTAAATTCTAAAAAGATCTGACTTTGATGTGGATGTTTTAGAAGCGGGGCTGCTGCCTGTCCAAGAAACCACTCCTCCATCAGTTCTATAAAGAAATCTCACAATGGTGCATTGTGTCTGAAAGGCAAAGAACAAGCTCCCTCAGTCCTGAGAATGGATAATTCCATAAAACAGGCCCCAACATTCAGCCTGTCCAACTTAGCTGGTTTATGCTTCAGAGAAGCATAAAATGTGTAGATCTCATTATTTATGGAATCTGAAGCATCTACCTGAATCAGTAAGAAAAATTCATGGGGTGGGCATCTCTGTACTTTCTTCATTAAAATCCAACAGTTTGCTATTTGGCACAGAGAAGCAGCTTCAGTGTCAAAATTTTCTTTGTCTTGGGCCTGGAGTGATAGTACAGTGGGTAGGGCACTTGCCTTCCACGAGACCGACCTAGGCTCCCTCCCTGGCACCCCACATTGTCCCCCAACTCCTGCCAGAAGTAATTCTTGAGTGCAGAGCCAGGAGTCACCCCTGATCATTGTTACGTGTTTTATTTTTTTAAAGTATTATTTATTTTATTATTTATTTTAGCCTGGCAAGCTACCGAGAGTATCTTGCCCACAAGGCAAGAGCCTGGCAAGCGCCCCATGGCATATTTGATATGCCAAAAACAGTAACAACAAGTCTCACAATGGAGACGTTACTGGTACCCGCTCAAGCAAATCAATGAGCAATGGGATGACAGTGACAGTGATTTATTTATTATTATTTATTTATTTACTGGGCTGGAACAATAGCACAGCGGTAGGGCGTTTGCCTTGCACTCATCCAGCCCGGGTTCAATTCCTCTGTCCCTCTCGGAGAGCCCAGCTAGCTACCGAGAGTATCCCGCCTGCATGGCAGAGCCTGGCAAGCTACCCGTGGTGTATTCAATATGCCAAAACAGTAACAAGTCTCACAATGGAGACACTACTGGTGCCCACTCGGGCAAATCACTGAACAATGAGACGACAGTGCTGCTACAGTGCTACTGCAGTGCTACATTTATTTATTACTTATTATTCATGCCTGGCGTGCTGAGCCTCGCATTGTCTAAGGCAAGATGGTAAGGCGGGTTCAGGAGAGTGCAAGGGGTCCGGATGGCGTTGGCACCATCTTGCCTCCAATCTGCACAGCCCGGGTCACCCCCAGACTCAGGCATTCTGTCCGAATCTTGGAAAACAGCCAGCGATGTCTAGCAGGAATCATGCGTCGAGTTCTAGCAGGGATCACGCGTAGAGTTCCATGCCTGGCATGCTGAGCCGCATGCTGTGTAAGGAGAGATGGTGAGCCGGGTTCGGGAGAGCACGAGAGGTTCGGGAGGCATCGGCGCATTCTTATATGTTAAATATAACATAGCACACACGTGATCCCTCTTGGAACTCTATGCGTGATTCCTGCTGGTTGCCGGTTGTTTTGCAAGATTCGGACAGAATGGCCGAATGGCGTCAGTGGGGCAGAGAGAAACTGCGGGGACAGTCACAGTGTCGCCACCTGCCCCGGCAGGCCAAGTTGCAGCACTGTCGGACATACAGCCATGGTGGCAGTGCGCACAGTGGCTCATCCACTGTGGGGTGCTGTCAGCCAACCACCGGGTGACCTGGGACTCAGCACAGGTGTTCGACCTGGCACAGACCCTCCTCGATATGGTTCTGCTCTGCCAGCTGCTCAACAACCTCCAGGCACACTCTATCAACCTTGAGGAGATAAACCTGAGGCCACAGATGTCCCAGGTGTTGTCCAGAGACACAGGCAGGCGCGTGTTTGTCAGTGTGCAGATAGTTACAACATGCCAGTCAACCAAAAGCTTACATTCGGTAGCCTGGGAATACCTGTAAAGGTGATTAGAGGCCGCCCCAAAAGCCTCCATCCCTCTTGGAGAGTCCAGCAAGCCACTGAGAGTATTCCGCCCGCATGACAGAGCCTGGCAAGCTACCCGTGGCGTATTTGATATGCCAAACACAGCAACAATGATGGTCCTCATTCCTCTGACCCTGAAAGAACCCCCAATATGCCATCAGATTACACTAGCACACAACAGGGACGAATGGAAACGTTACTGGTGCCTGCTTGAGCAAATCGATGAACAATGGGATGACAGGGATACAGTGATATTTATTATTATTTTTTAAAAATATTTAAAATATTATTTAAAAATATTATTTTTAAAAACCTTAAAAAATAAAACCCAAAACAACAACAAATTTTCTTTGTTCAGGGCCAGAGAAATAGTACAGTGAATAAGGCGCTTCCTTGCACATGGCTGACCTGGGTTTGATCCTCAGCATCCCATATGGTCTCCTGAGTCTGCCAAGAGTGATTCCTGAGTACAGAGTCAGGAGTAAGCCCTGAGAACCACGGGGTGTGGTTACAAAAACAGAACAAAAAAAAAATCACGGTCTTTTTTATAAGTATATGTCTAGTCAGCCTAGAAGATCCTAAGCAATTCAGAGTCATCTCTTTCCTGGCTTCCCAACACTTACAGAGCAATGATCAAGCTAGAACATGACAGTCCATGATCTGGCATTTGCCTCCCTCTTCATGCTCATCAGGTTTTCTCTCACATCTCTCCACTACCATGTCTGCTTTGCCAAGATGTCACCTCCTCCCTCATGCTTCTGGGAAATGCCTGAAAATTTTCTCCTCTGAGATTCTTGTATGAAATATAGGTTAAATCTATTCCTCTGATTGTACTTATCACACTACTTAGAATATCCTATTTTACCAACCGCTTCTTAGAAATAGGGTTGAATTTTCTGCATTTAATGCTCCTTATCTAGTATCCCAACAGGCACAAAGTATACCCTCAATAAATACTTTAAATAAATCAAATATAATCATAGGAACACAAAATTGAATATACAGCTTTCCAAACCAGAGACAGTAGCAGTCTCTCCTTAGATCCAAGTAAAATATACAGAGTATTTATTTTCAAAATACTATTTACAACTCAGAAAATAGATAAATTGTCCTGGACACAATATTTTATCCTCCTCAAATTACATTAATGCACCTAAATAAAAAAAATATTGTGTATTTGACAATATCGATATTTTTTGTCATGTATTTTGCCTTCTGGCTTCCTTCTCTCCTCTCCTGTATTTTTGCTTCCTTTTTCATCTCTCAATTTCAATTCATTGCCTGCTTTTGGTAACCAATTTGAACTGCTCTTCACCTCTCCTTGAAATTAAGGAAAACTGTTCTCCACTTACAACCACACATTTTAGCATAGAGAGCAGACAAGTGAAACAATAACTAAAACAGAGTTAAATGTGGAACAGGGCTTGACATCGATAGGAAGGAGCCTACAGAATCTAAAAGATGAGCCAACTACCTTAACTGGGGCAGCTGGGAATGTTTTCTGAAAGGGAACAAGCTGAATTAAATTTTAATATTCTACCATCATTTACTTACCCAAACCCCATCATTGGAATCAATATATTCTATAAATGGAAGACCAAAGAAGAATCAACTTCTAGATGCTGACTGAAATAATTCCTAAAACACTGGTTATAGAAACCATCAGTAGCTCTATTCCTATTGGAGCCTAGAGTACTCGTCCTTTTGTTCTATCATCTTCACAATAGGGACTAATTGCTGAAGGGCCCTATTGATCTTCTAGTGATTCACATCTGCTCTTAGGAATGACTTGAGAATGAATGTAAATAGATATGACCACAGACTGATTTCCATAACTTGAAAGTTCAATAACTGAGAAAGTGCCTAACTAAATAGTAATATATCCACAAGATGAAATACTAGAAATTCAATAAAAAATTTAATGGCATAAATCTATATTTATGGACTTGGAAATATGCCCGTGACATATTTGTGAGAGGAAAGGCAGTTTACAGCACAACACAGAGTACCTTGGTGATACATGCACACAATCACTGGTGTGCATAATGAGACACTGAAAGGCATTTATCTGAGCAAGAGAGTAATCAAAATGCATCATTTATTTACATTTTCGGAATGGGAAATTTGTTTTGTATTTCTCGCTCTTCTTTGTACACTGGCTGGTGAGTTTCATTGCTAATTGTAGTTGTTATTGCTGTTTTTAGTATTTCATCAGAAAAGTAGTAATAGTATTTAAGAACAGGGCTCTAGAATCTGACTTAAATTCAAGTTTATTTACTAACATAAAGACCACAGACAACCAAGTCTGTGTTGCAGTTCCTCATCTATGATATGGGTAAGAGTAATGGCATCTAATTCAAATAGATGGTCTGAAGATTGAGAAATCAGCACAAAATTCTTGGAGTGGTCCCTGAACCATGTGCTCAAAGATTTTTAATGATTGTTACAGTGATCTTTCAACTACAGCAATATGGATATCTTTTAAATGATGCAGTTTACTCCTTTACCTTATTCAAGTCCTGAAATTGCAAGCAACACCCCTAACAGCAAAGGCATTTTCTTCTTCTTTTTATTACTTTTTTATCTCCATTATGTCCTCCCTCACTTTGTCTTCCTCCTTGGCACTCACAACCATCCCCCAAACTGTCTTTGTTTTTTGTTCTATATGCTGTTGGTCTCTACCCAGTAGAAGTTCAGATGCGTAGCCAGCCTCACATGCTGGGGGGAAAGGCAGCTCAGATAGAGAAGGGACCACCAAGTAAAGGATGCCTGGAGAGCCGGCTCGGGATGCGAGATACATGTGGAAAGTAGATTGTAGACAGAACATGATGGCCACTTAATATCTATTTTGCAAACCACAACACCCAAAAGGAGAGAGAGAGAGAGAGAGAGAGAGAGAGCGAGCGCAAAAGGGAAAAGGGAATGTGCCTGCCACAGAGCTGGGGGGTAGGGGGGAAGGGTTAGGGTAGGGGGATAGGAAGGTTGATGGGAGGGATACAGGGAACATTGGTGGTGGAGAATGGGCACTGGTGGAGGGATGGGTACTTGATATTGTATGACTGAAACATAAGCACGAAAGTTTGTAAGTCTGTAACTAAACCTCATGGTGATACATTAAAAAAATTAAAAATTGGGGCTGGAGTGATAGCACAGCGGGTAGGGCGTTTGCCTTGCATGCAGCCGACCTGGGTTTGATTCCCAGCATCCCATATGGTCCCCCCCTAGCACCACCTGAGTGCAGAGTCAGGAGTAACCCCTGAGCATCACCGGGTGTGACCCCCCCCAAAAAAGTAATAAAAAATAACTAAAAAAATAAAAATAAAAAAAAAGAAATTCAGATCCATGAAGAGGGGAATTATTGGTTACTTTGTTTACTAATGCTGTCCTGAGCACCCACAATTGTGCTGGCATATAGTAGATAATAAATATTTGCTGAATAAATAACTGATAATAAAGGTTTGAAAGGCCTAATGGCATGGATAGTATCACTGTCGCTGTCATCCTGTTGCTCATTGGTTTGCTTGAGCGGGCACCAGTAATGTCTCCATTGTGAGACTTGTTACTGTTTTTATGACATATCGTATACATCACGGGTAGCTTGCCAGGCTCTGCCGTGCAGGCGAGATACTCTTGGTAGCTTGCCAGGCTCTCCAAGAGGGGCGGAGGAATTGAACCCAGGGCGGCTGCATGCAAGGCAAATGCCCTAGCCGCTGTGCTATCGCTCCAGCCCATGGATAGTATATGTCCATACAAATTGTCCTTTCATTAGAAAGTACCTTGACCCAAACTCCTGCTTAGTAAAAGCACGTGAGGATGCTGTACTTGCTCTGCCACTGCTTGAACTAGAGGCAGAGACTGATCAGGAGCGGGGCTTATAAATCACCTAAGGGGTGACATACACATGTTCTCTCACTTATTCAATGAGGCAATAGAACATGATGCCACCCAGACTGGCATCTTCTGGACCATGTCCTAGAGACCATGGCAAGAATGAGCCCGGTGACATATGGAAAAGAGACAATGGAAAGAAGGGGGTCCTTGAAAACAAAGTCAAGAGTTCACCATTTCAAATCCAGGTCAGACTGGGCCAGAGAGCACAGCAGGAAGGTGCTTGCCTTGCATAGCACCAACCTTGGTTCTCAAGCCCTGGCACCTCATACGGTCTCTTGAGCATCATTGGGAGTGATCCCCACCTGAGCACACAAGCAGGAGTAAGCCCTGAATCCCACTGGGTGTGCCAGTGGGATTTTACTTTTTTTTTTTAATAAAAGCAAACTCAGAGCTGCATACCTGCCTCTGTCATTTGCTTTTGGTTGGTTCATTTGCTTCCTTTAAACTATATTCATTTCTGCTCTTTATCAGCCAAAAAGCTAAGTGAACAACTAAAAGCTGATTGAGTAGGATAGATAGGGATCAGAATCTTAAACTGAATATATTCACAGTTGTTACTATCTCTTTTTACATATTTACAAAAAAAATTAGAAAATGATCTACCCTATCTTTTCACAAATGGTTCGGGCTGATAGAAAGATTTTTATGATTATTTTACTTTGGTAATGTATTTTTAATTTTTTTATGATAAGCATTCTAAAAGTAAATATTTTCAGCACATTTATACCACTATCTAGTAAGTGCTCAATCTATATATCATTAGTTCTCATTTACTCATCAAAAATCTCTTCCAATGATGTGTCTATCATTTATTACCTCTCTCCATGGAATAGTAAGTGGGATGATGTCATTAATAAATTGCAAGAGTTATTTTGAATCGTTTGCCAGAATATCCTTGCAAATTAATATTATATTTTAAAATGAGGGTAAATTTTAATAATCCTTCCTTAGGTGGAAATTAATTGCTTTAGAGAAGGACAAGGTGTAGAAGAGTCTTTTTCAGCTATACCTTCAGGGATGATGTTTTCAGATTTTGATGTTTTTATCTGTAGAAGAGGAAGGTCAAAGAGTTAATTCTACTATCATTAATATTATGATTCTAATTATTATCATTAAACATTTTTATAGAACCTTTCATCTTAGAGACTTGCGGTAACTAACTGCTTTGTCTATGAGCTGATTAACTCAGCACTGAGACTGATGAAAATTTCTAGATGAAAAATAAAGTAGAATGTCATAATGGGGACCGCATATCTCCCCGAGAAGTAGAATGGAACTAATGTGGCTGGTCTCACCTCTTTTAAAATTGATATAATCTGAGCTGAACAGAGACGGACTGAAAAGTCCTGAAATTATCTCTCCCAGAAAGTGCAGAGTGACAGTATCTGATCCAGCGGTTCCGGCGAGTGCATTCAATTCTGAAAGGCCAGTAAGATAAGGGAATATTGGCACAACTCTCCAGATACCCGGTCCCCAATTAACAATGTCATTTTCTGTTTTCCTAAATGGAGACTGGGAAATTCATCTTGGCACTGCCATATCTGCTTGGAGCTTATACTTGACCAGATGGTAACTGCTCCAATTCCACAAGTGGGGAAAGTGCACTTTCCAACAGAGTCTATACTTTTTAAGACATAATCCTTCCTGGGCACAACAATAAAGACAGCTCAGTGGATTTTCCTAGAAACTGTTCATGAACTGCACTGCATAATGAGTAAACAAACAGAAAAATATAGGCTCACTCTGCCTCACGAGTGGGCAGGGAGAGGACAGCTGGAATAGAGAAGGGATCACTAAGAAAATGATGGCTGGAGGAATCAGTTGGGATGGGAGATGTGTGCTGAAAGTAGATAAAGGACCAAATATGATGGCCTCTCAGTATCTACATTGCAAACCATAATGCCCAAAAGTAGAGAGAGAGTATGGGGAATATTGCCTGCCATAGAGGCAGTGGGAGGGTGGGAAAGGTGGGGAAAGGTGGGGGTATACTGGGGATATTGGCGATGGGGAATGTGCACTGGTGGAGGGATGGGTGTTTGATCATTGTGTGATTGTAACCCAAACATGAAAGCTTGTAACTATATCTCACGGTGAATCAATACAATTTTTTTTTAAAAAAAAAGAAATATAGGCTCATACATATACAGAACTTTTCTGCTGAAGAATTTTAAATTCGGAACAGAGTAACCAGTCATATTGCTGCACCCTTCTGGCAGATCATGGGAATATTACTGACAACTGCAACAAATGTTTGAAAATCTGTTTGTTTTGAGAAATGCATGCTTGAAACACCTATATTTGTAAAGAATTTAGGATGACATATTTAAACTACTACCTTTTCTCTCTTCAGTTGAAGACCTCCGGAACCCAGCCACAGCCATGCTCAAGGCCACTCTTAACACGTTTGGACGAGCCTCACAAATGAAGGAACAGCAGAGGAACCCAGGTGTGCGGGACCCAGGACTGAAATCTCCAAGGCTGCTCGGGTTGGGACTGGGCCTCTTCCACCCAGATCCCCCATTTTCCAGTAGCTAGACGGTCACCCCCAGAAACTGCCCCCGGCACCGTGTACTCCCATCCATAGCCAACATCCAGAGACTATAAAATCAAGCTCCCAGAAGCACGTGGCTGCATCAGATAGCCTAGTTCTCCCTCTTTGAGAACATGACAAGCTACCAAGAGTCTATTGCACGGGAGACCCTAGCAAGCTCCCCATAGCGTATTCATATCCAAAATATAGTAATAGATATATACATACCTCTCAGAGAGCCTGGCAAGCAACCTGTGGAGTATTCAATATGCCAAAAACAGTAATGACAGATCTCATTGTCCTGACCCTGAAAGAGCCTCCAATCGTTGGGAGAGATGAGAAAGGAGAGGCTGCTAAAATCTCAGGGCTGAGTGTAATAGAGATGTTACTGGTGCCCGCTTGAGTAAATCGATGAACAACGGGATGACAGTGATACAGTGATACCTTTTCTCTCAGTAAACTATTCCTTTGCAACTAAGATTTGGGATTAGTGCCTAAAATTACAAAAAAGATGGTCATGTGTATCCCTTTACCTACTTTCAACACTCAGTTCTTGTCCAGAATAATCATTTCCAACTATTGTTGTCATACTGGACTCTCCTGTATCTTAACTACCCTTCATTCCACACACACTTGTGTTAATTTCCAATCTTGACCAGTCCTCCTGGCTCCTGTTTTCCCTGACCTTAGGTATTAGTCTCATACTATTTTTTATATCCCACAAGTACTTGCAATCATTGTATATCTGCCCCCTCCCTCTGACTCATGATAAGGTTTTAGCATTTGTATTGCAAACCATAATGCCTAAAGTGAGAGAGAGAGAGAGAGAGAGAGAGAGAGAGAGTGAGAAGAGAGGTGCCACCATAGAGCCTGACTGGAGTGGGTGGGATTTGGGAGAGGAAGGAAACTGGGGGCATTGTGTCGGGAAATTACACTGGTGGAGAGACAGGTGTTGGAACATTATATGACGGAAATCAAATCATGAATATGTTTGTAATGCTCTATCTCACTATAGCACAGCAGTTGGGCTTTCGCCTTTCACGCTGTCGACAAGAGTTCTATTCTTCCGCCCCTCTCGGAGAGCCCGGCAAGCTAATGAGAGTATAAAGCCCGCGCGGCAGAGCCTGGCAAGCTACCCGTGCGTATTGGATATGCCAAAAACAGTAACAATAAGTCTCTCAATGAGAGACGTTACTGGTGCCTGCTCGAACAAATCGATGAGCAATGGGATGATAGTGAAGATTTAAAAAAGAAAAGAAAATTAAAAAAGAATCAAGACAAGGAAAAATTGTTCATCTACAGTGGTTATTCTGGCCTATAATAATACCTTCATCTTAAAGCCCCATTAGCTGCCCTCATATTAATCAATAACAGTTAACATATCACCAACAGTTTTTGGTGATACTATTTTTCTACAGTACAATAAGATTCTAACAAAGAAACCCTTAGGGAATCCAATGTCAAAAACTCTGACATTACTTTTCATGTAACAATCAGAGACCAGTCACTGGGCCTACTTTTGACTTTTACAGAAAGGTCCAGAGCTGTCCCATCAATAACTGGCAACAATGACAAGAAGAAAGAGCTATTTGATGAGAACACTATAGACCCTGTCACCAGGAAGAGTTTATCTTTGTGGATCATGGGTGATGTTTCCCTTGAAAAATATGACTTTTGAGTCCAAAGTAATCATGCCCACTTGTTTAACTGATGAATCTCATGTATTCAAATTTTATCTGCACAAACTTAGATAAAAGGGATTACGTATAATGCCTGATGTTCTTATGTCAGTGGGGTTAGGCAGCAAATATCTCCAAATATCAGGCATACTTAATTTTTAGGAACCAAACAAAAGTGAGATAAGGAGGTATTTAAAGACTTATGGAAAAATGTCTACAACCATTTTATCTACTAACATGAGGAAGGTTAAAAAGAGAAAAGAGCACAAATATTTGCCAGCAAGGGAATGGCATATTCATACAAGAATATATAATGCAATAATTCAGAGTAAACCACACTGAAATTGTGAGACCCAGACTTTAATGGCCAAATTTAAAAGGTGACAATCTGGAGCTGGGGTGGTAGGAGAGGAGAAGAAGTCCGGAAGCATTTGTGGAGGGAAGTGGACACTGGGGGCTGGATTGTTGATGGAACATTGTTTGTCCAAAACCCAACTATGAATAACTTTGTTCATTCATTGTTCTTTAGTGAAATAAAATTTGGTGGGGAATAAATCAAAAGTAAATTAATAAAATAATTTTAATAATGCATTACTGTCTTAATGGCATATTCAAACAATTAAATATACTATAGCTCATTCACACAGTAGAACCTCAATCTGATTTTAAGGGTCACAAACTATCGATATCGCTGTAACGCAAATGAATCTCAAAAAATTTTACTTTAAGAAAAAATCAGAATCGAAAAAACATGGTATTTTATTTCATCTATACTGAAATCCAAGAATAGGCAAAACTAATGCAAAATAATTTTTTAAAAAATTTTTTAAAGTGTTTCCACTTTGGGGGCAAATAGCTATACCCACTGTCTACGCATAATGGAAGCTGAAGCTGCTGACATAGGGTTATGAGAATAATTAGCAACAAAAGTGAGCTGTGAATTTCTTAGTCATGGGCTATCACTTCTTGACTCAATTTATTCTGCCAACACTTCTTTTAATATAAAGACTTCTTTTGTTTCAGGTGTTATTCTAGGCATGTAATTCAAATGATAAAAATTAACTTGGCCCATGCCCTAACCGACAATAGAGCAGGGAGGGTAGGGATACCCTTAGTGTCAGAACTTGTAGCCATCTTACTCCTACTCCTAACAGTCTCCTGTCTGGGGCCCTGGGGCATTAACACTATTGTCTGGACCTTTGCTGCCCATGCTGTCCTGTGCAGTAGTTTCTGCCGCCATGGCAGCAGCCCCGTTCTGAAGAACACAGACTTTCCTGGTGCAGAGATATTTGCAAGGAACAAAGATGCACAAGCAACACGGAGGCACAATGCCCTGCCCTGTACCACCTCTTCCTGAATATGGAGAGAAAACTTGGCTGGGGATGGTCCTCAGGAAATTCTTTCAGTTCCTTTATCCTAAAACTAGAACTCTGTGTGCTCAGACTGAGATTATCTTGCATTTCTTATCCAAAGAAACATGTAATTACTCCAGGCACTAACATTGCCGTTTCAACCACAGTGTTCTCTATATAGATTTTTCAAATGATAGCTCTATTGGAGAATTTGCTGATAAACTCAGTGAGCGAAAAATCGCTCAAGGAGAAGATGTGAAAGGTTTCCACCAAGCAAATCAAAGATATGACAAAGATGGAGAAGTCCCAGCAGGCCTGGGTTCAAAAGTGCCATTGCTTTTTGAGAGTCAGGGGAATAATATTGCTATGGCCTTAGAAGTTACTGTGAATGGTTGCATAATATACACAAGCAGGTCAAGAATCACCTGGATTATCTTATCTCTATTCAAAATACGCAATTATTCAAAATATCCAAAATATGCAGAGTCTCTTCCCCCCCCCCCCCGCACCTGACTGTCTTCACCAGGGCCCCTCGGCGGGGAGCAGGTTGAGTTTCTCTCCCTGCCCCAAGCAGAGACCCAGCAGCCTAAGACCTCCAGAACCCAGCCACAGCCATGCTCAAGGCCATTCTCCACACGTTCGGACGAGCCTCACGCATGAAGGAACCAGCAGAGGAACCCAGGTGTGCGGGACCCAGGGCTGAGATCTCCAAGCCTGCTCTAATCCTCTAATCAGGACTGGACCTCCTTCACCCAGATCCCCCATTTTCCAGCAGCTTGGCAGCCACACCCACAAATTGCTCCGGGCTCGGTGTAATCCCATCAACGGCCAAGATCCAGAGACTATAAAACAAAGCTCCCAGAAGCGCGTGGGCTGCATTTGCAGCCATGAGATCTCTTATAGCCTAGTTCTCCCTCTCGGAGAACCTGGCAAGGTACCGAGAGCATCCTGCCTGCACGGCAGGGCCTGGCAAGCTCTCCGTGGCATATTCAATATGCCAAATACGGTAACAATGATGGGTCTCATTCCTCTTACCTTGAAAAAGCCTCCAATGCGACACTACTGGGAAGAATGAGTAAAGAGAGGCTGCTAAAATCTCAGGGCTAGGATGAATGGAGACATTACTGGTGCCCACTCAAGCAAATCGATGATCAATGGGATGACAGTGATTCAAATTATGATGCTTCAAAAGGAATGAGAATACTGAATAAACTCAGTGGAGAAGTACAAGGTTCAGAGCATTTCCTCACAGCAGAAAAGGAGAGAAATGCCAAGTGCTCCGCTGATCACAGTGCAGGCATGAAGGCCCGAGCACTTGCAGTTCTGGAATGTATATGTCCCAACAGAGAGGACTAAACAGTTGACCGATGGAATGGAAGCTAGTCTATGTGACAGAATCTTTCCACTTTGCTGTCTACTGAAATTATGGCTTACTTTTTCTAAGATGAAGAAGTTAGAAATTGAATTTTAGAGAGAAAATGAGAGAGTCAAAGGAATCTATTGACCAGTGAAGATGCCTCTCACCCCATTTTCCCTGCAAGTTGAGTTCTTCTATGATGATTTTTAAGTAAGCAGGTTTCTGGCTAAATATTGCCAAAGTATAAATCTGTAACTAATTCTACCATTTTGGAATGGAACAATGATCCCACTCAATAAAGACTTATTTTGAAGATATATAAAACAACATGTATGTTAACCTTGAATTACACCATCAACTCAGCTCTTGAGATGGCCTCAGAATCACCCATTTCTAGCTCATCACTTGGTGGTTCTCAGTTTATCAATAACCCCACCCACCCATTCGGTAAAGCAAGTCAAGCCTATGGCTCAAAAGAGTGGGAGGCAATGTGGAAAGAATAGAAATTTATATGATTTAACACGTTGCTCCTGGCCTCTTATCACCAATCCTGTGAACAATTTAGCCTGATGGGATAAATTCTAAAATTCCCATGTGAAATTATCAAATACAGTAGAGTAAAACTAATTTTCCTTAGAAAATAAGAGTCATATAAAATGCCAAGGGTTACAAAAACTTAGTGCTAAAAGTAGGCAAATGGATATACATGATGATATAGATTCTCAGTATCTATATTGCAAACCATAATGCCCAGAAGTAAAGAGAGAGAGGGAGAAAAGGAAAGTGCCTGCCATAGAGGCATGCTGGGGTGGGAGTGGAAAGTGGGGAGGGTAGCAGGAGGGAAATTGGGGACACTGATGATGGGAAATGTACATTGGTGAAGGGATGGATATTGGAACATTGTATGACTGAAACCAGTCACTAACAACCTTGTAACTGTGTATCTCACAGTGATTCAATACAATTTGTTTTATTATTAAATGCCAAGAATTGAATCCACTATGACAAAATAGCCGCCAATAAAAGCTACTCAAAGTTCTGTAAGAAAAATAAAGACAAGCCTGGGACGAGAATTTTTAAAATTTTCTTCTCTAAAATTAATGTAATTTGCCAAATTGTTTGTGGTCTAAGTAAGCACTTTTTCTAAGATGAAGAAGTTAGAAATTGAATTTTAGAGAGAAAATGAGAGAGTCAAAGGAATCTATTGGCCAGTGAGTGGCAGGAGACCCTCTTCCTAGCCCTCATCCCTTCTACCACCATAATTTAGCCAAATCAATTAGATACTTCCTGGCTAGCCCACTGTGGAGCCTTAGGCATCATTTCCAAATGAATGATCTTTTCTTACTATTATTGTTTGTTTCTTGTTTATAATTTCTTTAAAGGTATAACAATTCATTAAAATCATAGAAAAACATTTAAGCCTAGATCTATTATGATCACTCCTTTGCCACTAGCATGTGTTCAGGTTAAGAGTGATTATTCAGGATCCAAAATATAGCTTTAGGCTTCCCTTCTATTCAAGTCCAGTCCTATTTGTGAATAGCCTTCATTACAGAACTGTGATTTAGCCACATGGTTTTGTGTCAATATGCCCTATCAAATGTTTTCTTTCTGTTCTTAGGTTTATCCGATCCTGCAACTTTTATTCTTCTCTACCGTTTTGAAATAGACCTGGCTTCCGGAAAATTGAATCAGTACATAGAATTTGTTTCCTTGTCATTGTTTTTACTTTTCTTTCTTTTTTTTTTTAAAAAAGGTGTGCAACATGGAAAATGAAGCAGAAGTAGAATAAATGGCTGTCAACTCAACAAACCTTAAGTAAATTTTATGCCCGGGGCTGCCATTGGTATTCAATATCACTAGATATTTTGCCTTGAATAATCACTGATGGACATTGATTTTGTCTTTGCTCTTCACAGTGCAGCAAAATTAATGTGAAAGTCAGACTCCAATGAGTCCCAACGGTGCCCTCCGATCTCTGCTGAGGAGCACATTTCAAGTACGGAAGAAATGGCGACCAGCTGAGACTCACTGCATCTTGTATTGTGCAATTAATGGATATGAATAGCCCTCACGGGTGAGCTCAGGTTGCCTTTATATCAACTTTGGAGGTGAGAGTTTGAAACAGTTCATTGGGGTTCATAGGTAGTGGTTTTATGATTTGATTCATCCATGCCAATTAAAATGATGATGTTTCTCTTTTTTTCACATTACATTTTTGTAATTATTCCTTTGAGTAAATGGATACAACAGTCTAATGTCAACAAGGGGTCAATAATTACATAGAAATTTAGAGTCAGGGGGAAAAAATGTTTTCCTGAATGTAGTTTATGGGTTTGTTTTTTTTTTTAAAAAAAAAGGAAGAAGAGAATAATAGAATGTAGTGTGATGTTTGGTGGGGATGTAGCAGTGAACACAGCAATGCTCTTTACTCAGGATTCACAAAGGCCTGTTGATGATTCTTAGTGATAATAGTGTCTACAATTCAACCCTATCATTCATCTGGTTCAGACTGGTTCTGACCACATGACAGATGATATGAAAACACAAGTGACCATTGTAGGTAAGCAGTGGCTAATCTTCTCATAGAGAATATTTTTTCTTTGTTTTTACATCTCCCAGCACCTTACTCAGTTCCCCAGGCAGAGGAGATAGGTAAGAACTCAGATTTGCAATGGAACAAATAAAGATTTGCCCTATTTTCACCTCTGAGCTACATGGCCAATAATGGCATATTATGATAAATACAGGCAATTTTCTTTCTGTAGATTTTCCTTGTCACTCAAGTATTGGCTTTCATTTCCCCCTCTGTGGCACGAGGGATAAAGCCATATGAAAAGCAGGTGTTTTACCTCTGAGCTAAATCCCCAGCCCAACCAACCATTCATTATTGTTGTTTATTTGTTTGTTTGTGGGGCTCCAAGCGGTGCTTAGAGGGGGCCACTCCCAGTAACATGCACTAGGGTCTAAGAATTCTATGTTGCTTGGGCCCTGTCACATCAGAGACCAACAGGGTCATCCCATTGGTTCTTGGGAGCCTCTAAAGCCACTCATTGCAATCTTGTATTCCAAGGAAGCATTCTTAACTTTCACCGGAAAAGAGATAAGCGCAGAAAAGAAAAGAGGTACTATCTCTTGAAACAGTCCTCAGTGACAATAAAACAATTCACTGAAATCCAATCCCATTTTTAATGGGACCATTCTAAAGAACAGTCAGAAATACTACCCAGAATTCCTTAAGGGGACTTACCCTCAACTCATAGCACTAATGACCCAATTCATGCACTCTACGTTATCTTTCTTCTCTTCCCTGTCTCATTTTTTCACTCTTCTACTTGTACTTCCTAGAATCACCTTCCAGTTGTTTCACCATGTTATGGGTCTGCTTCTAGGAAAATACAAATCCAAATGCATTGTTTGGCAACATTCTTAAGATACTCAGAAACAAATGGTAGCAAATGTATCCAATGCCACACCATGGTTCAAGGACCATGCAACCAGGCAGATATAGTACTCAATACTAATGACTTCAATGTAATAGTTTCATTATATTGATGTGTTTCAAGCACTTATGTTAACTTTACATCCCCATAGGTATTACTCTTGTATTTACAGCACCTGCTCAGGTATTAAAACAGTTAGTTTAAAAACAAAAATGTTCTACATAGTTAATCAAATTGCTTCATGGGCAAGGAAAAAAATTAATCATTTATCTTCAGTGCTTTTTTCATCCAATCGCCTCCCTTGAGCTGTCTGTAACATAGACTGAAGAGGAGATTTGGTGATTGTTTGGCATAATTTAATCAAAATAGATGGCAAATCAAATAATACAAGGCATAAAGTTACAAGGGGACTAGATTTCATCTGTGCTGATGATACACCTGCCAAATTACCACTTTAATATCTCCACAATCTTCTCCTCCCTCAGTGGAACTAGTTCTATCATCATTGGATTTTCATCTTATAATTTTCAACGGGGTTTTTATCACTTGAATCAATTTTTTTTCATTTTTAGTCCTTCATCATGTTTTGAAATATGGCATGTTAAGTATTAAGTATTAGATTATTTCTATGTCCAAAATAGATATTCCCATTAATAACTAATGAGAAATAAGAGGAAAAACACAAGAGATAGTAAAAGATCCTGAAAATACATAGTGCTAATTAAATTTATCACTATTTGTGTGACCTTGAAAAAAGTTCTTGAACCTCCTAGGTCCCATTTTTTATTCTATATAATGAGAACAATGGAATTGCAATATTAGGAGATTTTTGAAAATTAGCCATAATATATGTTGCTAGCATATTGCAAGTGCTCAGTGCTGTGATTTTTGTTTTGGATTGCTCAACATTTCCAGGGTAATTTCTAGTCCAATTGTATTAATTGCCTCTGAAATTGATCATGCTTCTTTGGAAAGCTTTGCATTCCACAATTTCCTCAATTCACATAGGGCCAGTTTTAGCCAAAGCCTTCAAATGCTTACAATTTCAATCAAGTTAACAAATAAAAACTGCGTAGATAATTCATGAGGTAGAAGTAGAGGTGCCTTTCTCAAGTAAAGTGGTTTCTATGCAAAACAAGTACAAGTCTAAGATGCACCTAACAATTTCACTTGTTACTTGTCATCCTGTTGATCTTCAATTTGCTCAAGTGGGTGCCAGTAACATCTCCATTCGTCCCTGTCACTTGCTAGTGTAGGATATCTGCTCACTCCAGGAACTGAAAGAGCCTCAAACTGTTCATTCAGGGTTTTGACGAAGAAGTCTGACCATCTTGTTGGTGGTTGGTCACACGGTTTTTTGACGTCCCATGGAATCCAGTCAGTAACAGCTCTAGTTCAGCGGTCATTTCTGAATCGCGTTACTTGCCCGACCCATCTGATTTTTGACGCCTTGGCAAATGAGACAGCATCCCTGATTCTTGACCACCGATGGCTATCGAAACTCCAGATTCCTTCTCTCACTTGAGTGAAATGTGATACTCCAAGCATGGCTCTTTTGATTCCTCTTTGGGATACCCAAATAGCAGTCTCATCCTGTTTTCATAGGGCCCAGGTCTCTGAGGCGTATGTTAGTGCAGGAAGAACAGTGGAGTCAAAAAGATGTGCCCAGAGCCAGAGGTTCTTTGTCCTCTTAACCATTCTTTGATGCTCTTGAAGGCGTTCCACACTGCTCTCTTCCTCCTGTGCAGTTCTGGCGCCAAGTCGTTCCTCATGTTGAGTTCTCGACCCAGGTACACATAGCTGCCCCATTCGGAGATGTTCGTTCCATTGAGAGCAAATGGAACATCAGGGACTAGTTCGTTTTTCATGAACATTGTTTTGGTGAGATTCAGCTGTAATCCGACCTTTCCACACTTGCGGTCGAAGTTGGCTGGCATTTGTGCCACTTGGCTAATGTTTGGTGTCATTTGAATGATGTCATCAGCGAAGCGAAGGTGGCATAGTTGTCAACCATCTATCTTTACTCCCATTACTTCCCATTTCATTCATTGCATGACAGTCTAGGGTGGCACTGAAGAATTTCAGTGAAATGGTATCACCCTGCCGAACCCCATTCTTTACGTCAATGAACGCTTCCTTGTAGAATGGTGAGATCCTGGTGGTGAATTTGTAATACAGCTCTCGGAGGATATTGATGTACTGAGTTTGAATGCCCTGTTTGGCTAGGGCTTCAATGACCACTTCAGTCTCAACAGAATTGAAGACATTCTTTAAATCGATGAACGTTAGGCAGAGTGGCATCTTGAACTCTCGAGAAACTTCGATGAGCTTGGTCACTGGGTGGATATGGTCGATGGTGCTGAATCCTTTTCAGAACCCGGCTTGCTTGCATGGTTGTCCTTTGTCTAAACTTTAATTTAATAAAGTTTAATTTGTCACAAATATAGGAAGAAAAGTAAAGTTTCAATTATCATTTTGGAGTGTACACTTTAGAATTTTCCCTAATAAATTTTCAGCTATAAAAATAGTTATTATGGTATTGCAAAGTCTAGATGAGATAATGTAAGTAAACCAACTGGCACTGTAGTTGTCAAATAAATAAATATATATTTAAAGACAAAAAAATAAATTATAAAAAAGGGGCTGGAGTGATAGCACAGAGGCTAGAGCGTTTGCCTTGCACACGGCCGACCCGGGTTCAATTCCTAGCATCCCATATGGTCCCCTGAGAACTGCCAGGAGTAATTCCTGAGTGCAGAGGCAGGAGTAACCCCTGTTCGTCGCTGGGTGTGACCCAAAAAGCAAAAGAAAAGAAAAAGAAATTAAAAGGCAATAAAATAAGTATGACAACTTGTATTATCATTTGATATAAAATGCATTGCTACTGCATATCAAATTGCATGAAATGAAATCGCATTACCATTTTTGATATATGTGGCACAAGATGATTTGGACTTAGAGACAGTATTCTATCCTAACTCTCTATATCAGTGACATTAAATATATAATATACTCATACAGTTAAGGCCCAAAGACACAATTCCCAGTGAGGGAGAATTTTAAATGCCTCCTTACTCTTTTACTCATAAGCCGCACTTGCTTTCTCTCTTGAAACTAAGAATCCGGGAAATGTTACAATCATTCATTGTCAGTGATATAATACAAACTTTTCTTTCTTAAGGAAGAATAAAATATGCCAGTCTCATGACTGGTTTCCTTCTCCGGACTCAGGATGTTAGTAGTAGATGCAGCTATGGCACCCGACTAACATCAAAATGATCCAGGATCACAAAAAACTTACATCCAGAAAGCAATCCTTTGATTCCCGTTTAATATTTGTATTACCAGAAGGTATGTTATACATCTAAGATCTTTACCATATTAAATGACAAAAGTTTTGACATTTTATATCTATATCACAATACCCATGTACATACACACATTAAAATTATAATGATCATATCAATATTCTTTTCATTTTTAAAAAATGTTCATACTTTCTGCCAGGCAGCTGATGGGAAAGTTAGTGATCTGCAGAAAGAGCTCTTTCTTTATTTTTCAAAGTAACATATGCATCTTTATTTTGATCCAACAAGTAGACTCTTTTTGCTATATTAGTAAAATTTATCAAGAAAATTGGCCACCATATTATCTCCAAACTCGTTTTTATCTCTGTAAAATTCATCAGTTACAAAGTGAAATTACTTCCATCAGAACAACAAGTTAAAATAGTACCTTCCTCCTTACCTCTTATTCAAATGAATCTGCCGGGTTTTTAAAGGGGGCTTCCAGAACTTCGTACTTAATAAGTTATAAAAAAAAAACCCTTTGGTATATTATGTGGAATACCTCAATAAAAAAGAAGAACTTAAAATAAGAGTTTCCTGAATATTGCTGGCATTTTAAATTTTGGCACACACTATTATTTTTCAAACAATGTTTTCTCTTCAGCTTTCCTCCTTTTCCAGTCTTAATATAACTTAACAACTATGAAGAATAAAATAGTAGCCCTTCCCTACTGCCCCCTGTTGATAGCAGTAGAGGATCTTTATATGAAGAAACTTATTTTTTCAATTACGCATGTCCACTAAATAATGAATGTGAGGCTTTGAGTCCTTTCCACCTTCAAATTAGCAGATATGTTAACTAAATTTGGATGATAGACATTTAATAATTCATAAGAAAATAAATATGACACAAAAATCATTGCAAATTTGTGCTGTTTGCTCTCCTCTTAATTATAACTGAAGAATAGAGTTAGCCCTGTGGGTTGCTAATTGAGGTGGAAATGAGAATGGGGAGTTCATTTTTGGAAATCACAATTCCTACACTTGGTCAGCTTGAACCTCAACACTGGAAATGAATCAGGCAATCATAATCCTAAACTATAAATGCTCCATTCTGGAACCATGATGAAAACAGAATTTCTTTCCTATTTCAGTAATAACTTGTTGCCTGGCACTTACTAATAGGTACCAAAGCCAAGTTCTTTGCAAGAAAATGAATATTAGGTCTCACGGCTTGAATAATAATTAAACTCGGATGGTTAACTACACTAGATATGACAGTCTGTTAGGGAATGTTCCACTAAATAACTGGAGCATTTGGATATATTATAGTCACAATGGATTTGAAGACCCTGTCTATATAAAAATGCTGATACACTCTCAGAATTATCTTTGCAGAGCTGTGAATTCATGAACATGCCTAAAGATCTAAAGTGCCTGCAAATAAACTAGAGTTTTGTGATCCTAAATCAATTATAAGTTGCCAAACTTTTAAGAGAAAGATGTTTAAAACACAGGGGCTGGAGTGATAGCACAGCGGGTAGGGTGTTTGCCTTGCACACAGCCGACCCGGGTTTGATTCCCAACATCCCATATGGTCCCTCAAGCAGCAGCAGGAATGATTCCTGAGTGCAAAGTGAGGAGTAACCCCTAAACATCGCCAGGTGTGACCCAAAAAGAAAAAGATGTTTAAAACACAGATCTGATTGTTCCAGAAGTCCCTAGAGGTTATCACTGTTTTAGGGATGAGAAAACCAAGACTCAAGGTCTATCAGCAACTTAATAATATGTTCAGATACAGCAGGTTGCTCTTTCAGAGGACAGCCGTAGCAATAGGACAATTGTCCTAATGTGTTCTTATCCAATACAACCTTCAGGGAAGGTCCTGTCCTCTTTTTCACAAGGAAGTCTGATAACTATTCTGAATATACAAAATATAAGTCACAAAACCCCTGAAGTTTCTGCTTTATTCCCCTGAGATGCTCATTCTGATACAAAGCTGGACCCACGTGTGAATTTCACCTGCCCTGAGAATGCTGAAGAAATTACATGGAGATACTCTAGTCTATTGTGCTATCTTAGCTTCCAGATAACTGCCAACATCATCTGCCTATAGGGTGTGCCATCTTGGACATTCAGCCCAGTTGAACCTTCAGATGGCTGCAGCACCAGCCAACATCACCTGCCAGTTGATGTGAGCGTGCCAGCTAGTCAAGCCTTTAAGTGATTGCAGTTCCAGCTAACATCTAACCACAGCTGCACAGGAGATGGCAAATGAGAACTGCCTAGTTAGGCCCCACTTAAATTTCAGGCATTATTTAAAATCATGATCAATATAAAATAATTGTTTCATGTCCTTAAGTTTGGGGCCTATAATAATGAAGACAGACAGCTAAATCACCAAGGTAGGATCTGCAGA
Organism: Sorex araneus; assembly: GCF_027595985.1. Lineage (NCBI taxonomy): Eukaryota > Metazoa > Chordata > Mammalia > Eulipotyphla > Soricidae > Sorex > Sorex araneus. Next base: position 21,420,203 of record NC_073309.1, read on the forward strand.
TAAGAGAATATAATTCAGCAGGATCATGTATATGTATATATTAGAGACTTTCATATACGCTTATAGACTATGCATAATATATTGTAATCTGTATAGTATTGGTATTTACATATATGTATTTAGCATTCAACTGTAAATAGATACAATTATAGGTATGCTGAAATGTATGTTTATTCTTCCAGAACATAATAGCCATTATTTTCATATTCAGGATGTAGGGTTTGAGTGTAAAGAACATAGTTTTCAAATTGTCTTTTCTTCACACCGTGGATGACCATATGATAGATCCAATGAAAACTAAGTGCAGAAAATATAAAGCAAAGTTTGATGATAATACTAAAAGATAGTACTCATTAAGCCATACCAAAATCACCAATGAGACATTGTCCTACCGAAATGCAAGCATGAAAGTTTGTAAGTTTGTAACTGTACCTCACAGTGATTCACTAATAAAAAAAAAACAGAATGTATTAAAGAAAAAAAAACACCAAAGAGATATTTAAGATCCTGAAAACTAATTCATTTCTTATATTTTAGGGATGTTAGAAGACAAATATGTACAAGAATAAAGATATCAATTTTGCTCCAAATCCCTGCCCCAAATATTCTCTTCTGTATTGCTCAGAAATCAAATAACACAAGTAACTGGAAAAAGGATAACTACTTATATTTTTGCTTCAACACAACTCATAGAATGAGAGAACGGCTAATGGATGCAAAATTCTAGCAGTGGCAAGAATCTTTCATAAAAGTATAGCAGTACAATTAAATTTTTTCTTGTCAATCATCATCAAACAAAATATAAGTATCTATAGTTGACAAATAATCCTGAGATATAAGAAAATATGGAACAGAACATCATTTCTATCCCTAGAGAACAATAGCGCATTCTCTAGAGATAAAAGAAGCATATGTGAAGTAAGAGAACAATTTACTCACTTTTTTTGCTAAACCACATGTATTTCCACAAAGGACCCAAGGGCATTGTGAAAACAGGAGAGAAGAATTCTGATATAAAATAAGTAATCTAACATTTATGGGTCCAGAGTAGTTTTGTCTTTATAGCAAAACCGTTCTTACTGTTCTCATTTGCAAACAAAAGGAATGATTTACTCAAAATCACCCAACAAATAGAACTGGTTCTGTTTTTGAAGGCTGTCAATTCAGAATCATACTTAGTATTCACTGGGCAATGAAGATGGGGATAAACAAAGAGGTAGAGTAGAAATAAAGTATTAAGTTCAGGCCACTGTCAAAAGCAGAATAAAATGGCTGACATACAGAAAAGTATCCATATCAATCTGTCTCCATGTTCCCAACATTGATTTATGCATTCTTTGAATGCTTTGCTACCTTTTAGTTAGAGTGAAGCTAGAATTCCTACCACTTACCATGCTAATTTTAAGAGCATCTTTATATATCCTACTGTTAGACCTCTAACTTATCTCCAATATCCATATGTACAACCTAATATAGTAATATTTTAAAATTCTTTATGACTATATCAATTCCTTAGTGAGAGCTGAGTCTAAGAAGTCCTCTTCATATTCAAATTCATCTATGCTTTCCAACTATTTTCATCCCCATATTAGACCTGCTCATATGATTTTTAAAGCCAAAATAGCTTTAACACTTCATACTAAACTAGTTCAAAGAGAAAATTGTACAAGCATCTGAATTTGTCAGGGATGTTAGGCATGAGTATGACATCAAACATGGTGGTATGATCCATTAGAAAGTATACACAAGAATACTGGATATCCAAAAAAGATAAAAGAAGGAGAAGGAAACAGAGAGTTGTTTAAAGAAATGAAAGCTGTGAATGTCCTAAAACTAAGTCCTGAAAACAGGACTTAGTATGCAAGTTCACAAAGTAAATTATAGTAACACAAAAGACCTTTACCAAGTTAGAGAAAAACTGTCAAAAGTTACAATAAAAAATGAGTTTTTAAGACAGTCAAGAAAAACAGTCTATAACCTATAAAGTTGCCCTAATTAAACTATCACCAGATTTCCATATAAGCTAGAAGGGAGTGAAATGACATAGTCAAAATATTGAAAGATGAATCCTGTCTTCCAAGAACACTCGAACCGACAAAGTTACTCTTCTGATTTGAAGGAAAATAAAGGCTGTCTCAGCCAAACAAAAGTTGAAGGAGTTCACTACCACGGCTTTAGAAGTGTTGAAAAAAGTTTTTCCACCTAAAATAAAAAGACACAAGTACACAAAACTTTTTAACAAAGTGATAAACAGAATCAGACAGTTGCAAGTCTAAAAAAGAGAATAACCGGAAAATATAGCATAAAGCCCAACAGGGGAGAAAAAGCATAAAAATAACTTGAGCTACTTGAATTTGACAACAAACTCAGCACAAAAAAGGAATAATTTGTGACAACAAAAAAAAAATAAAAGGTAAGATAAAAAGGAATGGGGTCTATATGGACAAATGAAGATAAGATTCTATAAACAGGAAAAAACCCACTATTTTATAGCAATTTATGTATTAAATGCTTTATATGAACCTTATGAAAACCACATAATAAAAGTCTAGAATAGAGATATTGAACATAAAAAAGAGGAAACTCAGGAGCCAGGGAGATTGTATGGAGCCTAAGGCATTTGCCTTGGATTCAGTGAACCCTGGTTGGATGCCCAGCATGACCCATGGTCTCCCCACTACAGGAATGATTCCTGAGAGGAGTCAGAAGTAAGCCCTGAAAAAAGCTGGGTATGTAACCAACTCCCCCTCCTCCCCCAAAGCAAGAGGAAACTGAGAAAAATACCAAGCAAAACTGGTAAGTGATATATATACATATATCTGTATATATATATAGCACCTTAAATTATATATATACATCACCCTAAATTTAAATGAATTTAACTTATGAGACAAAAGCCAAAAAATGGAGGCCAGGAAGATAGTTCAAAGGCTAAAACTCCTGCTAGCATGTACAAAGCCAAGAGTTAATCCCCAGCACTGCATAGCCCTCTCTGAGGACTGGGTGTGGTCTGGCAGGCCTGAGTATCTTTGACATAAGCACTGAACCATCAGACCTGCACTGCTAGGACGAGTATCACTAAGAATATCTCCTGGAGCACTTAGCATTGATGAGGAGGAATCTACCCCTTTAATCCCCACCCCACCGAAAAGCAAAGTCTCAGAGTAGGTATATGGGTTAAAAGAATGAACCCAAACTATATATTCCTTCAGGAGATGCATTTAAGCACTAAAGACAAACATCAAGTCAAAGTATCACTGTATCACTGTCATCCCGTTGCTCATCGAATTTTTCCAGTGGGCACCAGTAACACCTCCGTTGTGAGACTTGTTGTGACTGTTTTTAACATATCAAATACGCCACCGGTAGCTTGCCAGGCTCTGCTGTGCTGGCAAGATACTCTCCGTAGCTTGCTGGGCTCTCCAAGAGGGGTAGAGGAATCGAACCCGGGTCAGCCGCGTGCAGGGAAAACTCCCTACCCACTGTGCTGTCATCCAGGCCCACGTCAAAGTGAAGAGGCAAAAAATGTGAAGGGATTCCAATCTAATGGGCACCAAACGAGGCAGGTATGGTCTTACCAATGTTAGATAAAATAGATTCCCAGACAAATAAGGCTAACAAGAGACAAAGATATACATAATCATAAAAGGATAAATTCAACAAGATCTATTAGCATATGTACCCTATTTAGGGATACCAAAATATATTAAAAAATATGTGTAATAGAAACAAAGGTAGAATGGGCAATAACACAAAATAGTAACAGATTTTAACACCCCTACTGACATAATTGTGCAGATTATCCAGACAGAAAATCAACAACAACAGAAAAAAAAACAGCCATCACTGACATATTAGACAAGATGGACCTAATAGACATTTATAAAACATCCCATACACAAACAGCAGAAAATTCTTTTTTATCTCATGTGCACATGGAATATTCTCAAGGAATGACCATATGTTGGGACTCAATAAATTACTGAAATCAAATCAAATATCTTTTCTGATCACAATGGTATAAAACTTGAAATCAATAAGAAGAAATCTGAAAAATCACAAACATATGAAAAATAAAAAACACAATACTGAACTGTTATTAGGTATACAAGTAAATCAAAGGAGAAATTTTAAAAATACCTAGAGATTTTAAAAAAATGAAAATACAACAGCACAATCTATGGGATGCAGCAAAAGAGGAAGGCTTGTGACTTGTCTTAATAAATGGGAAAAATCTCAAATAAACAATATAACCTTACACCTAAAGAATCATAAGATGACATTATTTATATTTATGTACCAGCAAACCGGAGAGCCTAGAGAAAATAAATAAATTCTTGGAATAATGGTAACAACAAAAAATGAATGAGGATTAGGGGCTGGAGTGATAGCATAGCGGGTACGGCATTTGTCTTGCACGCAGCCAACCCAGGTTCGATTGCCAGCATCCCATATGGTCCCCTGAGCACCACCAGAGTAACCTCTGTGCATTGCTGGGTGTGACCCAAAAAGCAAAAATAAATAAATAAAAAAGATAAAAATAAAGACTTGTGTCATATTCTTAAAAAAAATAAGAATGAATGAGGATGAAATAGAAAAATATGAATAGACATTAATAGTAAGAAAACTAAAATTGGAATCAAAATTTCCCAAGAAGCTAGGGAATGGCTCAAGGGGCTGGATCATATCCTTTGCTTGTGGGAAACCCGGGTTTCATCCCAAGAAACACATGGTTTCCAGAATACCACAGGGAGCAACCACCAAGTACCACCAGGTGTGTGATTCCCCAAATAAACACATCTCCCAAAAGTAGTTCAAAGAACTATGGGGGAGGGCTCTTGATACTTTGGGTGGTGGGAAGGTTGTAATAACATACATCTAAAAAGGAGTACTCATAAAATATATATAGTGTCATAAACCAATGTTACCTTAAATATTAGAAAGCCCTACTCTTGAAAACAGAGGGGAAAACATCGCCCCAAAACTAAGATCCAAGACCAAACAGCAGCAGCTCTGATTAATTCTATCAAAAATTCAAACAAGCTCTAAACCTTATTCTTCTCCTCACACACTTCCACAAATGAGGGCAACGCTTCCTAATTTGTTTTTCTCCCTCAACAGTACCCTAAAATCGAAAGCAGACAAAATAGCATCACAAAATAGCAAACTGTAAGCCAAGATTCCTGACGAACATATAGGCAAGAAAATATCAGCAATCCAAGTTTAACAGTACATTAAAAGGACCACACATCATGATTAAATAGGATTTGTTCAGGGGATGCAAGGAGAATTTAACAACTGCAAGTCAATCTTCATGACTTGTCATGAAACCCAGATGAGACATGATGATACCTACATTACCAAAATGAATGATGAAAATCTCAATACAGACAGTCGAAGTTGACAAAATCCAATATCCATTTGCGGCAAAAATAAAAACTCAAGGCCATATATGACAGAAAACATCACAGTTGGCAGTGAAAAACATAACCTTTCCTGTGAGATCAGGCAAAAGACAAGGAAGAAGAAGAAATGAAAGTCTCCAAAATTTGAAATAAAGCAAAACTACTGCTATTTGCAAATGGTATGTTATTATATATAGAAACACTAAAGATTCCAATAAAAAACTATTAGAAATAACTGAAAATTTTATACTGAAAACTTTATACTGAACATTTATACTAAAAAACATACTTAAAATTCAGTTTTGCACACTGAAAATTAGAAATTAATGATTTTACAGTAGGGAGGGGCCATACCGGTATTAATACTCATTAAAATAAACCCAAAGAATGATAATATTGTAAGAATTCATATATATGTAGGGATATCAACAAATAAAGCAAATAAAACAGACATTCTCAGGTATAGTCAATAGATTGGTGGTTGCCAGCAGAGCAGGGTATTAAGTCAGAGGGATCAGTAATAGCAGCAGGTAAATGGGATCATCTGTATTGCAATGAGAGGGAAATAGACTTTTGGTGGTAATAAGGATGCAGTCAATACCAATATTGAATTATACTAATGTGTTGCTAAAACATATATTATCATCCAATGTTACTGCAGTAAACATGTATTTTAAAATGTTGGCATGATAAGTATGCAAATGATAGGGCTCACCAGTAGAGTACATGTCACACGTGAGGGACTATGGGCTTGATGCCAGCAATAGAAAAAATAAAAAGATTTCCATAAATTCAGGAAGGCTGGGCTGGATCAATAGCGCAGAGGGCAGTGTGTTCGCCTTGCATGCAGCCGACCTGGGTTCGATTCCTCTGCCCCTCTCGGAGAGCCTGGCAAGCTACTGAGAGTATCTCGCCTGCCCAGCAGAGCCTGGCAAACTAACCATGTTGTATTCTATATGCCAAAAACAGTAACAAGTCTCACAATGGAGACATTACTGGTGCCCACTAGAGCAAATCGATGAGCAATAGGATGACAGTGACAGTGACACAGGAAGGCTGGGATCCATACAGGAAAGCACAGTGGTATGGACTAGTGGAGAGAAAATTAAGTCCCGCCATGTAGCATTTTACAATGAAATTATGAAATTTGTTTCTAGTTAATTACACACATGTATATATATATACATATATATATAAAGATAACTTTATTTCGAGCACCTATTCTACCCCAGGTACTTTTCTGTGTACTTGCATGTGATTTACATTGATAGTTAATACGGTTTGCATAGAAATATCAGCTGAAAGATGGAGGCAAAATGGAATGTTAAATTTCATGGAAGGCTAAAAAACTCTGTAGTTTGAAGCTTTCACCTATCACAAGGCAGATGCTGTAAACTCAGCAGACAATGTGTTGCAAAGGCAGCTGTGTGTTGAGGACCTTTTCTCAGATGCAAATTAATGTCTGGGCCAGTTACCCTATGGCTCCCCTTCACTCTCCCACAGTACTTAATGCTTTTTGTAAAAGTGTCCTATCCTTTTAGAAAATAACATTATTGGGGCTGTACTCTGTCTTTCAGGAGTATTGAAGAAAGTACCTGCCCAAATATGGCTTTTAACCACTTTTTTATTTTTTAAGCCAAGTATTCTGGCTGTGTTGATTATTAAGGTTTTATGACTTTTATTCTCCTTTCAGTTCTCTACTCTAGTTTACCCTTTGGTGTCAAATTGATGATGGTTAACATTAGTTAAGCAAAAACATCTGTCCCATTTTCCTTTTCAGCAAATCTCACTGCCTGAAAGTCGCTTATAGAGCATAAATGCATAAAAGCATGACTATGGAATCAAACTGTCAAAGTCAAATTCCCAAATTTGCTACTTATTGCACCATAGCAGGTCAACTGACATACTATACTGCCTTGGCTGAGCTTCCGTTTCCCTATTTTTGAAAACAGGAATAATACTGTACTCTCCTATAAGGTCATTTTATCTATTTAATAGAATATTCTAATTACGTGCTTTGGGAAACTCCTAGAACTTCATGTGCCCTTTAATGTAAGTATTAGGTAGGTGCCGGGGTATGAGTTCCTGGAAGATAAGAAGTATGGTCTATATTGTTCAGCATTTAAATAGCACCTACTACATATCAGGCATCAATGTATCCCTCTTCAGTCATGGCACAGTCCTGTTCACAGAATAAAAGTAAGAGACACAATACAAGAAACTTGGGGCCGGAGTGATAGGACAGTGGGTAGGGAGTTTGCCTTGTATGCAGTCGATCCAGGGTTTGATCTCCAGCATCCCATATGCTCCCCTGAGCACTGCCAGGAGTGATTCCTGAGTGTAGAGCCAGGAGTAACCCCTGAGCATTGCTGGGTGAGAAAGAAAAGAAAGAAAGAAAAGAAAGAAAGAAAGGAAGAAAGAAAGAAGGAAGGAAGGAAGGAAGGAAGGAAGGAAGGAAGGAAGGAAGAAAGAAAGAAAGAAAGAAAGAAAGAAAGAAAGAAAGAAAGAAAGAAAGAAAGAAAGAAAGAAAGAAAGAAAGAAAGAAAGAAAGAAAGAAAGAAAGAAAGAAAGAAAGAAAGAAAGAAAGAAAGAAAGAAAGAAAGAAAGAAAGAAAGAAAGAAAGAAAGAAAGAAAGAAAGAAAGAATCTTGCTTATTCCAAGTTCAGTGACCTCCAGTACATGGAGCCGTCATCGACTAAAGGGTGGGGTGGTGCTTACGGTTGAGCTGGAGTCCAGACAAAGAAAAGCAATTGTGAATATCCCTTGACCTTTGGGAAAGCTTCTGTGGACACAGGAAAGCTAGATACGTGAGTCAGGGCAAATTACACATGAGGAAGCTGAGGGGGGAAAAAAAGTTTGTGACATTTGAGGACATTTTCCACCCAATTATTCTCACCCTCCTATGAACACCCACATGTAGCCCCCTCTATGGAGTTTCAGAGCAAGCAATAGAAAACCTCTAATCTCATCAGGTGAGAGAGTGGTGAATTCACTGGCTCCCTCTTCATAACATCTAGGAAGCTCAAAATTCGATTAAGGGTAACCTCCTCAGTGATAAATATGTTTGTCTTGCATTTCTGCCATAATCTGATTTACCCTTTGTTGTACATTTTAGTTATTTCTCTTCATTCCATATTACCTATGGGTGAGAGGAAATGAATGTGTAGTAATCTTTAATGCTTAAGGCTAGCGTTTCTCTCTCTATTGTTTTTGTAAGATTATATTGTTCTTGAATGGCACAAGCAGCGTAGAAGAAATATGAATATTTCTTAAGTATGTATGAGATTATATAAAAAGCACATGCTGTCTCTTGATCAACGTGAAAAATCTGGCTTCTTCTGCCTTGTTGACACACCAAACTATATGCCACGTCATGACTGAACCTCACAAACAAGCTTATTGGGAAAAAAAAGTATCCTGACAAAGAGGCCATAGTTTAAGTGACTCCACTTGTAGTAATAGTACAGAAAAGGCAAATTCATTAAGACATTAAGATATAAATCAAACTGCTGACTTTCAGGGACTGCGGGAGATGGGGAAACGGAGAATGCTGAACAAGCATAAGACCTTGGATGATGAAAATAGTTTAAAATTAAATGATGATGATGATGATGATGATGATGATGATGATGGTTCTACAATATTGTAAATGTGGTAAAAACTGATGCTTTAAAAAAATCATCAAAACCCGATGCTTTTAAAAATATGCTCTAAAATGTTTAAAATACTTAATTTTATGTTATGTGATCTTCAACCTCCCTTTTATGTGACCTTCCAATATTCTACCCTTTGCCTTGAAGTAGATTTATTCTATCTTTTTTTGGTTGTCTTACAGAAAATCCAAACCATATCAATGAACCAAACACTAGTCAACTGAAGAGGACAGTCCTTCAAGTCACTTAAAAGGCTACAAAGTTGATTCCTGGTCCAGGGCCTCAGGATGAATCTGCAGATTCTGGCCGCAGCAGGCAGGGCATCTGCCTTCTGTAACCGCTGTCTCTTTCTGTGCTACAACTTCAAAAAGTCTTGTGCTAAAGTAGTGAGTACTATAGTGAAAAATGGGACACTCTCGTTTCCCTCTGTACATGGAAATAAGAAAAAAATATATATATACATATACCTAATTCTTCATCATAGTGCAGTGGAGGACTCCTCCACTCCACTACCACCCAAAAAAACCTGGAGAAGAAGGATCTTAAAAATAATCTTCTCATTACTGCTTCGCTCAGGAGAAATTCCAATTATTCTCTGACTTGCCTTCTGATCTCTTGCCAGTAAGTAGCATCAAATTCTCAGACAGGAAGGCAAAAAAGATGCTGGCAACTGTGCCCAGTGTGGAAACCACCAAACTGAGCTGATCCTGAAGCCTCTGACAATGACTTCAAGCCAACGGCAGCTACCAATCACATATTCAGTGAAACTCAAAAACGGTTTAAATGTATAAGGGGGCTTAATAGGAAAGTTGGGGCAAATGTTAAGAAGCACAGAATATTTATTTTTCTACTAAACATAAGAATCAGAAAATTTCCATGAATGGACTAAGTGAATGCACACATTCTAAGAGCATATTACATGCATGATACCAGATAAAATTCAGGTGAAAAAAGAAAATACTTTTATGTACTGGCCAGAGCATGTGCAGAACGGCTGTGAGCATGGTGGTGGTTGAGTCCTGGAGGTTTTCAGCTACTGAGGCTGGGAACCTTGGGGCAGGGAGGGGTCTCACCTGTCCCCTTCCGGAGCTCTCTGAGTGAAACAGCCTGGAACCAGGTCCAGTGGCATGGTTATGGCAAATGTCATGCTCCCTTCTAGGAGAGAAGGACATTCAATCTGGATGGTGGCCAATGACAAGATTATCTGGCACCAGCCAGAGGTGGCTTACTGGTGGCTCTGCTGAATTGCCAGAGAATGGGGGATACAGGCTACATTAAAGTCTTTATATATTAACTTTATATATATAATATATGCAAAATATATTTTAACATGGAGCAATAGCACAGCAGGTAGGGCGTTTGCCTTGCATGCAGCAGACCCGGGTTCAATTCCTCCATCCCTCTTGGAGATCCCAGCAAGCTACCAAGAGTATCCCACCTGCACGGCAGAGCTTGGCAAGCTACCCATGGTGTATTGGATATGCCAAAAATAGTAACAACAAGTCTCACAATGGAGACGTAACTGGTGCCCACTCGAGCAAATCGATGAACGATGGGACGACAGTGCTACAGTGCTACAATATGTTAAAAATTAATAAGACATACCACCTTTACTAGAGAAAACAAAGGATTTAGAATCTCACAAAAGTGAGAATAGTATATAACAAGGAAACTGGAAACAACCAGTATTGATGGGGACTTGGTGAAAAAGATACTTTCATTTACTATTGGTGATAATGTCATCTGGTTCAGCTTCTATGGAAACAATACGGGATTCCTCAAAAGTAAGAATAAAATTCCCGGGGCTGGAGCGATAGCACAGCAAGTAGGGCATTTATTTGCCTTGCACGCGGCTGACCCAGGTTCGATTCCCAGCATCCCATATGGTCCCCTGAGCACCGCCAGGACCATTCCTGAGTGCAAACCCCTGGTGCATTGCCGGTGTGACCCAAAAACAAAACAAAAAAACAAACAAAAAGAATAAAATTCCCATATGACCCAGTGCTTTTACTTCTTGGCATCTACCACCGAAACACAAAAACATTAATTCGAAAAGATATGAGACTATGATCATTGTAGTACCGGGAAATGGAAACAACTCAAGGTCCAACTACAGAAGAATGGATAACAAAAAACAAACAAAAACACAAACAAAAACCTGCGGTATACATACACAGTGGAATAGTATGCAGTTATAAGGAATTATGAAATCATTCAGTTGACTGCAACATGGATGAACTGGAAGTATTTTATTACTGACATAAGTCAGAGGGAGAAGGTCAAATAATGGTACATACAGAGACAAAAGAAGCAAATAATATCAAACAATGACAAACACGTGCACTTCAATTACAATACTTAAATTACTGAGTAAGGAGGGGGAGAATGAGGGAGGTGAAGAGGAGGGCTAGAAGTAATATAAGGACATTGGTAGAGAGTACTTCTTGGGTACTTTAATGGTGGTGCATTGCCAATAACTTTGTGCATCAATATCATAAATAGTAACACTATGTTCAGATGAAGAGTTAGAGTATTACATCTGCAGCATTGTAAGGACAAACAACAAGCCAGGAAAGAATTTTTATAAAATAAAGCTTTTTATACAGGAAAGAAAGAAATAAGATTAGATAGAGGCTAAGAAAATAGACTCTCAAATTAAACATATAGAATCAATGTTTAATCTCAAACTCAGTGGTCAAAGATGTGCCACTAAAGGAGAATATTTATCTGCCTAAAAATGCCCTCAGGTTTTTAAAAATAAAATTGGGGTAAATATATTATGAACAGAGTAATTAAATATATTATGAACAGAGTAATTAATAGGGTTGCTCTAGCAGATTCATTTCTTAGGGCAAATCATTTCTATTGAATTAAATGTCAAATAATATTATTTCTCTTAATTTTTTAAGGTGAGCCATCACACCCAATGAAGACATTTGAGTACTCGGAAAGTTCACAAACACAAACAACCATGATCTTAAAAATGGAAATGTTAAAATCATTTTTACATCCCCTACTTAGTACAGGTTTGACATCACATGTCACAAAAGGTATATAAGCTGAAACTTTTATAAGTTTAAACCATTTTGTGATAGGAAGCAAAATTAGTTTTCTCTCTAACTTCTACACAGGTTATTAGTACACTATCCCTGGTATCAGAAAGTCCTATAATTCTTTATACACTAACCGAAAATGAGAAGAGTCATTTTTTTTCTCTGTTTTGGGGTTATAATGTCTGAAAGTAAGTACCTGGACTCTGGTTGCCACTACCTGCAGCTTCTTTAGCCCAGCCATTTTCCAAACCCAAAGGGGACCAGATGAAGCCCTAACTTCACTGTCCACTACTTCAATAGAGAATTCATGGCCATCGAGACTTCTATTTCTTCAACTTCACACTGAAGAGACACCAATATCCCCCAGAGAAATCCACACTCCGTGGGTACTGCTCATTGTGTCGAGGACTGAATCACTCAAGAATACTCCCACAGGAGAAGACCATAAAGATTCTTCCAAGAGAACAGCAGGCACGAAGAAAGTGTGAAATATACCAGAAGAGAAGATACTAGTTCTATTAGTACCAACAAAAAGTTCTATTAGTACCAACCAGTTTTATAACCTCTCAGATAAAGACTTTAGGGACACCATGATGTAGATGCTGATTGAGCTCAAAAAATGATAATATGGATTCAAGAAAGTTTGAGAACAGAAATAAGAACACTACAATTAGAAGTGGTAGGATTGAAGAATATGGTAAGTGAAAATAAAAACTCAGTTGAAGACCCCAGTAACAGTGTAACAATGGTTGAGGGGAGTAAACTGTAAGCTCCAAAATGGGATGCAGGAAAATTCTAGAACCAACAAAAGATAAAAGAAAGTCTGGAAAGAAATGAACAGCACAATTGAGAACTAAGGGATAACTACAAGAATAATAATGTAGGAATCATCAGAGTCCCTGAGGAATAGGAAGGAGAATTTGATAAAGGAAGCATACATGATATGTTCCCAGATTTGAGAAGTGCATGCTAACTGGAGGGTCCCAGCCAAAAATAAATAGATTTCTTCTAATTTTTCAAATAGAAAAATTCCAAGACATCTTGTAATCAGAATGACAAAAGCCAAAGATAGAAATAATGCAAGCAGCAAAATCAAAGAAGGAACTCATATACAAAGGAAAACCCATAAGGTTCACAGCAGATTTATCAAAAGGGACTCTATTGTGGGATATAGCATAAAAGATAAATGAACTAAGTGCCTCATCTAGAATATCCAGCAGATTATTATTCAAAATTGAAGGAATGGTTCAAAAATTTATGTATAAGAAAAAGCTAAGAACTTCATCGCTTCAAAACAATTTTACAAGAAGCACCAAAAGAGCTTCTTTAGAAGGCACGATAAACCTCACAATCATGTGCAACTTCTTTAAAGTGAAAGCAATAAATCCTTCACCTCAATAATCTCACTTAATGCCAATAGTTCTAAATCATCAATTAAGAGACACAGAATGGCAGATGAGATAGAAAACTGAACCCAACTTTCTACAAGAGATTCACTTGAACAGTCAGAGAAACACAGGCTAAACTCAACAGCGGGAGAATAACAATATTTTTTATTTTATTTTACTTTTTTATTGAATATCCATGAGATAGACCATTACAAAGCTGTTCACTATTCAGTTTCACTCATAAAAATGATACAACACCCATCCATTCACCAGTGTATACTTCCCACCATCAATGTTCCTGTTTCCCTACCAACATCCCCTACCATCCCCTCCACCCTCTATGGCAGGCACTTTTCTTCTTTCTCTCCTTCTGTGCATTATTGTTTGCAATTCAGGTAACTAAGATGTCATCATGTTTGTTCAGGGCATTCAGTATTTTTATTGGGACAATAAGATTGGAGTATTTTTTTAACTGGGTGGCAGTTTGGGGTGTGGACGTGATTGCCAAGGCATCCAGAAGTACAGAGAGGTAGAGGAAGATCACAAGCCCCAAGAAAGCCTGGCGATTTCAGTCACAAAAATGGCACACCCAAATTTTCAGCAGATTATATTTCTGTGAGGTCTGCTCCAAGATGGTGGAATCCAGCCAGGGGCATGGCGATGATTTTGGACTGTGGAAGCAAGTGGCTACCTGGGGCTCAGCTTGGGTAGACACCAGGACTGCCTGCCCCCTTCTGATTTACCTTGGTCTACTCAGCCTTGTGTGGGTCTGAGATAAACTGCAAATTTTTATCACTTTTGAGATTTATTTATGGATCTTTGAAGCAAGGCTGGTAGAAAAGCTTACATGGTGGTGCCAGAGTTGTCTGGGGGAGTCACTGCTGGTACTTCCAGGAGTATAGGAGAGTGGAGGAAGGTAGCCCATCCCAAATCTGACAAAATCTGGAGATCTCAGTCACAAAACTCACATATGAAATTTCACCTGATTAATATCTTGGTAATGTCTATGGCAGCAATTTTGGACTGTGAGAGCAAGCAGCTTCCAGGGGCTCTGCTTTGGGCAGGCACCAAGCTGGCCCACCCCCCTTCCAATTTACCCTGATCTGTTCAGCCTTGTGTGGGTCCAAGGTTAATTGCAGCTTTTGATTTCTTTCAAGATTTATTTATGGATCTTGAGAGCAAGGATGATGGATAAGCTTGTATAGCTGAGCCACAGGTGGTTTGTGCATGTGGCTCCCACATACCCTAACTTCTGGCCATTTAATTTCTTTGGAAAGTTGATCCCAAGTTGTTGGGGTCTGGCCAGAAGCATAGCAGTAATTTTGGCATATCAGGAAGCCTGGATACACCATCAAGCTGCTGATGCACTTACCCTGCAGGTACAGGTTGACCTGCTGGTGGCACCACACCCACATGGAGAACAATCTTAGAGGCAAATAGTTCCTTTTAGAAGACCTGAGTGGTCATACTCGTATCAAATAACATAAACTTCAAATTTTTAAAAGCCATAAGGAACAGGTATGGCCATTTCTTTATGATCAATGGACAAATAATCAAGCAGAACTCACATTCAAAACATATATGCTCCTAAAGATGGTCCAGCAAAGTATTTGAAATAACTATTAACAGACATGAAGGAAAACCTTGGTAAGAACACAATGGTAGTAGGAGACCAATATTCCTCTTTCACAGCTCGATAGATTATCAGGTAAAACCTCAACAAGGAAACACTGACTTCCAAGGGAGAAATGAAAAAGATAGGCCTAGCATTTATAGGGCCCTTCACCCCAAGGTGAATACACATCTCCTCTAGTGCACATGAAGGGACATTCTCCAGGACAGACTATACACTGACTCTCAAAACATCATCATAATCATCATCATCATCATCATCATCAACATCATCCCGTTGATGATTGATTTTCTCGAGCGGTCTCAGTAATGTCTCCATTTGTCCTAGCCCTGAGATTTTAGAAACCTCTCTTTACTCATTCTTCCCAATGGTGCTGCATTGGAGATTCTTTCAGGGTCAGGGGAATCAGACTCATCATTGCTACTGGTTTTGGCATATGAATATGTCACGGGAAGCTTGCCAAGCTCTACCATGCGGGCAGGAAACTCTCGGTAGCTTGCCAGGTTCTCCGAGAGGGAGAACTAGGCTATAAGATGTCTCAAAACATATCTCAAAAAAAAAACAGAATGATAGAAATCATATAACTATACTCTCAGATCACAAGGCTATGAAATGGAAATTAGTCATAAACAAAAACAGAAGAAAATTCAAACAGTTGGAAATTACTACTGAACAACCAGTGGATAAGAAAGAAAAATTAGAGAGAAAATGAAGATTACTGGAAACAAACAAGAATGAAGATAAGAATTACCAGAACATATGGGACACAGCAAAAGTGGTGCTAAGAAGAAAGTTCATAGCTGTGCAAGCATTCTTTGGGAAACAAAAATGGTCTCACATGAATAATCTAAGAGCATGGCTTAAGCTGCTAAAAAAGTCCAACGAAGGGAATCCAAAGGAAGGAGAAGTGTTGGATCACACGGGGTTGCTTTTGCTGCTCCCACAGGGAGCTTAAAGTCTATTGAGCCACTCCTACAACAGAGCAACTGAGGCACAATTATAATAATCCTATATTGCTTTTCTCTTTCCTTTATGTCATTTGTATGGTTTATTTAGCAATGTCCTATTTGTATAGATACAGGAAGACAATTGATGCTATGCTATGTAACAAGGGAGTTAATTGACTCCAAAATAATATTTACTCCTGGGCATCCATATTTACTTGATTTAAGCCTCAGTTGCCCCTAGTTCCTAGCACTCCAAGAGCAGGGTCCCAACGAGGGACTGATGGATTCAGGGCAAGCTGTGAGCTACCCTGATATCGAAATGGGCCAGGCCAAGCAGCATAATACTTAACTATAAATTAAGAGCACAGTCATGGACAAACTCTGTCATGACTCAAAAGAGGTAACTGAATAAGGTAACTGCTGGGGTTTGAAAGACTAACCTGGCCTGAGCACTGTAGTCTGGAATATATAGTGAAATGTCCTCAGGAATCTCCTGCCCTCCACGCTAGGCTGTTTTCACGAGGACTCTCTCACAGGGGGGCGAGTTGTTTCCCTCCCCACCCCAAGCAGAGCCCCAGCAGATAAAAACCTCCAGAACCCAGCTGCAGCCATGCTCAAGGCCACTCTCCACATGCTCGTATAAGCCTCATGCATGAAGGAACCGACAGAGGAACCCAGGTATGTGGGACCCGTGGCTGAGATATCCAAGCCTGATCGATTGGGATTGGGCTTCCTCCACTCAGATCCCCTTTTTTCCAGTAGCTTGGCAGTCACAACCACAAACTGCCCCTGGCACTATGTAATATCATTAATGGCCAAGATCCAGAGACTATAAAACAGGGGGCTGGAGAGATAGTACAGTGGGTAGGGCGTTTGTCTTGCATGCGGCTGACCTGGGTTTGATTCTCAGCATCCCATATGATCCTACGAGCACCGCCAGGAGAAATTACTGAGTGCTGAGCCAGGAGTAACCCCTGTGCATCGCCAGGTGTGACCCCAAAAGAAAAAACAATAAAAAGAAAAAAAAGAGAGAGACTATAAAACAAAGCTCCCAGAGCAGAGCGATGCAGAATCTCGCATAGCAGAGCCTGGCAAGCTACCTGTGGCATATTCGATATGCCAAAAACAGTAACAATAATGGACCTCATTCTCCTGACTCTGAACAGGGACAAATGGAGACATTACTGGTGCCTGCTCAAGCAAATTGATGAGCAACGGGATGACAGTGACAGTGACAGTCCTCAGGAAGAACCAAACTTTAAGCTTGATCTCTTACTGTGTTCATGCAAAATGACATTGCTAGAAATATTATAAGTAAATTTACTACAACTATTTAAGTGGATTACTAGCCGAGGAAAGAAGAAAGCAACACACCCTGGATGGAATGCTGCCCTTAAACAGATCTCCTAATAATCTGGAGTAATCTCCTTAGACGAGATTTTGTCCTTGAGTTGACCTCCTGGGGGAGTGGCCTTACCTCTCTTTGTTGATTTGTTAATGTTCAACCTCAACTTTGTATCCCTAACCTATATGATTTCCATATAAACTATGCTGTAAGGGACTGGAGCGACAGCACAGCAGGTAGGGTGTTTGCCTTGCATGCAGCTGACTCGGGTTTGATTCCTTCATCCCTCTCGGAGAGCCCAGCAAACTACCAAGGGTATCCTGCCCACATGGCAGAGCTTGGAAAGCTCCCCATGCCATATTTGATATGCCAAAAACAGTAACAACAAGTCTCACAATGGAGACATTACTGGTGCCCGCTCAAGCAAATCGATGAACAACGGGATGACAGTGCTACAGTGCTACAGTAAAGGGCTGGGGAGGTGAGGTCAGATGGTTACAAGGTCTCCATGGTCACAGGTTAGAAGAGAAGAAGAAGAGATCAGAGACTGAAGAAGACAAAGGCAGCAGACTAGAGAGCAGAAAACAGAGAGAGTGAGACAGCAGAGTGGCACGGACAGGAGACAGAGACTTAAGGGAAGAGCCAACAGCAAGATTAGAAGTAGAAGACGGAAGTTAGAAAAGGAGAGACTACCAAGACTGGAGAAGAGAGACTGAGACTGGAAACGGAGTCCAGAGGAGAGACTACAGAGACAAGAGTCAGAGACTTGAGAGACAGACAGAAAGGAGCACAACGGTACACGTAGAAGCAGGACACAAAGACGAAGACAGAAATAGAGCACAGCAATGAAGAGAAGACAACAAGACGAGGAGGAAAACTGAGACTTTGGAGACTTTCAGGTTCACAAGGAGACCAGGATGATGAAACTCTGATGACCCAGACTACAGGCATAAGGACGACTACGACTGAACCGAAAAGGGAGAGATCAGACAAAGCCAGGGATTTTGCCCATCGTCGCAGAAGAGCCTGGGGAGGCCACTCCTTGTCCACCTAATGCTGCCTCCACATCCTCCCTCTGCCCAGCCTGTGCATGTGCCTGCCTTCACGACAGCTCACCGTTTCTTACTTCTTATATATCGTGTGTTGAGTTGTGAGGTGTGAAAAACTCAACAGAGAAGAAGTGTCCTCAATGACTCAATACCATTGGGCAAACAAACAGAAGCAAGGATAAACAAGTGGGAATACATCAAATTAAGACGCTTCTAAATTGCAAAAGAAACAATGACTACTTTGGTACATCTACACAATGGAATACTATGCAGCTGTTAGGGGAGATGAAGTCATGAAATTTGCTTATAAATGGATAGACATAGAGAGTATCATGCTAAGTGAAATGAGTCAGAAAGAGAGGGACAGACATAGAAGGACTGCACTCATTTGTGGAGTATAGAATAACATCACATGAGGCTGACACCCAAGGACAGTAGATACAATGGCCAGGGGGATTGCCCCATAGCTGGAAGACTGCTTCATGAGTGGAGGGGAGAAGGCAGATGGAATAGAGAAGGGATCACTAAGAAAATGATGGCTGGAGGAACCAGCTAGGATGGGAGATGCATGCCGAAAGTAGATAATGGACCAAACATGATGACTTCTCAGTATCTGTGTTGTAACTATCTCATGGTAATTCAATAAATTTTTTTAAAAAGAAACAATGACTAAATACTTAAATATAAAGCACCTTCAGACTGGGGGAAAATATTGCCCACCACTCATGTGACTAAGGGTTAAAATCTAAGGTACATTAAGCACTGATAGAATTTTACAAGAGAAAAAGTAAAAACACCTTCAGAAAATGGGGAAAAGATGAATAGAAACCTCCTAAAGAAGACAGATAGCCAAGAGGTATGCAAAAAAATGCTCTGTATCCAGTGAAAGAAATTCAGGCTATAATGAAAAGACATGCTACTGAATCTGGAGAAAATATTTGCACACAATATACGAGATAAAGGGTTTATATCCAGGACCTATAAAGCACTCACAGAATGCAACAAAAAAAAATCCAACAACTCCACCCAACTCTGGCATGTCATAAAGTATCTGATTTTTATTTAAAAAGCTTAAAAACCTTAAAACATGTTTTCAGTGTCTTTGATAATATTCAATGTTAAAGTTAAATATTTTATAATTCCTGCATAATATGTCCATTAGAAACTAGAAATACAGATAAATGTAAGGTATAAATATTCAAACATATTCCAAAACATTTATGTGTATGTATATATATATATGTACATATATATATATACATATATACACACACACACAGAACCCTCCAAAATGTCAGCAGGGACACATACATATATATGTACATATATACAATATATATGTGTATCTCTGGCACTGTCACCCCATTGCTCATCGATTTGTTCGAGTGGGTACCAGTAACGTCTCTCATTGAGAGACTTATTGTTACTGTTTTTGGCATATCCAATACGCCACAGGTAGCTTGCCAGGCTTAGCCGTGTGGGCGCGATACTCTCGGTAGCTTGCCGGGCTCTACACACACACATATATACATGCATATATATATAGGGATATATATATGACATTTTGATGTTTTGAAGGGTTTAAAATGTTTTTTGCTATTTGCAGCTTAAATAAATGTACTTTAGTCTACATTTATATTTAGGATTATCCCCAAAGTAATATCACAAATACAAAACCTTTATATCAATTTGCATAATAAAATTTACTTAATGATTCCCTTCATATTAAAAAGTTCTGCATCAGCATAAATAAAATAACAACAAATATTTTAGAAAATAAACTGTTGCTCAATGTTTAGTGATTGTGTGTTCCAAGCCTGAACTGAAAACCTGACTCTACTATATTTCCTATATGTGGGATTTTGGAAACTAAAAAGTTCTGTGCTTCAATTTTCTCATTAACAGTGAATTCATAGAGGGTCTTATTCATTTATTTATTTATTTATTTATTTATTTTGCTTTTTGGGCTACCATAGCACAGCGGGTAGGGTGTTTGCCTTGCACATGGCCCACCTAGGTTCGATTTCTCCATCCCTCTCAAAGAGCCTGGCAAGCTACCGAGAGTATCCCACCTGCATGGCAGAGCTTGGCAAGCTACCTGTGGAGTATTCAATATGCCAAAAACATATTGAGAACAAGTTTCACAATGGAGACGTTACTGGTGCCTGCTCAAGCAAATTGACGAACAATGGGATTACAGTGCTACAGTGCTTTGGGGGCCACACCCAGTGATGCACAGGGGTTATTCCTGGCTCTGAATTCAGGAATGACTCCTGGTGGTGCTCAGAAGACCATATGAATGCTGGGGATTGAACCCGGGTCGGCCATGTGCAAGGCAAACGCCCTACCCGCTGTGCTATCGCTCCAGCCCCCATAGAGGTTTTTTACAGAATTAAAAGAGACAATAGAATGCAGCTCAATATTATTATAAATAATGAAATTATAAATAATAGTATCCTGGGGCCGGAGCGATAGCACAGTGGGTAGGGCATTTGCCTTGCACGCGGCCGACCTGGGTTCGATCCCTGGCATCCCATATGGTCCCCCAAGCACTGCCAGGAGCAATTCCTGAGTGCAAAGCCAGGAGTAACCCCTGAGCATTGCTGGGTGTGACCCAAAAAGCAAAAAAAAAAAAATAGTATCCTGTTGTATCTCTATATAATATTAATTATTATATAACAATACTATTATTTATAATTTATGAGATCTCAACGGCTGCTTCTCCCAGACGAGAGTATAAAACGAGGCTCCCATAACCATGCCACCAGACTGTGAGCCAGGCTATTTTCACTCGGGGCACCCCAGGGGGGGTCGGTTGAGAACCCTCCCTGCCCCAAGGGACCCAGCCCCAGCAGCTGACCTCCACAATCCAACCACCGCCATGCTCCAGGCCACTTTCCGGACACATTATAAGACACTTCCTACCCGTTTTCCATAATTACCACACCATATTTGATGGAGTTCTGACAGTAGGCAAGAAGTCATAGAGAGTAATATATATACCCCACCTTTCCCACCCTCCACTGCCTCCATGGCAGACGATATTCCCCATATTCTCTCTCTACTTTTGGGCATTATAGTTTGCAATGCAGATACTAAGAGGTCATCATGTTTGGTCTTTTATCTACTTTCAACACACATCTCCCATTTTTAATTACAAATAATAATATCTCCACAAGATAGATTCCAGGACTAAAATTACTGGATCAAAGCTATAAAAAAAAAGTCTTCACTCTCTTGAGAAAACTTGCCAACTCTGCTAGTCTAAATGTTTTCATGAAAGGTTAGCGTCCCCAGTCATTTTCGAGAATACCCATTCACTGCTCAGTTACCAACACAGTTTCTAATTGATTTCTAATTTTAAGCAAGTAAGACAAGCAACAGCGTGTTCAGTTAAAAATAGAAAACAAAGTGCTGCCAAACAAAAAGAGGAGGTTAGCATCATGATCTAAAACACCTGTAAGGAAACAGTCAGGGCGCCTTTTTATTTTCCCAAATATTTAGCACATCTCTCTCAGAGACCCTTGTTTCTAATGACATTCTCAGTGGGGAAAACAACCTCCTAAGGGCAAATAGAATGTTGCAGTTCATAAGTAAAAGTAATGATATTCAGGGGATTTGGAAAGGATGAATGGAAATGATAAACATCAAATGATAAAAAGAGCCTCATCTTTCTGCTGTGTTATAGCTAAATAAAGCTTTACCGTAGATCCCAGTTGAGGGAATCTACTGGCAGGTTTTGACTACCCAGAATTTCTATCACTTTTCCCAAGGTTAAATGTGTTGCCTTGAGGGGATGATACCGGGGACACTGTAGGACAGTGGTGCTCTTTGTAATGTTAATAACTCCTGATTCTGATATCTGATGCAACTCTGGGGAAATCTGTCAGTTCCAGACATTAAAATCTAACTCAGTTAAGTGCACATTATTACACAAAATATTTTTTTAATTTGGCAGGCTCTGGAAGATAATTTGAGCATTCCACATATTTAAATAGTTTATTTATATCACTGAATTGAATTTCTACAGGATAACATTTTGTGATATAGAATTAATGTGCTTTTCCTATAAAAGCAGATGGCATTTTATACCAAAAATTTATATATATATGTACTTATTGGATTCATTTTTATGATATAAACTTCTTGGAATAATGTCTTTTAATATATTTTATTTATTTACCTAAGATTATGCTTCATCTGACATCAAAGGGGCATAAGAACAATCATCTATAGACAAATGCATAGTGGAAGGAAAAATAAAAACACATGCAATATAAGATTTATCAAAAAAAAACCAAGAGAATTAAAATCAGAATTAATGCAGGTACTTCTTTGAGTAAAAACGTTTTTCCTCTATATTTTATTTGCTAACTTTTCATTTTTCTTTTTCTTTTCCATTTTTTTTTGTGTGTGGCAAAAGGCTTTATTGTCATGAAACAAACTGGGAAGGATGTTCACAATCAGACAATCAGGCTGTAGGAAAGGAGTAGAGGTCTAGTTCACTTCCCAGCAGAGCTAGGGTGATATAACATCTTCTACACAGTTTAGTCATCTTACAGGAAACTCTTACATCTCATAAAGGAAAATGGTGGAACTGCAGTTCAGGAACATACAATGAATATAGGTTGCATCTACAGAAGACAGTGGGGAACTCTTATAGGAACGTGTATTTTAGTATGGAGATGAAGAGCAAGGAGACTGGTGGTTGGGAAGGCCTCTACTACAGTCTCCACTGGCCTTTGGGGGTCTGAACCCAAGAAAGTGTCTCAAAGTTTTGCCTTGGCCCAATCAGAGGCAAGAGAATGCAAAGGGTCAGCTTCTCCAGATAGAGACCAGGATACCATCCAGAGGACTAGCCCTCAGGCCAGGATGTTTGAGCATCACTGAACTCCAGAGAAAAATACTTTGAATCACTATGTAAATTTCCACCCACCTATCCTATCATTAAAAGGAAGCACCAGATCAACTCATCTAAAGAGGAAGTTATGTAATGAAGGAGTGGACTATCACAGGAGACTAAAAGGGAGGGAGAAAAGTAGGAGAAAGCTGGGGCTTGAGATTCAGTCCAGGGTTTAAGGCACTTGCCTTGCACACAGCCCCACCCAGTTCGATCCCCAACACCACGCACCGTCCCTAGACTACCTCCAGGACAGATGCCATAGCAGAGAGTCAGAAGTAAGCCCTGAGCATTGCTGGGTGTGACTCCAAATCAACGCAACAACAACAAAACAAGGAAACTTCTACTGCTGGTGGGCTGGTTAGGGAGGTGACAAGATTTCAAAGAGATCCTGGTAAGTTTCTGCTCATCGTAGGCACCCAACTCACCAACTCAGCAAAGGGTGACATTGGGCCACACCCAAGGCAGCTCCAGTTGTTAGGAGCTTCACCGGTTCCCACCCCCATGCCACTGGAGCCCAAGATTCAGAGGAGCCATTGGATTGAGGAAGAAGTTTTTTTTTTTTAATTGTTTCTCTTTTTACCTTTTTTTAAAAATTGAATCACCATCTTACAAAGCTTTCATGTTTGAGTTTCAGTCATACAATGATCGAACACCCATCCCTCCACCAGTGCACATTTTCCACCACCAATGTCCCCAGTATCCCCCCTACCCCACCCCTCTATGGCAGACAATTTCCCACACACTCTCTCTCTACTTTGGGGCATTATGATTTGAAATTCAGATACTGAGAGGCTATCACGTTTGGTCCTTTATCTACTTCTAGCACACGTCTGAGGGAGAAGATTTAACTCTTCTGGGCTGAAGGAGACAGAAGCTACTCAACCAACACACCAAACTTCTTTGTCTTCACAGGAGAAAGAATTCCAGGATGAAACAGTGTGTATAGGAAGCAAAGCAAAAGTCTATTCCCCAGGAGTGAAGCAGGTACTCAGGGAGACACACTTGCTGAGTTTGGGGGTTAAAGATCTTATAGGGTGACAAGGACAGTAGATACAAGGACTAGGAGGATTGCCCCATAGCTGGAAGCCTGCTTCATGAGTAGAGGGGAGAAGGCAGATGGAATAGAGAAGGGATCACTAAGAAAATGATGGCTGGAGGAATCAGTCGGGATGGGAGATGTGTGCCGAAAGTAGATAACGAACCAAACATGATGACTTCTCAGTGTCTGTGTAGCAAGCCATAGTGCCCAAAAGTGGAGAGAGAGTATGGGGAATGTTGTCTGCCATGGAGGCAGGGGGAGGGTGGGAAAGGAGGGGTATACCCGGGACATTGGTGGTGGGGAATGTGCACTGGTGGAGGGATGGGTGTTTGATCATTGTGTGATTGTAACCCAAACATGAAAGCTTGAAACTATCTCACGGTGATTCAATAAAATTTTTAAAAATATATTTTATAGGGTGAGTTAATTAAAGCACAAAATATTTATGAAGGGATTAGAGTAGTCTGGGTGGGGCTGTGGAATTAGCTGCTTGCTCATAAATCACATGTATCATTAGCGTTTCATTATATAGCTGGGGAGGGGTATCGGTGTGTATTTAGTCTTCACTGTATCACTGACATTCCATCGCTCATCGATTTGCTCAAGCGGGCACCAGTATTTAGTCTTAATGAAGGAAAAAGGGGAAGAAATCAAAGTCATGGGTCATTTTTTCTGATGCACTTGTAACAGCTTGGAATTAGTTATTATGAGTTCCCTTATTATCAGAAGTTAGTAAAACCTGTGTCTCACAAGAATATAAATCCTGGCTATTACCACCCTTTCAGTGATTTTCTACATTGTCTCTCCTACCTCATTTCCACTTGGCACCTTCTTTAATTAATTCAACGAATGACTAGGACTTCCTTTTGAAGACACTGAATTAACCAAGTTACAAAACACTTAACCATGGCTTTAAAAAAGGCCATTTTCACATTATTTGATTCACCAGCACAAACTCTCAAGATATGTTGGGGATGAAAGGAACACTACTATCTATATTCTGATGACCTAATTTTAGGATAGCATTTGGGGATACTTGATAAAAAAAATTAACAATAATCTCTACAATATTAATTTTTCTCAAACATCAACTCCCTTGTACACAACAGAATTTTCCCCTTCAATGAGAGAATCATATCCCAGAGATATGTAAGCAAGCAAACATTAGAAATTCCATCTTTTTGTCCACATTATTTTTTCTTCTAACCTCTCACTCCTCTTACACACACCCCATGGCCTTTGCCTTCTCTCCCTGATCCTACAGGAAGTTCTTGTACATTTTGTATTTAACATTAAACCAAGTCCACTCATGGGTGGACAAGAAAGGAGCAGCACCGGGAGAGAAAAGTACCCCAGGAGGAAGGGTGACTTAATTATGTTTTCTCAAAGTGTTGAATTTGAGTAGTTCTTTCCAAAGGGTGGGGGCAGAGAGGAGCTTCCCAGAGATGCTCAGGGACCCTGAAGCCACACCTGACACTTGGGTGCTCAGATGCTTGCTATGCAGATCAGGTCCCAGAGATGCTGCAGGCCCCCAGGAATACAATTGAAGTCAGAGTTCTGCATATGTTATTGGTTTCCTGGTTTCTCTCTTTTGCAGTTTCATTACCGTGTATAGACACACAACATATTTGTATATATTAGTTTTGTAGACAGTTCCGTTAATGTATTCATTTTTATTTTCTAATAGCTTTTTTCTAGAGACTTTGGAGCTAGTAGTTGTATATTATTCTGTCAACAGCTAATAAGGACAGTTTTACTTTATAATTTCCAATTTAAATTTTTATGTCCTTTCCTTGTCTAATTATTCTTACAGAATTCCCAATATTGTGTTGAATAGTAATGGATCGAGTAGATAGCTTGTCTCTTTTTTTGTTTATTTGTTTGTTTGCTTGTTTTGGGGACCACACCCAGTGATGCTCAGGGTTACTCCTGGCTCTGCACTCAGGAATTACTCCTGGTGGTGCTCGGGGTACTACATGTGATGCTGAAGATCAAACCTTGGTTGGCCACATGCAAGGCAAGTCCCCTGCGCACTCTCCTTTCATTCTGATCCCTAGATAACCTGTCTTAATATTGATCTTAGGGGAAAATATTTAGGTTTTTCTCCACTGAGAATGTTGACTATGGATTCTCCATATATGGCGTTTATACTTTGAGGTACATTTTTTCTATACCCATTTTATTGTTTTTATTCATAAATAAATGTTGACTTGTTTTAAATACTTACTTTGCATCTATTAAAATTATCATGTAATTTGTTCTTCCTTTTGCTGATGCAGTATATGACATGTATTGATTTCTGTGTACTGAATTATCCTTGTACCCCTGGAATAAATCCCACATTATCTTGGTGTATAAGTCTTTTAATGTATGTTTCTAGCATTTTGTTTCTCATATCTTTGCATCTATGTTCATCAGAGGTATTGGTATGTAACTGTGCTATATGTGATATCCTCATCTGGTTCTGGAATTATAGCTGACTTTATAGAACCACTTGGAATTTTTTGTCTCCTTAGAATAGTAAAGAATAGTACAGAATAGTCAAGACGGATAAGTAATACGTTCCACTAGTGAAGCCCTCCAGGCCTGTATTTTGAGTTTGGAGATATTTTTGTTTAATGTTTTGATTTTAGGACTCATGATGCTGAGGTGATGGCTCAAGGTTTAAGGTGCATGCAAGAACCCCATGTTTGACTCCAGCACTGCACGATCCCCTGGAAATGTCTAGGAGTGGTCTAGCACTATCTAGCACTGTCTCAGGAATAGCCACCAAGCATCACCAGGTGTGTCCCCCAAACAGTACTCTTGACTGTTCAAGATTTCTATTTAATCCTGATTCTGCCTTTTTAGGTTCCAGTCTGTGTAGAATGCACTGTGTTTACCATGTGAGCTTCACCTGGAACTAGGGTAAGTACCTTCACACTATTTTTCTTCTCCCTCTCAGGATCCCTTAGTTGGTTTGGCCACTGTCCCATGTCTCCCCTAGGCTGGAATGTCATCAACATATATCTCTCCACTCACCATCTGTCCAGTGAAATATTCTTCTATATTCATCTTGAACCCATTTCTCATCAGAATATTGAAAAAAACTCACATAGTACTTGTATTAACTTGCACAAAGTAAATGTTCAATAAAAAATTGCACAGTATTTGAGGCAATCAGGAATTTACACCAAGTGGTGTTCCAGCTGAAAAAGTGACATTTTGTACTTAGAATAACTTTGTTTATTCTTGGGAAATGTTCGCTAGTGAAGGGATGGGTGTTGGAACACTGTATGACTGAAATCCAATCATAAACAACTTTGTAACTGTGTATCTCACAGTGATTCAATAAAATAAGTAAAAATAAAAGCTTTTTTTATATAAAATGAAGGATTTATTTTAAAATGATAAACAGATCATACAATCATGCAACACATGCTATTTCAACACTTAGGTAGGTGTGTGTCACTTAGGTAGGCTACAGTGTGTCAGCCAAACATGGTTAAGAATGAGTTAAAAGAGAAATCAAGCCCACAGTGAGCCACAGTTTGGATTCAGAGTACTAAATACCCCGAAGTTATTCTCCACCGACCTTTTCTCCATAAATATAGTCCTACAAGCCAGCTTCTCACGGCACAAGACTGAGTGGAAAGGGATAGAAAGCAGAGTGGCAAGCAGAAAATATTTTATTGAGGATCTTCTTAAATGCATTAGTTTCAGTTTATCAGCAGGGAAACATGAACATAGCTGTGTTAACTAATGAATTAAGTATTCAGTGTTTTTTTTGTTACATTAAGTATTGCAACAATATATTTCCTTTAGCTAAATAGTCACATATTCGTGGGAATTTCTTCCTAATTCCTCAAGCAGCAAGGTCTTAGTAGTTTTCGTATGGCTGCCTCACTCTAATTTAATATAATTCAGTATTAATAACATTATAATGCTTAAGAGTTAAATGTTTGCTGGAATCCTTCCTTTCATTAAATATGGATTTACATAGTATTTTGACTTTAAAACTTATACAGACCTTTGGCTTTACAACTGGATTTTAAAAAAATATAGGAAAGGTTAAAGGACTTGATGAAAGGCACATAATTTATGAACCACAGTAGTGTGTGAAAGTTAGGGACCGAATGTGTGATCCTGTTTTTTTCCCGATGTGCAATTCTAATATACGCACAAATCTTCCACATAAGCTTGACAACTTCATTCATCCAGAACTCCTGTACAGCACTCAGTATTTGGAAATAGAATATGTCATTTTTTGGTTTTGCTCTGTTTTTTGTTTGCTTGTTTGTTTGTTTGTTTGTTTGTTGCTTTGCTTTAAGTAGCCAGTTCTGTGATCCTAGGACTATGCTGAAAACTTTAAAGATATTCTGTAACATTTTTTTGAAGAAGCAAAAGAATAATGAGGAGCAGAAGGAAGGTTAAGCAAATAGCATATTATTTCTTTCTACTTATGAGTCTCTCCCCTAGAAACGACTTTATTTGAGTATTCTGCACAAATATGACTGTAAAATACATTGCATCCATGGCTATAGGCTTAGCTAACATGAATGGTTAAGGATATTCTCCATCAGTTGGTTTCACAGCGATGGAAAGCTGTAGGAAAACACAAGCTGAGTTTTATGTGAAGAGACCAGTCATTTTTCTGTGTTCTCCTTCACAACATTAAACTACTATTTCCTATTTAAATATGTTTTAAAGTATTTTGTGTACCAAAAAGAGTACTTTGTGTACAGAGCTCATTCTGGGCTAATCTACCAATCTATGCAGAAAATATCTGAATCTGGCTTCTCTTTCAGAGAAAAATTATTAGTGGAAGTGCTTTAGAAATAATTTCCTTATGAAATAGAAATTTGTATCTTTGAATAAAGTATTCTGAGAGACAGCCTAGAAAGTATTAGTACAGGTAGCAATCTAGCTATACTACTAAACTTTATTTGACTATGAGAAAAATAGAATAAAATTATATTATGGCACATCAGAAAAGGCTGACTCTACCCAGGCCTTTGTATTTCTTTTTACAGAAATCCTCATAAATCATTTAAAAGCATTGACCATATCTTATTCCTTCCTTTCAGCCACAGTTCAGATGGAAGCTATGTTATACTCTAAATGGCTTTGCTTCTCAGATGTAAAACAGAATTTATGTTTACTATTATTCTTCAGACACCCACACTTTCCTTCTACAAGATAAACCATATAACTGCTCTAAATCATCCATTTTCTTCATGTGATTACTGAAAGAATGGCAGATTTACAAGCCTAAGACCATCTGTGCCAAGAAAAGAAGATGATTTTTTTTCTTAATAGAAGAGATGGCATTGTTTTATTGTCATTTTTATCATCTTGCTTATCTGCACACAAAAATCTTCCACGTTTGACCTATAGGTATTCACTTTGCTCCCCGAGATAGCCTCTCCCACTCTCCTGGTCTCCCCAGTGAGGAGGATGAAACATAGCCACCTTTATACTTTAAACCAGGGTTTCTAAGCCTCACGATTGCTGACAATTGTAATAAACAATTTCTTGATTCTTCGTTGGAGAAAATTCTTTGCTGAATTTGAGCATTCTCTGTTCATTTTTGAGGCAGGTATATCCTGTGCATTGGAGAATGTTTAGCATCACCGATGGTTTTTAGCCACTGGGTACCAATAAGTACACCCACTCCCCAGCTGTCACAACAAAAAGATCAGATGTTACGTTGTCAAACGTCATCAACCCTGAGCACACATGCCACCCACAACTCCCCTCTTGAGAAGTGCACTTTCAAACTTTAGGAGATGCAGGCACAAGTGGCCTGCATCTCCCCTCCGAAGATGTGTACTTTCTAACTGTGTTCTCTTTGGAGCACATAACAAAACATGCCTCTCTTATTTCCTCCCTTTAGTTCCTCAATAAACTTGTTTTACTTTAAAAAAAAAAAGTCTCAGTCCTTGAGTACTGTAAAAGCACTCCACATCCACTTAGTAAACTGTGGAAAGGAAATCAAAGATGATGTGTATCTATGAAAGAGTCTAACTGAACTGATTCAGTTGCGTGTGTGTGTGTGTGTGTGTGTGTGTGTGTATGTGTTTGAGTATGCTTCTCAATATTTTTCTGACCAACCATGGCTCACTTCTAACCTTGTTCTTTCCTGCACTCCCTACCATGTCCCACTGGAGGAACCCCTGTCTCATGCCATGGACCTTTGTTTTGTGCTTCTCACCTGTTACCCCCTTAGAACTTCCTGAGGGACCCACAGGAGATCAGTATAGCCTCACTGAGCATCAACTCTAACTTTGCTGACTCATTCTTCCCTAAGCATGGATAGGCTCTGCAGTAGCTCTTGCCCCTCCTAAGGTTTTGCAATTATTTGAATGTAATTCCTAGTAAAAAACCCAGCTGGTCAGCTCAGGACAGAGTACAAATTATTCAAATCTGACTGTTGATTCATAAACTATGAACTCTGGAAAGTGTTCTTATATACATCATGATTTTACTTTGTGCTTCCAAGTCAGTAGACGTAACACAGCAATGAGTTTCAGAATTCTCGTCTCATAAGACACCAAAGTTTCAAGTACTCAACTTCCCTACACCTCTTATTCCCTAAAATACTGTATCACTGTCATCCCGTTGGCCGTCGATTTACTCAAGCGGGCACCAGTAACGTCTCTATTCCTCCCAACCCTGAGATTTTAGCAGCCTCTCCTTACTTGTGCTTCCTAATGATTGGAGGCTCTTTCAGGGTCAGGGTTATGAGACCTATTGTTACTATTTTTGCCATATCGAATACACCATGGGTAGCTTATCAGGCTCTGCCCATGCAGGCGGGATTCTCTTGGTAGCTTGCTGGGCTCTCTGAGAGGTGTGTGTGTGTGTGTGTGTGTGTATACATATATAATATATGTATGTATACATATATATACATATGTATACATATATACATATATATATATTGACCCGTGTTTGATTCCTCTGCCCCTCTCAGAGAGCCCGGCAAGCTACTGAGAGTATGAGCCCACACGGCAGAGCCTGGCAAGCTATCCGTGGTGTGTTGGATATGCCAAACACAGTAACAATAAGTCTCACAATGAGAGACGTTACTGGTGCCCACTCAAACAAATCAATGAGCAAGGGGATGACAGTGGCTGTGTATATATATGTATATACATATATGCATACATATATATGTATATACATATATGCATACATATATATGTATATACATATATATACATATATATGTATATATATGGCTTAGTCACATTTCTTGAGAAATTTGGGTAATTTACGTATGTGAACAAAATATAAGACGTAGATCATAGATTTTCTTTAATGTGGTCATCCTGTCTTCAGTTTCAAGATTTTCTCTAGTGTGTGTCTATTTCCCTTATAATAATAAAAAAAAAATCAGTACTCTTTGTAAACCAAAGTTCATTAAAAATTCTGGATGCAGTATGTTTGAAGTTAAGCCCAGTGCAGTGAACACCTTACAGTAACTTTCAGCCTCAGAGGGGATTATTTATGGGCCACCACTGAGTACCCCTAGAGAGCAAGGAAATGAAGTTGACATGGTGGCATTTTCCAAATTGCTTCTGAACACACAAAACAGCAGCAGGTCTTTGAAAACCAGGCCTGCAGTCTCTGCCCAGGGAACAATGGTCCGTGCCACAAAGCCATCTCTCTCCTCACTTCTCCCCCAAGTGATTTTTGCTGCAGCAGCTAAAGCTTCTAATACCCCCATGCCCAGGCCTCTGGAAGGTCACATTTGCATTGGCTAGAAGGACAGTCCAGGTGGTACTGCCTGTGGATAATGTCTGCTATGGCTTGTTTGCTTAATTACAGATTCTTTCCCTGCCAGCCTTTTCTTTCTGATCACCTCCTGCTGTGCACTGCTTGGACATGTAACTAGAAATAAAAGGAAAGGAAATGGAAAGCCGGGCATCAGAGGGAGCTATAGGTCTGTGAGAAAATCAATCTTTAGCCCATAAAAGTTGTCTGAAAGACTGAAAGGGTAAGGGGGGGAGGGGCAGGGGGAAAGGTCACTTGGAGTCAAATTATTTCCTTGAGGACACAAATAAAACCTTTGCTGTGGTTGTTAGGATATGAATGTCAAATTGGCCTGGGTTCTAATCCCTGGTCCAGCAGCTCTTAACTGTGCGACCTTAAACCTGTTAAGCCCCCAAATCTAGTTTTCGCCTTCTGAAAACTGGACTTCAAGTTAAATAATAACTTCTCTAAACTGTATATCAGTTATTTGCCATTCATTCATTCATTCAGTAATCAGTTCTGCACATAGCAAGTGACATAAACTCAGTCACATGTTCAATAAAACATGCTCAAAGGGGGCTGGAGCGATAGTACAGCGAGTCGGGCATTTACCTTGCACGCCACCAACCCAGGTTCTATTCCCAGCATCCCATACGGTCCGATTCCTCAACACAACACCCCCAGAACCGCCAGGACTAACTCCCGAGTGCAAAGCCAGAAGTAATTCCTGTGCATTGCCGGGTGTGACCCAAAAAGAAAAAAAAATAAAACATGCACAAAGGAAAAAGAGGGAACAGAAACATAGCTCAGTGGTCAGGAACATAAATGCATTTTGGTTTGGGCTTGGAAGAGGAGACACAGTTCCTGCACTGCTGGGGGATATCCTGGATACTCAAGTGATTCTGGAAACTCCAGGGATGTACCCAGAAACACTCTGAGGGCCCATGTGGTAGGACGAATGGAACTCTGGTCATATGAATCCTAATGGCTACACTATATTCGAGTTCTAATGACATATAAGTTTAAACCTGATACCATATGGTCCCCAAGTACCACCTGTCGTGGCTCTCCAGGGCCACCCCTACTAACAGTGCACTACCAAATGCTCCAGCATCGAATCTCTTGGGCAAGCAGGTCAAGAATCACTAGTAGTATCCCCCTCCCCCCTCTCCCCACCCTCCAGGCTCTCTTAGCACTGCTTGTAAAACAAGAAAAGAATAGTTCTTTCCCTGTGCCTAGGGATCACTTTTTGCAAGGTTTGGGGATAACAGAAGGTGTTCAAAATTAAACCCAGGTAAACCACATGCAATCAAGGAATAACAAGTACAATTAAAAGCCCACCTATTTAGAAACTATATACATAAATCACTGTCACTGTCATCCTGTTGCTCATCGATCTGCTTGAGCAGGCACCAGTAACATCTCCATGTGAGACTTGTGTTACTGTTTTTGGCATATCAAATATGCCACTGGTAGCTTGCCAGGCTCTTCCGTGCAGGCGGGATACTCTCGGTAGCTTTCCGGGCTCTCTGAGAGGGACGGAAATATATATAAATAAGTATACTATTATAATGGTGACTCACTCACAAACCAGAAGTTCTTGGGCACCATTTCAGGGTAAGGAAGACTGTACTGAAGATCATTAACTTAAATCTGGAAGATAGAAGATTCAACTGGTGAAGGAAACTTGTTTTCATTTTGTTCTGGCCACACCTGGTATGGTGTGGGTTAGGTTTAGGGTTAGGGTTAGGCTTAGGCTTAGGGTTAGGGTTAGGCTTAGGGTTAGGGAAAAAATGTAAGAAAAAATGATTCTTTCTTACTCCTGGAAGTTTCAGGCAGTAGCTACATATACGGGATCCCTTAACAAGAATCTTTTGCTCATTAACTCATTGGCAAACAGTGGCAGAGTATGACCAGAGATTACAAAATATGTCCATCTGTGGATCTATGTCAGCTCTTCCCACTAAATCTAATGCCTTTGAAAACTATGCATGAGTAAATCTAGAGGCTTACCAAAAGGTGGTAATGCAATAGCTGCTGCTCTCAATTGCCATTTCTATCCTCTGAAGAAAAAGGAGAAATAGACAATGTCTTACAATTGGACTTGCTTTTCAAGTTTCAACTCCTATGGACCTGAATCTAGACAAAACTGAGCACAAATTTTATCTTTGCCATCAATTCCCTACTTGACTCCACACTTCAGTTATGAGGCTTATTCCTGGATCTCTGATCAAGGATCATTCCTGGCAAGCTCAGGGGACCATATGGGGTGCCAGAAATCTAACCCAGGTCAGCCACATGTATGGTAAGAACCCTACGGGATGAACTATCTCACTATGAGAAACCATGGCAAAGGAAATTTGAAGGCATTTCTTATGAACTGAAGAACATGGAAAGGCATCTTGTGCTATTCTCAGACATAGGAAGCTTAAACTTATTTGAGTACTATTATTTGTGTACTTAATAATAGGAAAGTGGCTGGCATGTGTAGGTCAATAAACATTGTGAGTGAATGAACAAATGAGAATTCTAAGAATTATGTTGGTGTCGATTTGGTTATTTCTGGAGATGTAATCTTTGGCCTGCCATTACTTAACTATACCTCCATTTCCTTATTTACTGACTATTACTATTTGTAGCACTGTCATCATTTGTTTTTATTCTTAATACTTAGAGTACCCAATAAGAAGCCTGGTCTAAAGCAAATTGCTCTCTATACATGTAGTAGAATATTCATTGGTAGCCACAAGCCACATAGCCACAAGGAGCTTAAATTTATCCAGGTCACACCCATTAAGGTGCTCCCAAGTCACTCCCATTCCTTTGTTTATCTGTAACCACTTCTCTATGCTCTCTTCCCCAACCAGTTAATCAGCTTTTGCCCCTAATCAGACTCTATTTGTAAGGTCAAATCTTTCTAGAACACTGAACTTATATTGTAAGTTAATATTGCCTTTCTCCTCTCCTTATGTCTTTTGAATAGTTTACTTTAAAGCAATGTCCCTTTTGTATAGACACAAGAAGACAATATTAAGCTTTTGTAACTTGGGATTTAATTGGCTTCAAATATTATTCGTTTCCGGGCATCTGCTTTCTCGACTTAAGCCTCAGTTGCCCTCAGTTCGTAGTACCCCAAAAGCAGGGTCCTGACGAGGGATGGGACAGACCCAGGGCAAGTGGTGAGTTATGTGCTACCCTGGCATCGAGATGGGCCTGGCCGAAGTGCCTAATTCTTAACTATAAATTAAGAGCTTGATCATGGACAAATGCTGTCGTGATCCAAAAGTAACAATGAGACTAGGACCCTGCTAGGAATAGGAAAGACTAATCTGGCCTGAGCACTGTAGTCTGAGATCGAGATGGTCCCAGGAGAGCAATTCTATAAGCTTAATGCATTTCTTACTGTGTCCATACAAAATGATTAATGTTATGAATGCTTATATGTTTGCTGGACGAGGAGAGGAGAAACACACTCATGGGATTCGCCCTTGGGTGGGTCGCCCTGCTGAAGGAGAATCTGTCCTAGAAGCACCATCCCCTGAGGGAAAGAACTTTAACTCTATTGATTGTGACCACACCTATGTGTAAACCCCAACCCCCTCATGCTGGGGGGATTTAACTAGGCTGGAAGAGTGGGTTGGGGGGCGAGATCCAGAGCCAGAAGAGAAGCAGAGAGAGAGATAGGAGTGAATGGGGATGAGAATGGAATAAACGGCAACTGATCGATGAATCGGCTTGGCCCTTGTTTCCTCCTCCATCTACCCCATGGCCCAGGCCAATCTGGCTGGGTGGGTGGCCCGGGACCAACCCCCTCAACACCCAGGGGTGGCTGACGGGGAGAGCTGCTAAGGCTCTCCCCGTCGGTTGCCCCTGGAAGATTTTTTTACAGTGATTGTTTCTGTGTTTCAATGGGGGTGCAACTCTATGCACAAAGACTCTTCGATTTAGAATATGGTGTTTTTTCTGTCTAAGACATCAAAACACAAGAAGTCAGCAGATGTCAAAATAACATTTCGTTTTCTCTTTCCTGTTGTACTCCAGACACTACTCATTAAATCTATGCCTATTAACTGACCCCCGAAGACCTTGAAATGGTTCTAAGCAAAGATGTGCCTTACCAACAAATTGTCCCTTTATCTTCTCTTGTTTAAATTTACATCAGACAAATAGGATTGGTACACAGGAAGAAAGAAGAATGAAAGGCTTATAATTTATTTATTTTATATTGAATTACCATGAGGCCTATACTTGTTTGCATAAAAATATGGTCACCCTAATGTTTGCAAAGCGGTAGAGAATGGCAAATATTAAAGGAAACAATCTGTCATTGACTTTAAACATTCTTATTGGGTTTGCCAAGAACGCCAGGACTTTCTACTGTCTTTTAGCTAAAACCACTTCTTAGAGCATATGCTAGCAGAAGTAACTTTGAGGGATGAGGCAATGCTTCTTCGCCTTAATCCCCCAACAAAAAGCAGGCTTACATCAACTTACTGTAAAGTGATAAATACAATAATGCAAAATTTATGATTATATATCCCTTAGACTTGGCAGCAGGGGTAGAAAGGTCAACACAAATGAACACAAAGCTACGATTACAATTTTTACTGTGAGTAGTAGCATCCTTTTACTCTGAGCCAAAAGTCTCGTATCTTTAGCTAGTATCCACGATATTGTAGGAGGCCTCTTTGTGAGCCTGCAAGTAGAGTAAAATCGTGGGCATTAAGCTATAGTTCTGGCACTGGGGTCTGAGATACCCATGTGTCCTTTGGACTCTGATATTTTAACTCCAACCACAAGTTGAGAGCCAGGATTATACTCTTACTTACAACCATGCAAAACTAATTAAAGCTGTTCACTAACTACAGCAAATAACAAAATAAAATTGCCATAAGCATACTTGAAGGAATTGAGGAAATGTATAGACTCCAAGAAAGAGTTAAATAATCAGATCACAGGAAAATTAGGAATGATTGTTTCTGGGTTTTCCAGGCATAAGAACTCAACGGCCATCTCTCAAGTTATTCTGGATGATACAAATCCAATTACCTTCTGTATTATGCTGAAGACTCAAATTACTAAATGAAGAACCTAATTAGATGTGTTTGTGTTCATGTATTTTCTCTTTTTCCAAGGTAATGTGATAGGAAGAAAAGAGACACTGGCATTTTACTAAATGTTTCAACAGGCAAATTCTCAAAAAAAAAAGCAAACTCCACTCGAATTCCTCAAATATCATTCCTAGAATATGTAAATGCTCAGTATTTACTAGTGTTGCATTAAAGTTTGTTCTTTAATGTTTCTGGTGTTGCTACTATTTTTAATAATAATAAAGCACTGTTACAAAGATGACAGGTATAAGAATATAAACTCACTGAAAACACCTTTCACTCAGCAAGAGTGGTCTCTGAGCACAGAGCCATGAGTAAACCCTGAGCACCACCAGCTGTGCCCACTTCCCCCATCCAACACCTTCTGACCCCCCCCCCAAAAAAAAAACAACCTTCCACGGTTGGGAAGTTCTATTCTACTGGTGAGAATGTCATAGGCACAAATTTTAAGAGTTTTTTTCGATGTTGACTTCATATTAGTCTAGTGGCTATCAGGGGCTATCAGGACGGAACTATAGTTTGTCTTCAATTCAAGAAGAAAATGAAGAATGTAAGAACGTAAGCCTTGACTAGAAATAGAAACTTTAATACTTTGAATCTGAACCAACCTATGTCCAAATTATTCGATTCTGGAAAGTTAATCTTTACATTTTGGTTTTCTCATATTTCATTCATAGAGATAATTGACACAGACAATCCACTTAAATCATTAACACAATCCTTCATACTTAGTCAATATTAACTATGTCTGTTATCCAGTGAACTATATTAGCTCATATCTTCACTCTTTACCTGTCTGCCCACTCCTCACCTCCACCCCTGCAGTTCTCATTTAAATAACTGGTAGAGCTGTAAACTCAAGTCTGGACTTTACTGGTCATTTTTTTTTCTTTTTGGGTCACACCCGGTGATGCACAGGGGTTAACTCCTGGCTCTGCACTCAGGAATAACTCCTGGTGGTACTCGGAGAACCATGTGGGATACTGGGAATCAAACCCGGATTGGCAGCATGCAAGGCAAACACCCTACCCGCTGTGCTATCGCTCCAGCCCCTTTACTGGTCATTTTTATAAACAAAATAGCAAACCCATTGGGAGAACTCTGCATTTTGATAATTAAGACAATCTGGCAATTTATTTTTCTGAGAAAAAAAATTGTGACTTTAGGTTTGTACTGAAAGAAAAAGTATGCTTTAAGATTTAGCTGTTTTGAAATAAAGTTCCCCTCTACTATGATATAAGTGTGCAAACTTTGCTGTGTAGTTTTATCTTGTATTTGTACACATTTTATCCATTCAGCTGTCTTTTTGAAATAATGTTTTGGGGTTCTTGAGGTACACGCTGAGAAGTAGAAATGCAGGGGGATATGGAACTTTAGTTCTTAGGTTTTAAAAGAAGTGTCCATATTGTTTTCCAAAGAGATTAAACCAATGAACATTCTCAAATACCATACTTTTGGCTGATATATTTGGCTAAAAATTCCGGGGTCTCTCTGGCTCTGGTTCTATGTAAAATTCCTAGAACTCAAGAATTTGCTATACTTAAATTTACCATTGTATCATTAAGGATCCATCTGAATAGCCAGTATAACACATACCCGAGTCCAGGATCCCAAGCACAACTAATGTCCCCAAGAAATCAAACTGCATGCTTTCCCAGTACATCAACCAACCAACCAACTCTCCAAACTTCTTTATTCAGATTTTATCAATATTTCATTATAGACCATGATTTCTTAGATCATTGCTGACAGTGTAGCACTGTTGCATTGTCGTCCCGTTGTTCATCAATTTGCTCAAGCGGGCACCAGTAACACCTCCATAGTGAGATTTGTTGTTACTGTTCTTGGCTTATTGAATACACCACAGGGAGCTTTCTAGGCTCTGCAGTGCAGGTGGGATACTCTCGGTAGCTTGCCGGGCTCTCTGAGAGGGACAGAGGAATTGAATCTGGGTCGTCCACGTGCAAGGCAAACACCCAACCCGCTGTGCTGTTGTTCCAATCCTCTGTGCTATTGCTGACATCATAAAATGTAATCTCCACTTCCTCTCCCCTTCCTGAAGATCAAGGGGTAGAATTTAAGTTCTAGCCCTCTAATCACATGCCTGGCTTTTCTGAAATTCACCCCTCCTGTTAAAATTTAGATATGGCTTGAAAGGTCATCATGGGGAACAAAAGACATTCTGATCACTCAAAAAATTCCTAGAATTTAAAGCATGGTGCCAGAAACCAGAGACAAAGACCAGATATATTCTTTTTGAGACAATAGCTGGTGATTGCTTTGATGAAAATGCTTTGACTAAACTGCTATAGTGCTTCGACATGATTCACAAAGCTGGGTCATAAAGACCATACAGCTTCCAGGATGAGAGCCCTGAATCCTACGATAAGAAATCTGACTTCATGAGTCCCCCATGCTCTAAACCAGCCTAGCCATAGGTAAACATTTGCTTGAAAGTTCTAACAATTCTAGCACCGATATGAGTTGATATTTTAATGATTCCAACTGCCAGATCTCTACTCAAAGTCAGCAATTCAGTCTCACCTACTGAATCCCCATGTAATGTAGATTATAGACAGCCATCCTTTGTGATTTATATCTGAATTCCTGAAACATAGAATCTGTAAGTATGATTAAGAAGACTTCTAAGATGCTAAATTATTCCACTGGAAAATACATGCATTGTAAATGGACCAAGTTATGACAAATGAGGCTGGAGAAGTGGACAAAATCTAGTTCTTGCCATGTTAAAGAGTGTTGTGCGTTATATTTAATTTTAAAAAAACAGTCTTTTAAGGTGGAAATAAATGCAAAAAAATGGGTTCATTTCTTGTATATCATTCTGGCTGCAGTGAGAAAGCTAAAATTTAAGAAAGTTGAAAGTGGCATTGAGGATGATGTTAAGAGACTGTTGAAAAGATTTATTTATTATTTATTGTTAAAATCTTGAAATTTAGTGTAGTAACTATGGAAATGAAGAAGAAAGAGTATCCTTAATTTTAAAAATAGGAGGGAGGTAAAAACAACAGAATTTAGAGGGAAAATCCAATACTAAATTGGAGAGTGGGAGGAAGCTCAATTATGACCCTCATGCTTCTGGATTGAAAAGCTAAAAGATGATAGGGCCACTCCCTGAGATTTAGAACAACATCAAAGTCAATAATAGCTGAGGAAAATATAACAAATAACCCATAAAGTCCTGAATGTGTTGCGCTGAAAATTCTTTGGGATTCTACATGAATATATCCAGCAAATTGCTCACATGCCAAAAGTTGGGGCTGGGGGAAATAGAAAATGAGAATAAATGGTAATAGATTTGAGAAACTACTCTCTCTCTCTATTAGACCACTGAAATAGAATAGATCATTTAGGGAACTGATATGAAGTAAGTAAAATGGAGATATGAAGGTAATCCCTTTGCAACACCAGTGTTCAGGAGTTTTGAAGCATCACAATGCCCAAGGAAAGGGAGGTGGGGCGCCGGGGGGGAATGGAAATGAAGGTCAAGCAAAGAGGATGGA
The DNA here is from genome assembly GCF_027595985.1 of Sorex araneus. Taxonomy (NCBI): domain Eukaryota; kingdom Metazoa; phylum Chordata; class Mammalia; order Eulipotyphla; family Soricidae; genus Sorex; species Sorex araneus. The sequence continues at coordinate 21,460,987 of NC_073309.1, forward strand.
GTGACATTGATTCAATGAGCAAAGATTTTCTGAAAGCCTTTATTGTTCTCTGCCACTAAACACAGCCTACAAACCACATGCCAAAAGACTGAAAATACAAATTTAAACACATCATAATTTTGGCCTCCACAGACAAATAGACAGCCCAACAAGTATGTGATGGGAAACGGGAAAGTGCAGACTGAAACTATTGTTCAGTACAAAGTTACCTTGAGTAGGGAGAAATTGGCTTCGCAATGAGACTAAGGACATAGGGATGTATTTGTAAGGCTTTTGTCTCACACTCCACTTGAATCAAAGAATCTGCATTTTATTTTCACACTCAATCCCTGAAGACCACTACTTGGAGTTCAGTAAGTTAATGTGCATGATGGACCTGAAATGTTGCTACTTGTAAATAAGTCCACTGACGAAAAGATAATTTCCATTAATATGTTTTTAAAATAAAAATCCACCCAGAATTGGATTGAATTGAATTGCCATTCACACCGGTCTCCCAGGGAAACTGGCCCCTTCTCCTTGTTTGGCACCAATTCAACTAATCTGGAAACTGCCTCTCAATACACAGGACCTTCCTGCTATTGTTCTGACCCTGTGCCTTTATGCCAAGAGGAGAGCAATTGAAAGAAGCATTTATTGCTGCCTTGAATTGAAATCCAGAAGCCAGAATTGTTCGGGAGCTAAAAGCAATTTATTCCTGGGCTTTCATTTTGATAAAGTTGAGATGATTCCCATGCTCCGTTCCCCCTCCTCCAGGCTTCCCTTCTGTAAGTTCCAGGGCAGGGATGTCAGGCTTCGGGGGTTGGTTCAACTCCAAATGCTTTTAAGCACATGCACCTGTCTGAGAATTTGCACACCCTCAAGTTTTGTCTTTAAAGGAATGGTATATTTTTAGCAGTAGAATGATTTCTCCTATAGTCAAATGTATAAAATCATGTAAGTACTACACATATAACTGATCCTTTTCATATGAAGCCTGTCTCTTTAAAGTGCTAGTGTATGCGCAAGTGGTTGTATGGTGTATGTGTAGAGGAGAGAAGAATGGTAACAGAGATACTCAACTAAGAAATATTGACAAAGCCTAGAGGCATTTTTGGTTATCACAACTAAGAGTTCTTCTAGCAATTCATAGTTTGAGGTCAGAGAAGATACTAAACACTCTACAATGTACAGGATAATCCTCCGCAGCCATTTTCCTATTCAAAATGTCAATTTTGGGGACCAGAGTGATAGTACAATGGGTAGGACACTTGCCTTTCACACAGCCAACTCAGATTCAATTCCAAGCACCCAGGATAGTCTACCGAGCATTCCAGGAGTAATCCCTGAACACAAAGCCACAAATAAGCTTTGCACACTGCCAAGTGTGCACTCCCCCCCACAAAACAAACAAAATGTCAATATTTTCAGGGTTTAGTCTTCCTAAGAGAAAGCCAAAGAGAAGAGATATCAAGAAGTATTCCACCGTTTTTCTCTCTTCCGCACATACTAAGAAGTCATCCAACTAATTAAGCTTAGCCATAGAACCAACATATCTTAGGGTAGGGAGGAGAATCCAGTTCCTTTACAGCTGCATGTGCCATGAAGCAAAGGATCGGGACAAGTCTGGTTTGTGCATTAGAATTCTATTACACAGGCTTGTTGGATAAATGGGAATACACGGAACATGATTCCACAAGAGGCCTGCCAAAACATCACCCTGATGCTGTGACTAAAAAGAGATAACCCCTCGAGCTAACAGCAGAAGGAAGCTGACTGCATGAGGAGACAACAAGAGAGAAAATATGCTTAATGTTCCATTTGGTAAGAGGTGCCTGCAGGATGTGGCTCTGAGACAGCCTTGTAGATTTAGGAACCAGAAGGGAAAACGGTCTTTGACCTCCAGGGGATGCTGGGAAACAGATGCCTGAAGAGTTTAGGGAAGAATTATTGACCCAACAATAACAGACTTCTTGCATGTGTCAGAGAGTATTTCTTTTTGTGCAAAAATGTGCTATTTCTTGTTGAAAGATGAGAAAACATCCAAATTCTCCTGCAGCTCCCTAAGGCTTCAGCTCATCTGGTTAGCCACACTCCCAGCTGGAATTCATGATTTCCGAATTCTCTGACTGCATGTTACTTAAGGATTTGCTGGTCTAGGAGATAACATGGGGGTTTCCCCTTGTCTCATGGCTCACTGGGCAGCGTAGGTCTTTGTGGAGATTTCTGAAAGTTAGCTGTCTATTCTGGGAAAACAAAACAGAGGAGGAACTTAAGGAACAGAAAACCTTGAATTTGAAGACAGACTAAACCCCTATCCTAGCATGTGACCTTGGAAGCAACTTAACTTCCACCAAATCTCAATGTATCGAGAAGGTGAAATTAGGTGTGACAACACATTTAAATCATCCAGAACAATATGTGGTCAATGAGAGTCCTACTTTTAGATTGTTAGCATTGTAATGAGCATTATTTCTCAGAAGGTCAACACATACCTTTATTATGAGTATCATGATGAATTTGGGTTCTTAAGTCACTCTGTCAGGACAAATATCAAGTGGAAATTTCTTCCTTGTACTTTTAATTTATTTATCACACTAGTTTCAAATGTCAGGCCACATATGGGAAAGAAGATACTAGAAACTTATTAGATATTAGAAACTTTTTTCCATGGAGATAGTACAGTGGGTAAGGCACTTGCCTTGTACTCAGCTGACCCAGGTTTGACCCCTAAAAGCCCCATGTGGTCACCCATGCACTTCTATGAGTGAGGAGTAACTCCTGAGCACTGATAGGTATGGCCCAAAAACCAAAATAAAAGAAACTTAAGATTTTTCCATTGAAATAAATTTTAGAGTTCATATTTTTCCTGAACTTATTCACAGTGAAGAAATTGAATAGAATGGTTTCATCAGAACAGCTGAAGATAGGTAATTCAAATAAGCACACCATCTCAAACAATCTTCTTACAGTCAAATGCCTGAAAAGTCAGACAACGTATAATTTATTATTTATTGTTCACCCTTCTCAAAATGTAATGGTCTGACCTCACACACACACACACACGTGCTCACACACACAAAATAAGGTCTAGACCTTATAGAGGACAGTGTAAGAGAGTGTAAATACTGCTTTGAAATGCACTACATAAAATTTCAAGTAGTTAAGTCTTCACTATGATGGAAATGGTTCTAGATGGTATAGATACATGATAATAGTAATTATTTCAGCACTGAAATCACCCAGAATACAAAAAAATAGTTTTGTTATAGTCGAGAGATTCAGTAATTCAGTATGAATAAGAAAGTACTAAAATTCTAACAACCTGTTACTTCAAATGTTCTACAGTTTCAAAGGGATAAAAGAAACACCATGACAGACTGAGTTGGGCCCTAGGTATTAAATAAAACCAGGCATATAAAGTAAGCGATTGAGCAACTGAGGATAGCATTATCTTTGCCACTCTATATTTCCATTGCAACTTTTTTTTTAGAAAAGTTTCATAGAATGTCTAAGTCAATCTGGTGATTTTCTATTTTCTGCTCATTTCCTAAACCAAATTGGAAAGGGGAGGGGTATACATTCCCAAAGCACTGAGGAAAATGTCACATTATTTGGAAAAATTCCCAGTTACTACCATTGCTCCTTAGCTCTTGAGAATAGAATCCTACCCACCAATGTCTTGCCCACTGTGATAAACCTACTATGATTATTACAATTATCCCTGACCTTTTCAGATATTGTTAGATACTTCACCCTAAAATCCTTAAATGTGTCAAAGTGTTCTAAAGAAATAGCACCAGAAAGATGTGTTCCCATACAGAAAGAGATTTATTTTGAAGAAATGGCTCATTGGATCATGGAAGTTAGCAAGTCAAAAATCTGCAGAGAGGTCAGCAGGCCTAAGGCTTAGCAAAAATTCAATATTTCAGCTTAAGTCTAAAGGTTGACTGGCAACAGCATGTCCTCTTCCTCAGAACAATTCAATCTTTTCTCCATACAGGCCTTCAACTAATTGAACAAAGCTCAATCATATAATGTAGGGCAATCAAAGACCATCAATCTTTTTTATTGAGGTATAATTCACAGATGACATCATCTTAGTTTCAGTTATCTATATCTACTGATTTTATATTCATATATATAATAATCACCACATAGTCATACATTGCTCACTGACATTCCAATCAATGATATCCCACATGGATGATAGCAGTCTCACTCGGCCTGGATGTATAACAGGCTCTACCATCCATGCTTGTGTAATTAGACTCCATCACAGTGATGGAATTGCCTCATGGAACATTTCTTTTTTTATCCATGGGCTGGAGCGATAGCACAGCGGGTAGGCATTTGCCTTGCACATGGCTGACCCAGGTTTGATCTCGCCATCCCTCTCGGAGAGCCCAGCAAGCTACCGAGAGTACCCCACCCGCATGGCAGAGCCTGGCAAGCAACCCGTGGCATATTTGATATGCCAAAAACAGTAACAACAAGTCTCACAATGGAGACGTTACTTGTGCCTGCTTGAGCAAATCCATGAGCAACAGGATGACAGTGATACATTGATACAGTGATCCATGAGTGAATCTGATGAAAATCTCAAGTATGTGCATTTTATGACCAAAATCTCCAGGCACACATGGAGTTGGGAATGGGAAACCTCCCAACAATCCCCCGCCCCACCCCGGACCCATCTACCTGTTCTTCCGGGAGCCTGGCAGTCACACCTCTGACACCATATAAGCCTATGAACAGACATGATCAAGAGACTCAGAAATAAATTTCAGAAGAGAGACACAAGCTGCAGGGATGACTCCTGACCCCAGTCACCATCCAGTTAAAAATTTAACTCCAGTTGTATCACCCTATTTAAAATTTTAGAATTCCTGGAGTGCACAGTTGCAACATCTCTTATTCTACACCACTGATGTACCAAGAGTAGCACACCATATTTTGTAGGGTGTAAAGTAAAAGGCAACCCATATCTATCAAAATATATATATGTACATATATATACATATATATATTAGCACACAAGTCTCAACCTTTAACAACATGTTAGCAATCTCTTGTATAAGGCTTAATGGCTCCAAGTGAGATATGACATTCTTCACACTTTCCTCTAAGGAAACTTTTTGGATCATTTTTAGCTGATTATTCATAACAAGCAATACAAAATAAATTATTTAGGGGCAGGCTGTGGGGGTGGTGGAAATAGTAGAAATAATGGGGGTGAAAAGGTGTAGTGGTGGTGAGATTGGTATTGTAATATTGAATGCAATAAATTATTGTGAGAAATTTTTTTTTAAATTGTCAGACACTCACTTGACCTGATGGTTTAATTCCTGCCTGATTCCCTTTTGTCCTACAATAGAATCTTAGTCATAGTTTCCAGTAATCCTTGAAATTTGAACAGTTTTCATTATCATCTTAGTTTATCCTTACTATCCTCTCAGAGAGTCTCTTGCCCACACACCTGGCTATCTTCCCTGGGGCCCCTCAGAGGGGATAGGCTCCAGCTTCCCTCCCTGCCCCGAGCAGAGCTCCCAGCAGCCGAAGACCACCAGAAACTAGCCACAGCCATACTCAAGGCCCCTCTCCACACATTGGGACAGGCCTCATGCATGAAGGTACCAGCAGAGAAACCCAGGTGTGTGTAATCCCATCAAAAGCCAACATCCAGAGACTTAAAAGCAAGCTCCCTGAACATATGTTATAACCTACTTTTCCCTCTGGGAAAAACTCGCAAGCTACTGAGAGCTTCCTGCCCACATGGGACAGCCTTGCAAGCTTCCCATGGTGTATCTATATGCCAAAGCCAGTAACCAGCTGAATCTCATTCCCCTGACCCTGAAAGAGCCTTCAGTTTGGCATCATTGGGAAGGCCGAGTGGAGAGAGGCTTCTAAAATTTCAGGGATAGGACGAATGGAGAAGTTACTGAGACTGCTCGAGCCACTCAACAATCAACGGGATTTTGTGATCGTGATCGTGATCCTCTCAAAAAATACAAAATTATTGTTAAGAGTTTGTTTTAAAAGGTATACAGATAAAGTTCTTCAGAATCTCTTTATTAACCTTTATGTATGTACGTAATCACATACTTTATAACTATATAGTATGTGGCAGACTCTGTGCCAGAAATAAGGGTTACATTATTTGATAAGATATAGGTTATTCTTGTTAGGAGAGATGAAGTCATGAAATCTGCTTATAAATGTATAGACATGGAGAGTATCATGCTAAGTGAAATGAGTCAGAAAGAGAGGGACAGACATAGAAGGACTTCACTCATTTGTGGAGTATAGAATAACATCACATGAAGCTAACACCCAAGGACAGTAGATACAAGGGCCTGGAGGATTACCCAATAGCTGAAAGCCTGCTTCATGAGCGGAGAGGAGAAGGCAGATGGAATAGAGAAGGAATCACTAAGAAAATGATGGCTGGAGGAATCAGTCGGGATGGGAGATGTGTGCCGAAAGTAGATAATGGACCAAACGATGACCTCTTAGTGTCTGTGTTGCAAGCCATAATGTCCAAGAGGAAAGAGAGAGTATGGGGAATATTGTCTGCCATGGAGGCAGGGGGACGGTGGGAAAGAGGAGGTATACCAAGGATATTGGTGGTGAGGAATGTGCACTGGTGGAGGGATGGGTACTTGATCATTGTGTGATTGTAACCCAAACATGAAAGCTTGTAACTATCTCACAGTGGTTCAATAAAAATTTTTTAAAGATATAGGTTATTCCTATTATAGTAAAAATAAATAGCTGATAAATTAATCTCAAAATATTAATTTCCCCTAACATAAGAACATGTCTAGAAACGTCTTTCTCTGGCAATAGTAAGATTATCATAAGAACTAGATTTTTTAATAGTTATGGAGGCTTAAAATAATTAGATATAAAATACATCATATTTCTAGAACTCTTCGTATCAAAGATAAAAGTTCTCAGAATTCTAAGAAAACTCTGTTTTCCTATTCCATAATCAAGGCTTATATGAGCTAAAGATGTCAGTGGATTTTGAGAATAGGCTTATATGTAATCTGTTACAGATAAGTAATTTCTTAACAGATGATCTGAACCAGATGGATGTATCAGTTCAGTTACATTGCATATGTTCCTGTATATCAATATCCGTTTTATCTATTAAAGGGATTTTGAGGTTGGCTTTAGAAACAAAATTATCTTTAAAAACCTAAATCAATTTTTATAGGCAGATAAAGGTATCTATTTGAAACCAGTCAATAGAATAGTATCTGGGTTAAGAAATAATTGAGGCACCACTTCCAGAGTATGTCATTAGCAGTAATTACATCATTTGCATTTTGAAAAAAATGAATTTTTATGAATAATAATGTATTCTCCCAGATTAAGAAAAACAGAAATGGTAACTATAATGTATTATAAATAATAATCATAATAGTCATGATGGCATTTCTTAAGGCTATTATGTGTCTGCCAAATATAATCTCACTTGCTCTTTTAGCAGTTTAAAGAGTCTGCCAGTAATAGTAGGAAATGATCACTCTGGACAAGAACTGACTACTGAAAGTAGGCAAAGGATATGATTAATCACCTTTCAGTATCTGTATTGCAAGCCATAGTGACCCAGAGAAAAATGCCTGCCATAGAGGCAGAGGTGGGGGACGGCAGGGAGGAGGAGGTTAACTAGAGACATTGGTGGTGGAAAGTGTACACTGGTAAAGGGGCAGGTGCTGGAATATTGTATGACTGAACCCAATCATGAATAACTTTGTGACTCTGTAAGTCATGGTGATTGAGTTAAAAAATAAATTTAAAAAAAATTAAATGTTTTTAATAAAACGTCTTCAATCTTTTTCCATTAACACGGAGTAAAGCCATGGCATAAAAGTCACTAGTGGAAATGACATTCAAATGAAGACATCCTAAACCTAGGTCATGATCAACCGACAGCCCCAACACAAGTGGTTGTCTTGTGACAGTCCCTCCAGTCTAACTGAGTTGCTTCTCACCTCCTTCTTTCTGGATAAGCAGTGAAGCTGATGAGTGGCTGTCATACTAGAAATGAGTAGCTTTTAGATGTCAAGTGCAATGACATGGAAACCCACTACTGGTCAGGAGGAGCTTCTTGTAACGTCAAGCATAGACTGCCAGGCTCTTACCAAAGATACATTCCTACCACACTGGTGAAGAAAGCAACTAGATCTGTGTAATCTGCAATTCTGTGCACTTCTGTTGTATGTATGTATGTATCACTTCAGAGCATGCTAGCTTTCAGAGCATTTTCTATAAGGGGAGGGGGGGGAAAAAGCAAACTCAGTAAATTCCAGTATTTTTACTGCCTTTGCCAAATTTGACATCTTTCAAAGTAACTGTGAGAAGCACGCGCAATCTCTGCCAACTGCATGATTTAGCAGCTATAAAATCCCTCTGAATCAAACCCATTCTGAAATAAAAAGGAACCTGCTTGAGAATTTCATTGCACTGTTGGATACCTACTCAGAGATCAATCACCTCTCTTCATTTTGTATTCCTGGTATATTTTTAAGTTTAATCTTTTTTTGTAGCTTACCCATTTAGTTAAGGGTAGAATTTTAAAAGACTAAAGATTGAGCAAGGAGGAGGAGGACATGAAATCTGAACAAAGAGTTTCTTTATATTCTGCACAATAGTATTGAAAAAGATGGTCTATTTTCTTTTCAGCTCTTTCCCCAATGGTACAGTACCTAGATTCTCAAAACTTGAGTATCCTCTCCCCCAAGGAAAATAGTGTCTCTCAGCAGGCTGTCTCGTAGGATGAAACAGCTGTGTTTCCCACTCCACGGGGAATTTCTTCTGAAGAAATTCCATTTTTTTAGGCTGAATATGATTGGGTGAACAGAAGGCTAAACACATTGCTTATAGTTTATAAGCTTATATAGGCCACCATTGACAATTGAAAAGGTAATTTCATAAAATGTAGTGCAAAGGAGTTAGCTCTCTTGAAATGAAAATTTACACTGTAAATAAAATATTTCCCATAAGGAAATATGAAGGCGGGACAACACCTTACTTCAAAAAATAAAACAATTTAAACATGGATTTCTAGAAAGACTTGTTTTATAAAGGACAGAAAAAATTTCCTGGCTCTCACACTGAGTCTCATTGATGGAAATATTTTATATTTATGCATAAGAACTTCACAAGTAGATATATACATGTGTCTTCTTAAAAATGAGAGCAACCAAGAAAACACTTTTTCCTCACTATGAGAATATTTGAAAGAAATAATTTGTAGAACTGTAGTAACAAGTCTCACAATGGAGACATTACTGGTGCCTGCTCAAGCAAATCGATGACAAGCAAATCAATGGCAATGGGTTGACAGTGCTACAGTGCTACTAATAATATAGAACTGGACCACAGGGCATTTGCCTTGCATGTGGCCCACTGGGGTTGAATTCCTTCATCCCTCTCAAAGAGCCTGGCAAGCTACCAAGAGTATCACGCCTGCATGGAAGAGCCTGGCAAGCTACCCGTGGCATATTAAATATGCTAAAAACAGTAACAACAAGTCTCACAATGGAGATGTTACTGGTGCCCGCTAGAGCAAATCGATGAGCAATGGGACAACAGTGCTACAGTGCTAATAATAATATATCAAAAACCAGATGTCAACAAAATTCTTCTAAAGAGAATATTTCATATAGGAAATACTGCTTAAACTTTATCTTCTTCCCTAGAAATAGAGTCCTAACAATATTATACCTAGAAATTCCTTGCAGGCCACACATATCTTTTAGTCAATAGTCTTCTTATTGGGTCAACCATCCACATTTTACAATAGCCCTGATTGATAATAATATCAATGTGTACACACTCATGTGGAATTGGTGTGGCATTCCCACATCAGGAGTTACAGACTCAGCAGAGTCTATGACCACTTCAGCTTTTCTCCATAAGATCCACTGAGAGAGAGCAAGAGCGAGAGCAAGAGAGAGAGAGAGAGAGAGAGAGAGAGAGAGAAAGTGCCTGCCATAGACGCAGGTGGGGGAGAGGAGGGCGGGGGGAGGACATGGGAGGAAAACTGGGGACATTGATGGTGGGAAATGTGCACTAATAAAGGGAGGGGTGTTGAAAAATTATATACTGAAACCCAATCATGAACAACTTTGTGTGTCCCACTATGATATTTTTTTTTGCTTTTTGGGTCACGCCTGGTGATGCACAGGGGTTACTCCTGGCTTTGCACTCAGGAATTACCCCTGGCAGTGCTCAGGGGACCATATGGGATGCTGGGATTCAAACCCAGGTCTGCCGCGTGCAAGGCAAATGCCCTACCTGCTGTGCTATTGCTCCAGCCCCTATGATTGTTTTTTTTAATTTTTTAAATAAACAAAACTTTTCAAAAATCCACTGAATACTTTTTAGATGTGGAAAATGCATATGCTGAAGTCATCATCTCCACCTCTGTGAACACCTTCACCAAGCCAGGTCACATACCAAATTAGAGGAGAAAGAGGAAACTTGGACACAAATACACACAGAGGAAATACAATATGAAGATAGCCATCAATCTGTAAGTCAGGAATGGACCTCGGACAGTTCCTTCCCTCACCCTGACAACACCATGAATTTGAACTTCTACGGCTGTACGATGATGTGCTTCTGTAGCTTGAGTCTGAGGTTCTTTTTATGGCAAACATAAAAAACTCATACAGTGTTGTGAAAAAAATAATGGGTCAGAATGGGAAATGAGAGACAGTTTCCTTCGCTAGGACCAATGTGGGGGAAGGAGTAGAATTCACTGCAGGAAAGGCAATTGGCCCCATGTGGATCTCTCTTTCCCATCCTCAGCCAGAGCAGAAGTCATAAGCAGAAAACCTTGTGGCCTCCAGGACACAGGGGAATACCTACTGAGGTTATAGGAAGGAAACAAAAACCCATCTGCCTCTGAAAGAGGGACAAGAATCCAAATTTTAGTTAGACCTAGACTTAAATGTACTCTGCAAACCAAAGACCATACTACAAAGAGGTAGAATCACTGAAGAATATCCATCATTAAGAACAAGAAATATCGGTCCCCCAACCAAAGACCTGCAATAAATGGTGTGATGCATCAAGTGGTCGCTATTGCAGATGCAAACTAGCACAGCCACTTTGGACAGTACTTTGACATTTTCTCCCAGGGCTGATCATGGTCTTTCCATAGGATCCTGAAAATTCGATCCCTTGGTGTTCACCCAACAAAGTAAAAAACTCGTGTCCACACAAAAAGTGGGACACATTGTTTGTCATAGTTTTATTAATAACTGCAAAACATTGGGCACAGTCAAGAACTGGTAAATATACACCAGTCACCATAAGTAAAAATTAATGAGCTCTCAGACTATAGACCTAACACATTGGCCACCCAAGACCTCCATTGCTAACCACAACACCCAAAGGGAGAGAAGGAACAGAAGGGAATGCCCTGCCAAAGAGGCGGGGTGGGGAGGGGGATGGGGTGAGAGTGGGTGGGAGGGATGATGGGGCCATCAGTGGAGGACAGGCACTGGTGGAGGGATAGATACTCAAGCTGTATATAACTGAAACACAAGCACGAGAATAGTAAACCTGTATCTGTACCCCTACGGTGATTCACTAATTAAAAAAGTTTTTTTCTTAAATTAATGAGCTCTCAAACTAAGAAAAGAGACAAGTACACACACCTAAGTGAAAGAACCCTATGCTTTGAGGAGATGACATTCTAGAAAAGTGAAAAACACAAACAAAATTTTCAAGTATCAGTAGTGGCATAAGTTCAGAGAGAGAAACTGAAAGATGAATAGGTATTTTAATGTCTGAGAGGAATCATTTCAACATTTTGATTTAAGGTGAGAAACATGCGACTCTTTCTCTTGCACACTTAAGGTGCCAGTGTATTAACTAATCTAATATTATGCCACAGGGAACAGCGTAAGTGCAAAACTGAAGCCATGACGGGCAGAAATCATCAAAATCAGCTCGGCCTGAGGTCCAGTTCCTGGAACTGAAACAGTCTCAGTTTTCCAGCAACGAGACAGTGTGTAACGAGCCAACCTGAGCCCACCTGGAAAGTTCCTAGGCCCAGCAAGTGGGCTCAATCCATCACTAGGCCCCCATTCTAAATGCCCCAGAAATTGTCTCTTGTTAACCCTAAAAAGAATAAGGAGCGTATGTAACCATGAACTGTTACTGGAAACTATTTTTTACCTATTGCCTGACCACTCTTACTCTAGACACTTCCCAAAATACCTTTGTTTGGCAACTAGGTAAGGTGTTTGTGTTGTTTTTTTTTTTTTCTGAAACAATAAGGCATGTACTGCTTACGTAATCAAACCCTACTGTTTGCTGCCTGAAGTCAGGGTTGCCATCGAGACCAGTCTGTGGGTGAGATCATTGACCCCAGTATACTGGAATGAAATTCCTACTGCTTTTGCATTAGTGTTAGTGTTAGTTTGCATTAGAGCTAGTGCTTCTGTCTGTCTCGCCACTTGGGAACCCATAGTCCCGGGCTTAACAACAGGAAGGCCTGAGAATGGAAGAAAAGGAAGAGATAGGCAGAGAAGGAGAAAGAGGAGTAGATGGAGGAGGAGGAAGAGGGGGAAGAGGAGGAGCAGAGAGAGAAGAGAGGTGGGGGAGGAACACAGTCCTTTGATGGAGCTATCAGGCTACATGATGCAATATTCATCAATTAAATTTGTTTGGACCACAGATATAACAGACCACACAATCAAGCCTGGTTCAGTTCCTGACACCCCATATGGTCCTCTGGTTGGGCCACACCTAGCAGTGCCCAGGGCTTTCTCCTGGCTCTGTACTCAGGGATCATTCCTGCGGGGGGTTGGGGAACCCAAAATGCCATCAAACCCAGATTAGTTGCATACATGCAAAACCATGTCCTCTACACTGTCTCTCCAGCCTCCCCCAAAAAAATGTTTTTCACTTTTCTGTCTTAAATGGGTGAGACAATTATAATAGTATCAAAGATAAGTGATCACAAGTCCCCATAAAATGTAAAAATATTAATATTCAAAATATTTAAAATACTACCCAAAATACCAGCTAGAGACATGAAATGAGGATATACTAAGGGAAACAGGGAGCGGGTAGACTCTCTAAGTGCATGTTTGTCCAAAACCTTTCATGTGTAAAAGGTGAATTAATCTGCAAAGTGCAGAAAAGCAAAGCACAATAAAATGAGGAGTGCCTGTAATCCGACTCCTATGCATTTATTCATGAGAGATGAAAACCTGGAATCACACAGAAATTTAAACATAAATGTTTAGTGGTTTTAATCCATAATCTCCTACCCTAGAGACAACTAAAATAGCTATTGGTGGATGAATAAATGAACTGTGGTGCATCTGTGCAGTAGGATGCTACCAGCAACAAAGTCATGTCTTATGATCTTTCTAAGTTAAAGATGCAAAGTTCTAGAAGAAAATCTGGAGGATAATGAAACTGTTAGTTTTGGCCATTGTGGCGGTAGTTACATAACAAAATTCAGGATCCTATACGGTTTTTTTTTTTTTGAGGTGAATTTTACTTTTAAATTTTACTCTACATAGCACCAATTAATTTACTTGTTTTCTCTCAAATTAATTAGGATCAAGGAAAAATCTGTAGCCTCTACTCACACCTTTATGGAACTGTAATTAAACATCCAAAAATGATGGATACTGTTTGAAGTATTTTGCAAATAGAGAATTATATGAAAATAATGTGTTGGCTCATTCTCTCAAGCATTTATAAATATACCCATAGAAGACAGCCTATTAAAATGATTGATTAACACAGTAGTCATGTGACCAAGGAGCAAATAAGTTAATTAAAGTTCATTCATTCCACTAACTCATCTCATGAAAAAGTTGACTAACTTGAGAATAGTAAAATATTTTTTAATCCAACTTTATTTTCCTTCTAAATAAATTTTATATATAAGTATACAGCTCTTTTTTTCATGAGCTTATAGAAGACTTAATATTTTGGAAAATGTGCCAAAATAACACTTAGGAAGACATTTTAAACAAAACTCTCCAATCAGGCTTCTTAAGCCTTTATGACTATGATTTAGGATGCTAGCTGTAGATAAAATTATTTTCCATCACCCATTTAGAATATTTGATTACTAATTTACATAGGCAAGGCATCAGAATATAATGAATGTATAAGTCACCTTTGAGAGAGAGCCTTTTCAGAATGGAAAGTGAGTACCCTGTGCCTTCAGCCCAAGAATACTAATGATTCAAAAGCTTTTCTGTCCTATCAGATGAAAGCACCATAAAGCACTAATATGCTGGGAAGTTAGATGTTGTTAATACAAAAATATGTGGGTAGATAAAGCAATCTTTTATTATTTTATTATGAAGGTCCACCTTTACCCTTCAACTGTGAGTGATTTATTACAGGATGATTAAGACTACATTTTGGTGCCTAAGAGGAACCATTTTGATTTATGAAAATTTCACACAAAACCACAATCTTGTTAAACATAATTCTAAGATGCAGCCCATATTTGAAAATGGGGAAAAAATTCGCTACAAAAAATTTTGAAATGCCATCAAAATTTGGATTCATGTTCTTTCTGTGTGTTTCTTCTCTTGAGAGTCAGTGTACCTTTTTTTATGTAGAACATCTTCAGACTATAAAGTGGAGGTAGGTGTTTAGACCATTGCGTGCCCAGCTCCTAACAGCTCAGTAGATGACTGTTCCCATATATATATTGTACTTTCCCTAAGAAGACTAACCAATCTCTGGCAAGTATAAATGAGATTTTAATGACATGGTTACTGTGTGTATATATGATTATTCTAAACCTATTTTCTATATGAGTGAGCAGTAGATCAAAACAAATACTTAACACTTGAATTAAATTCTGCAAATAATATCTATTATTATATGGTTGATAGCAGAGTCAATCAATTAAGATCACTGTCACTGTCATCCCGTTACTCATCGATTTGTTCAAGCGGGCACTAGTAATGTCTCTCATTGAGAGACTTATTGTTACTGTTTTTGGCATATCCAATATGCACGGGTAGCTTGCCAGCCTCTGCTGTGCGGGTTCCATACTCTCCGTAGCTTGCCGGGCTCTCCGAGAGGAGCGGAGGAATGGAACAGGGGTCAGCCACGTGAAAGGCAAACGCCCAACCACTGTACTACTGCTCCAGCCAATCAATTAAGATAGATTTCAAACATACCTCCAAGGGCCAGAGAGATAGTGCATTGGGCAGGACCCTAGCCTTGCACTGAACTCAGCAGGTAGAACCCAACCTGGGTTCAATCTCTGCACCCCCATATGGTCCCCCAAGTACCTCCAGGAGTAACACTTGAGTGCATAGCATGGAGTAAGCCCTGAGTATTGTCAGGTATAGTCAAAAAAACAAAACCAAAAAGTACTTCTAGATCTATCTTATTAAAGTATGTAATCTTGAACATGCAATGCAGGCAACATGCTCCAAGAGGCATCACACTGATTTGAAGCTACAAAATAGAGAATTTGAAACTCTGTAAACTAGCTGATTATTGGCTTAAAAATATATATCATTAAAAAAATTATATCATTTAAAAAATCATTGACACTGGCACTGTAATCTGTGTTAATTAGACCATATCCAAGTGTGAGTCACCTGTGGTATGCTCCACACCAGTGCCAACGAGTTCATGTTCTTGAAGCTTAAATTGTGGCTGGATATTCTGGCACCTTATGGTCTCATAGTTTAATTAGTCTCAGCTGTTCCTTCATCATAAAGTCTAGTACTCTCTCCTTTTTGTTTGACAAGTTCTAAAAAAAAAATTCCTTTTGATACAGTGACCAGAATACAAAGACAATCTACAGAATGGGAAAGGATATTTACCCAATACCCATCAGATAAGGGGTTGATATCAAGGGTATATAAAGCACTGGTTGAACTTTACAAGAAGAAAACATCCAACCTTATCAGAAAATGTGGCGAAGAAATGAACAGAAACTTTCCCAAGGAAGAGATACGAATGGCCAAAAGGCACATGGAAAAAATGCTCTACATCACTAATCATCAGAGAGATGCAGATCAAAACAACCATGAGATACCACCTCACACCACAGAGACCGGCACACATCCAAAAGAACAAAAGCAACCGCTGTTGGAGAAGATGTGGGGAGAAAGGGACCCTTCTACACTGCTGGTGGGAATGCCGACTGGTTCAGCCCTTTTGGAAAACAATATGGACGCTTCTCAGAAAATTAGAAATCGAGCTCCCATTTGACCCAGAAATACCACTGCTGGGAATATATCCAAGAGAAGCAAAAAAGTATAGTCGAAATGACATCTGCACTCATATGTTCATCACAGTGCTATTTACAATAGCCAGAATCTAGAAAAAAAACGAGTGCCCTAGAACAGATGACTGGTTGGAGAAACTTTGGTACATCTATACAATGGAATACTATGCAGCTGTTAGAAAAAATGAGGTCATGAACTTTGCATATAAATGGATCAACATGGAAAGTATCATGCTAAGTGAAATGAGTCAGAAAGAGAGAGACAGACATAGAAAGATTGCACTCATCTGTGGAATATAGAATAACAGAGTAGGAGACTAACACCCAAGAATAGTAGAAATAAGTACCAGGAGGTTGACTCCGTGGCTTGGAATCTGGCCTCACATTCTGGGGAGAGGGCAACTCAGATAGAGAAGGAAACACCAAGTAAAATGTGGTTGGAGGCCACTCGGGGGAAGGGTGATGCGTGCTGAATGTAGACTAGAGACTGAACACAATGGCCACTCAACACCTTTATTGCAAACCACAACACCTAATTAGAGAGAGAGAACAAAAGGGAATACCCTGCCACAGTGGCAGGGTGGGGTGGGGGGAGATGGGATTGGGGGTTTGGAGGGTTGCTGGGTTTATTGGTGGTGGAGAATGGGCACTGGTGAAGGGATGGGTTCTCAAACATTGTATGAGGGAAACATGAACACAAAAATGTATAAATCTGTAACTGTACCCTCACGGTGACTCACTAATTAAAAAATAAATAAATTTATTTTAAAAATTCCTTTTCGTTATACGTACCATTTGCTGGTGTGACAACTTTTTTAATATTTATTTTCTTTTGTTCATGATGATTTGTTACAGGCATTCAATATTCCAACACCAATCCTACAATTACACCTTCCCTCCACCATTGTCTCCACTTTTCCCAACAACCCCTTAAGTCTACCCCCATAGCAGGCCCTCAATAATTTATTTTATATTGCTTGTTATCAATAATTTGCTAACAGAATTATCAAAAAACATTTCCTTGGAAGTGAAGATTGTTATATCTCACTGTGGAACCATTAAGTACTTGTATAAGTGATTACTAAGATATATGACAACATTGTGGGGTACACTAGAGTGGTATGGTGACAACATCACACATCGTCAGAGGAAGAATTGAAACTATCTTTTCTAACTGATCTTTTCTGAATATTTTGTTCTATGCTCTAGTTTTATTATAGTAGGCAGCTGTCCATTTCAGATCATCAAACTAAACATTTTAAATATAGGGCTGATAATTATTCATTATAAAAGGATAGAAAAATTATTCTTGAATTATTTAAGACCATGTTTATAGTGAGAGCTACTCACTATACACTTAGTGGGCTGGAGCAATAGCATAACCAGTAGGGCATTTGTCTTGCACGCAGCAGACCCGGGTTCGATTCCTCCATCACTCTCGGAGAACCCAGCAAGCTACCGTGAGTATCCTGCCCGCACGGCAGAGCCTGGCAAGCTACCCATGGTGTATTCGATATGCCAGAAACAGTAACAACGAGTCTCACAATGGAGATGTTACTGGTGCCCACTCGAGCAAATCGATGAACAACGGGATGACAGTGATGACAGTGATGTTCATAGTATTTGATTGGGCAGAGTATGTAAAATGTTCACAGAACCCATGGGTGTCTCTGTTACTGTAACTCTGACTTCATGAGATCTTATTCTCTCATTTCTCCCATAAGCTCAGCATTAGAGCCCAGCTTTCAGAACTCTGCCAGATAGCTTTACCGCTCGGGGTGTATTTGCCATATGTTAGTAGCTAGTGTGAATGGTGACTGTTAAAAAGAAAATACTTTTAATCAGAACAATTTCCCCCATCTGAATTGGTGGGTATGAGGGAACTTTTTAGAACTGTTTTGAGTTTTTTCACTGTTTTTGTGTTTTGTGCATGTGTATGTATTCTTTGTAAGTAGATTTCTGAGTTCAGTGATTAGCCTACTAGCTCCTGAATGGGCTGTGGAGGACTCTGTAAGTGTGAAATTTGCTATCGTCTCGTCTTAGATCTAAATGAGGGATTCCAGCAGTCTGACCCAGCCCAAAAAGAGCAGGGTAATTGTGAAAGACTCTGAACTTGAACTTTTAAAGAGTTTTACACATTTCAGACTGTGATTTGAAAGAAGAAGCTGTTTTGTCAGGCACGCATGCGCTCTCCTGCCAAAGATACTGAGAAATTGAGCTTCCCTCTTCCAATCGTGTATTGATGAAGACACATCACCTGTTTCTGCCACTGCACTGCATTTTCTGCACAACATAATGTATGTTTCATGTCCCCCAGGCTGGCCTCACATTACTAATGGGCCTTCAAGCCTCAGAGAGGCTCTACTCTACATGGCATGATGTCTCAGCTGAAATTTAACTTCCATCACTAGCTTGTTTTGTGACCTTTGACAAGTCTCTTAACCTTTCTGAGAATCTCTTAACATTTTTCCAGTTCCAGTCTTTGAAAAGCAAGGATAACAATAGACACAGTGGTTGCCTTTCAGAGGTGGCATGAGGATTAATTAGCTAATGTTTGTTAAGAGCTATATAAATGCTAAGTATTATGATTATTCTTTACTCATGTTAGCATTACAAAATGTCAGTGCATTGAGTGGGAGAAGATGGGGTTATAGGCCCCAAGTGGAGTATGACTCTTTTACAACTTTTCTCTCTCTGGTGAAATTACTAGAACTGTGTTTACTTACCCTGGTTAATGGCTTCATTATTACCAGGAGATAGCAATTAGCTCACTTGAAATGATACAAATAAGTATAACTCACAGTTTAGTACAGACCAGAAGACTCAATGAGGGACCAGACATGAGAATTTGAAAATCACTGAACTATAGTGGGGTGCAATTTCTCCTTTGGCTGCATATATGATCCCTTGGAGTAAGCCCCACTCTGTATAGGATAAGGGAAACATCCAGGCAAACCCACACACCCTTCCCAAGAAGAACTGGGCTGTTCCTTGAACTATTTCTGTTCAAATAGTACATCCATTAGTCACTCAAATGTAACCTTCTTTTCCTCAGGCCTGAGTGTTGAGCAGGAGCAGAAAGATTTAAACAAATAAATATGTAAATATATGAACACAAGGAAGCCTTTAGCTTCCCATAAGGATGCACAGTAGGAGTAAACCCTAGTGGGTCTTCTTCCTCTACCAGTACCTGCATTTTCCTCTTTGGTTCTTTTGTTCTTAGAAGTCAGAGTGGACTCGTCATATAGGTTGTATGCATACTTTCAAAGCAATGAACTCTTAGTCTAAAATATTTTATCCAAATAAAAAATATTTGTATCATTTATTTGGGTATTGAAGCAATCATTTTAATAGGAATGTCAGGGCCTACACACAAGTATTAGTATACTTCCATAAAAGAAATATATTTTATATTATTGACGTTCTCAGACAACAAATACTCAAAGAAACAGAGAATGTGCTAGTATGTGCATAGTTGTAAGAATACAGCCAGACTGGAGAAGAAAATGAATCTGCCTCATATTGAAGCAGAAATAATATAGGCAGAAATATCAAAGGCACTGACTCCATTTGGACAAATGTTATATGCCCTTACTTACAAACAGGCACTTACTTACTATGTCTTGCACTCCCCCCGATTCTATTAGATTACTGGGAGTCACTGTGCTTTACAATTAAGTTACCTGCATTTGGT
The DNA here is from genome assembly GCF_027595985.1 of Sorex araneus. Taxonomy (NCBI): domain Eukaryota; kingdom Metazoa; phylum Chordata; class Mammalia; order Eulipotyphla; family Soricidae; genus Sorex; species Sorex araneus. The sequence continues at coordinate 21,480,918 of NC_073309.1, forward strand.
ACTTGAGAATCCAGAATTCCACGTATTTCTTCCTTTTTGAAAAGTATGTTCTCACTACCCTTTCACTGCCCCCTGTCACTGCTCTCAGAATTATCACAGAAGGGCGTACAGAGAAGGAAGGTTCAAACCCTGTACTCCACACACTCTGTTTTTTTCTACTAGGGTCAATCCCCATCACCTTGGAGAAACTGAGGTGGGTCATTATACACCCATGCTTCCAATTTCCAGTGGAAACTTGCCTGAGCATTCAGAACTGAATATGAGACGCCAACAAATTGCACAGAGACTAGTATAATCTGATGCCACCACCTATCCCAAAACCCTCATAGACTGATAGCTATACCTCATTCCTAAATGTGCTTACATATATAAAATATAAGAAATGAGTTAAATAGTCACTGGAAAACTGATAGAAATGGAATGTTCTAGTAGATGCACATTTGTAAGAATGCAACCAGTCTGGAAAAGAATCTGAATCTGCCTCGTATTTGGAGGGTAATAGCATAAACAGAGATGTCAAAGGCACCTACTCCATTTGGAAATGTTTCCTTCCTATGTACACTTAAGTGTTTTGCTCTCCCCCTAAAATAATGAGTGGTGTTTGTCTTTTCTTTTCCCCCTATAGACTTCCACAAAGAAGATTTTATATAGGTGAGTATCATATACCAATTTAAGGAAATTGTATCACCATTTCAAGCTCAACAGGCACAAAATAGGACTCTTACTTGGCAATTTCCAGATTGTCAGAAAATAGATACAAAGCAGCTGAAAAGCTTGTATTTATTCATAGCCAAGAAAGGTTTGATTGTCGATAACTATGTATGGATTTTTCCCTACTGATTTAAACAAAAGGAAGAACCAGGATGTTTTGGTAATTTATTCTTGTATTCATTTGTATCTCTACAGAAGTAGAGTTAATATCATATGGTGCCAATATATTTTGAACAGAGTAATACTCTCAGTACAGCTATGACCTTTTCCCCTGTAATTAGTTCCAACTGAAATTAGATTCACTAAAAGCATGGCTCCAATTAGAGCTAAATCAAAACAAAACTCAAAGCTTGATTTCACATAACAAAATTATTGAGGAAAAAAAAGGTGGTGGAGGAAGAGGGGTACTTTTTCAAATTTAGTTCAGCAGATTGAACCAGATGGTAAATCCTTTGAATTTGGGAGAAAATGTGCATTAGTATACAAGCCTCTGTTAATATTTTCCATGACTCATAGGGATTTTGCAGTCTCACCTCGGTTGACCAGTTTTCCAGCACTGCAAGCCTCAAATCAAAAATCTTCACACTTCTGATCTAAGAACAGATCTATTTTCTTTAGAAGGAGGGAAACGATGAATCTTGAAACTTTCTTAGAAGTTAACATTCTAAATCAGAAAGCTAAGACTATTGGAGTTCCTAGAATGCATTTGATACTTACATAATCCAAATAACACTACATAGTTTCCTAATTAAAAGTCTACAAGCATAGTAGAATTTTTAAATTCATCTTCTTCTTCTCCTCCTTCATCTTCTTTTTCTCCTTCTCCTTCTTATTCTCCTCTTTTTTTGTTTTGGGGCTACACCCAGCAGTGCCCAGGGCTTACTCTTGGCTCTGCACTCAGGGGTCACTCTTGAAGGAGCTCAGAAACCAACCTGGGTTAACCGCATGCACAACAAATGCCTTCCCTGCTGTACTATCGTCCATGACCCTCAGTTAAGATTTTTAATCTGAAAAAAAAACACCGACATTAGTAAGCAAAAACAAATATAAAGTCCTAATTCATTACGAATGCTGTAAATGCAAACCATATTTCTTCCCTCTATCTTGTCAAAATTGTCATTGAACGTGAAGCAAGAAAGTCCATGAGCCAAGCTTAGCAAAACAAGGTAGTGAAAAAATTCAGGCTTTAAAAAATAAGATGAGGAGTGCATCATAGAGTTCTTCTAACTCCAGGGTAACGAACTGTAGCAACCATAAAGATGTGCTCACAGAACAGACTGCCAAAATCAGAGAACTATCTCGATGATGAATGCCTCTCATTCACAATGCTTATTCCAGGGCCATTATCTAGGAACTAAAAGAATTCCTGGCCCACAAGCATGTAATTCCATGGCATTGGATAAGGAAGCAACTTGATAGCAAAAAAGGGATAAACCTGGGCTGATGTCATGTCATATACATCAAAGGCAGTCACCTAGATTCATGGAACTTAAAACAGTTATTTTAAATTTTAATTTTTTATTGAATCACAGTGAGATACATAGTTACAAAGTTGTTCATGATTGAGTTTAAGTCATAAAATATTCCAACACCCATCCCTTCACCATTGTACATTTCCCACAGCCAATGTTCCCAGTTTCTCTCCCAACCCGCACCCTAACCTGCCTCGCAATTTTCTTCTCTCCCTCTCTTCCTCTTTCTTTTCCTCTTTCTCACCCTCTCTCTCCCTCTCTCTCTGCTATTTAAATAACTTATTTGTATTTAGTTAAAGGGCCATGATTTACAAAGCTATTGATAGTTAAGTTTTAGACAAACAATACTCCAACACCAAGCCCATTACCAGTGTCAATTTCCCTCCCTACCTTTGCACCCATGCTCCCTCCCACACACTGCGCACACCACAACCACCTGCCATCTTGACAAGTACATTTCAAAGACCAGTGGGTGCAGTTTAGATCTCATGTCTGCAGTGGTGTTGAGTCTGTGCTTGGACATATAGCAATCTTCCACATCAACGGTATACCCAGGCCTATGAGCCCTGTTCCCCCATTACTTCCCATTTTCATTCCCTCTCAATTTCTTTCTGTTTCTGCCACTATGCCCCCTATTCTCTGGAATTAAAGGTGATCTTGGCATCCCCCCTTGTCCAGTTATTCTATACACTACAGAGACACATAACATCCTGTATTTGCTTAGGACAGTTTTTGAAAGGAAAAATAAAACTAGATTCTTGAAATAAACACTGTAAAAGAATCTTAGAAAACATAGTAAGCTCATTAAACTGGATCTCGCTATGTGACACTGCCTTTTCAGTGGGAAGAGCACCTGGGTTTGGAAAAGTGGCCCTACTTAACCTTTCTCCCCATGACCCACAAGGGGACTCTATGCTTCCTGCCTCACTAATCTCGAACTTTGTAGGTTTGGTGGTATTGGAAGCTTGAAGGCTTTTTTTTTGTATCCACAAATAATTTTTATTTTTGTATTGTAGCACACTAGACATTCAATCAACAATATTATCTCCTAGAATGTGCAATATATAAATTATTCACATTCAAGAGAACAGAAAGCTTTGCATGCAAGAAACATTTTTAAATGTCCACCTAATTCTGGATCTGCATTTTTGGCAGTATATACCACTAATGTTATCCATCTGGATGAAGATGACAGGACACAACATGAACAGAACACACCAGGGTCCGTTTCAGACATGTGTACTAAATGCAACATTGGATTTTCCCTTTGGTCATTGGAATTCCCAGTGCTGAGGCATATAGCAGATATGCCTTCTAAAAGAGGGCATAGGTTTTTGTTCGTTTGTTTGTTTGTTTAATTTATTTTTTAATTGAGTCACTGTGAGAACAGTTACGGGGCTTTTAGGATCAAGTCTCAGTCATACTATGCTCAAACACCCATCTCTTCACCAGTGCACATGTTCCACCACCAAAAACCCCAGCATACCCCCCTCCCCCTCCCCCTCTGCCTGTGTGGCAGATGATTTTCACTTTACTCTTTCCTTACTTTGATTACATTCAATTTTAGACAGAAAACTCACTATCATTATTTGGAGTTTTTCCTCCAACAGTCAAACCTGTCGGAATGGCATCATTAGATTGTATGTTTTCTATTGTTTGTAACAAAGAGCATAAGATGTTGCACAGTCGCAAAAGCAGTCACCCAGTTTTGGAATTCTGGTATTAAGTCCAGAGGCATTTCTGCCAGCAGCCGCTGCATTCCAAGATTGTTTTCTGTGGTGCTGGGATCATGGCTGTTCAGGAGCAGGGGAGCTATTCATGGGCGACCACTTGGGGTCTCATTTGGGCAGGAGGCAGGGACGGTTCTGCCTCCCCCCTCGTGAGATTCCCCATGCATCCCATCCCATCACTGCAAACTCCTACCTCTCTGTCCAATTGGTTCGGAACAGTGGCGGGCGCCATACTGTCGCAGGAGGAAAAAGGCTAAGGGACAGAAACCCGTCCCCTCCTGGGGCTGCATGGGGCTGTAGCTTAGTTCAGAGCCCAGGAGTATATCTGCCATTAGCTGCTGCGTTCTGAGTTTGGTTTCTGTGCCTCTGGGATAATGGATGCTCAGGGGTGGTGGAGCCATTCCTGAGCATATTTTTTTGTATATCAGGAAAGGTTGCACAGCTGCATAAGCGGCTGCACAGTTTGGAGATGTCCCAGTCCCGCATACTGGAGCCGTATTAGTAGAAGCTCAGCATCGCCGGGGCTCCATCTGGAGAAGGCTTGCTGGCTGTACTTTCTCGTCTGGCACCCCAATGTTGTTGGCCCGGTCTGGGGACCGGAGCATTCTTCGGCTTGCGATGCCTGCTGGCCTGGCCCAGAATCTTCACTGTTGGCTGCTGCTGTGGCAAGATGGTGCCGAGGGCGGGTGGAGGGCCTGACTTCCAGTGGCCGAGGCAAATTGGAAACTGGTCTGGCACTGAAGAGGGCATAGTTTTATGAGCAAATATCACCAGGGTCAGTTCTACTGAACCAGGAGATAAATATGCTTCCATGTCCCTTTGGATTCTTTGTGTCCATCTAGAGGTGAGTAGATGAAAAGAGGAGTCATCATGCTGAGACGAGAATATTCTTGATATATAGTCACTTAGGTAGATAGATAGATAGATAGATAGATAGATAGATAGATAGATAGATAGATAGATAATAGATAGATAGATAGATAGATAGATAGATAGATAGATAGATAGATAGATAGATTAGATAGATAGAGGCTGCTCTTAAACAGTAGAACTGGGAGCATATGAGCATATATGTGTAACAAGTGCCATCTGGAACAAGTACTGATGTCTTCAAGTACAATCATGCTTCAAGTACCATCATGCTTGGCTCTGCCAAGGGTTCAGATGATTTAAGTATGTGGGTCTGGTCACACCCAAACCTTCCAGGTGAGATGGTTGAGAATGAGGTCAATTTAGAATGGCAGATGAAGAAGAAGAGGGTGGGTGCCAGTGACATCCCCAACATTAAATGCAATGACAGGAACTATAGCTCATCTCAGCAGTTCCCTTCTTTATAAAATTTCCCTCCAGAAAAAAATGGTCCCAGAGACCATGAAAGAATTGTCTCCTGAGCCTGAATAGATCTGCACGGCACAAGAATAGACCATGGCAACTGTGAGGAGACCTCACAGTGTCTGCCAGACCTCTTATTGCAATCCTCAGAAGAACCAAAAACTCCAGTTTTCAGAAGTCAATTGACCTTTCCTCTGATCTCTGCCATTAGCAATATAAATTATCAGACAAATCATGAAATGGATATAACTTGGGATGTGTCTAACTCCAATCCATCGGTCTCTGTCCAATAAGGGAGAGTTTTCTAGCCATATATGGTTAGAGACCAGACCTAGAGAGAAGACTCTACTGACCAGACCCATCTGTGCAAAATATCAAAATTGATAGTCTAAATTGATATGATAAATATGTCCTTTATGCCACGGCCCGCGCAGCCAACTTGAACCTCATCCGGAGAGAGGGAATGAGAGTTGAGTGGGCTAGGGAGGACTGCATGCAACATACGGCATACAGCAAGTTTATTAAAATCCAAGCAGGTTTATATAGTCTTACTTTAGCAATAATCAGCAGGTTACATAAGTGGCATAAACATTATTAATCAAGCGGTGCAAGCAACTTTATTTTTGCCAATATTACTTGTTTTTCAGTTCCTTCTTATTATTTCGGTTCCTTATCTCAGCCTTGAGAAAGATGGGAAAGCAGATGTGGCTTTGAGCATGGCCAAGGCAGACATGAGTCAATCCTCCCTTCAGCCTCCTCTCGAGTCCAGCTGCCAGAGCATGGTGGCCCTTTGGCTGCCTGTCCAGGTCAGCTGTCAGAAGATGACTCGCCCTCACGCCAAGTTTCTCCATACTCATTCCTGTTTACAGGAACTAAGGTAGGGAGTGCCTAGGCCTCCCTCGCACCCAGTCCCTGTTTACAGGGACAGAGGCGGGGGGGGGGGCGCGTCCAGGCCAGTCCCCAACACTTTATAATTTCTCTCATGCAAAAATAATACATTTTCAACAGAAACAGGTTTTTCCAGTCTGGAAATAATACTAAATAGTCTCTCTATTCATGGGTATTTTTGGAATTTCATGAGACCATTGTCTCTTAAGGTAACATAGTTAATATCTGCTGTCTCTCAACATTTCAATAAATGACCCTAAATCTATATTCTTTTGAGCTTCTGGAAATCTCACCACTAGCTGTAAATTCAATCACCTTTTTCCTGCCATTCACCCCAGGCTCCACTCATGACAGCAGATGATAAAAATAAGTAAAAGATTTGTACTATTCTCCAATATGTGTTTCAGTTACTCAAGACTCACTTGTGAGAGGCCGGAGCAATAGTACAGCAGATAGGGCATTTGCCTTGCACTCGGCTGACCCAGGTTCGATTCCCAGCATCCCATGTGGTCTCTCAAGCACCTCCAGGAGTAATTCCTGAGTGCAGAGCCAGAAGTAACCCTTGAGCATCACTGGGTGTGACCCAAAAAGAAAAAAAAAGACTCACTTGTGAGACTTCAAAAGTCAGTGTTATTTTCAATGGAGTAGTTAAGCCAGTGAGGGGTGACATGTGGAAGAGGTTCCATTTGTCACTTTCCTCTGCCTGTACTTCCATTCTGTTTTAATCTTCAATCACTCCAGAATGCAATGTTTATTGCGTTCTGAATGAAGAAGAACATCCACTGTCCAACACAGAGAGAATCCTTTCTTTTCTGACCACTGAAGGGAGTGTGCTCTAATAGAACACTCAGGACTGTGCTGCAAACATTGGCAAGAGTGAAAGGAGCCTGATCTATTAACTGAGAAAAGAAAACTAAGAAGTAGGCAAAGAAAGGAGAGGTTTATATGGCACTCTGCTAGAGGCCAGATACTGATAATTCCAGGGTATTAAAATCAAAACATACAAGGAGCCTGAGATATGAGTTTGATTTCTACTGTTTCTGAGTAAGAAACAGACTCAAAAAGATGAAGTCCATTACCAACATGGCTACACAGTCTGATTGAAGAGTATCAGATAACTCTATCATTAAAGCATAGAATTTCCCAAAATATAGTGCGTCCGTTCTCTAGTTCGATCTCAACATTACCCTTTCTCCTCCAGTCATTAGATATAAGAAGATATTTTAAAAGATGAATTTGGCATGGTATGGCCTTAAACAGGCAGTTGTGATGCCTCACAGAGATATCTGAAAATTCAGTAAAGACCAAATAGCACTGCACTGCACTGCACTGTTGTCCCATTGTTCATTGATTTGCTTGAGCGGGCACCACTAACGCCTCCATTGTGAGACTTGTTGTTACTGTTTTTGGCATATCCAATATGTCACGAGTAGCTTGCCAGGCTCTGCCATGTGAGCAAGATACTCTCGGTAGCATGCCAAGCAATGGCATTACAGTGCTACATAAAGACCAAATAAAGAAAAAAAAAGACAGTTATAGTTGAAAGGCTAACCAAGTGAATTTATAAAAGGTTAGCAGCTCTCAAGATGCTCTAGCGAGCCACGCTTACGCTTACCTCACTTCCAGGTATTGAAAGGACACCCTACATAGCATGGCAAGGAGAACTACAGTCTATTGAATCCTATGATAAGCTTTGCATGTTCAAAGATCCGTCTTGTTTAATCTGAATAACTCTCTCATTCAGAGGATAATAGTTTTGTCTCATAGCTTCATCTACCAGAGTCAAAAGGGAACTTAGCAATTAGAAATGTATGGGGACAAACATAAAATACCTTGTAACTGTGAATTGGACAAGTAGGGAATTGTTTCTGGCTCAGTATGAGTGGGCAGTAGAGGCTTGTACAGAGAGTCCACCTTGCCATCAGGGTCTCAGCGTCTCTGCCTCTCTGCTACACCAGGCCCAGCGTGTGGCTTTTATCCCTATTCTTTCAACATAGCTGCTGACCTCTGGGTATTGCATATACGTTGCAAGGTAGGAAGATAAAAGAATATGAAAGAGCCAAGGGTGAGCAAAAAAGGACCAAGCCAGCCATATCTGGCCCTTTTTATCAAGGACAAAAGATTTTTTTCTCTCAACCCTACCCAGAGATGAATCCACTTGTTCAGAACTACATCTCATAGTCATCGATATCTATATGGGAAGCCAGTGAGTTTAGTATTCCAATTTGAAGTACAGCCCTGAAAAAAAAAAGTCAGAGTGATAATAACTTAATATTTATAAAGTGCTTAAAATAAGACCTGACACATAGTAAGTGCTCTAGGCTTAAAAGAATTAAAAATCTAAGTTATGAGAGAATGAGAAAAGAGGACTGGATATTGGTATTCACAATATTGGTAGTACACAAATAGAATTGAGAGATAAATAACTTTTCTAATTATCTAGTTAGCAGTGGTCCTGTCATTCTTTCCTAAGTTTTCCTCATTACAAGATTCTTCTACTGTTCTTCTGTTATTACTACATAATCAGATCCCTGAAACATATACAATTTTAAGATTAGTTGGTGGCTATGTCTATGAATGCCATCTAATTTTCATGAGTGCTGCTTAAAATAGGAGCATTAGAAGTACCTACTTATGTCAGTCAGTGGAGTATGAGACTTTAACTATGAGCTTTACAAACAAACAAACAAAAAACCCAACCACCACCCCAGATGTCCTGCAAACCACATGGGAGACATAAATAAATAAATAAATAAATAAATAAATAAATAAATAAATAAATAAATAAATAAATAACTGTTACTGTATCACTGTCATCCCATTGCTCATCAATTTACTTGAGCAGACACCAGTAATGTCTCCATTGTGAGACTTGTTACTGTTCTGGAATATCGAATACTCCATGGGTAGCTTGCCAGGCTCTGCTGTGCGGGTGGGATACTCTTGGTAGCTTGCCAGGCTCTGCTGTGCGGGTGGGATACTCTTGGTAGCTTGCCAGGCTCTCCGTGAGGGGTGAAGGAATCCAACCCAGGTCTGCTGCTTTCAAAGCAAATGTCCTATCTGCTGTGCTATAACAAATATATACCAAATAAATAAATAATAAAATAGGAGTATCACTGAATCCTTCATGCATGCATGAGGCCTGTCCAAATGTGTAGAGAGGAGCCTCCAGCATGGCTACAGCTAGGTTCCGGTGGTCTTCAGCCCCCGGGAGCTCTGCTTGGGGTGGGGAGGAAAGCTGGAGCCCATCCCCTCCGAGAGGCCCCAGGGAAGACAGCCAGGTGTGCAGGCAAGAGACTCTCTGCCGAAGACCACTGGAACCTAGCTGCAGCCATGCTGGAGGCTCCTCTCTACACGTTCGGACAGGCCTCATGCATGAAGGTACCAGCAGAGGAATCCAGGTGTGTGTAATCCCATCAACGGTCAACATCCAGAGACTTGAAAGCAAGCTCTCAGAAGCGCGCAGCCGCAAGCGGCCAGCCGTGCGATATCTTTAGCCTGCTTCTCACTTTGGGAGAAACTGGAAGTCTTCTGAGAGTTTCCTGCCCACATGGGACAGCCTTGCAAGCTTCCCATGGTGTATTTATATGCAAAATCCAGTAACATGCTGGATCTCATTCCCATGACCCTGAAGAGCCCCCAGTGCAACATCGTTGGGAGGGCCAAGCCCAGATGGACTTCTAAGATCTCAGGGAAAGGATGAAATGAGATGTTACTGGGCCCATCCAAGAAATCGGTGTTTAACGGGCTATCGTGATTGTGATCACTGAATCCACGCTGCTCTCTTCCTCCTGCACAGTTCTGGCACCAAGTCGTTCCTCATGCTGATTTCTCAACCCAGGTACACATAGCTGCTGCATTCAGAGATGTTCGTTCCATTGAGAGCAAATGGAGCTTCAGGGACCAGTTTGTTTTTCATGAACATAGTCTTGTTGAGATTCAGCTGCATTCCAATCTTTCCACACTCGTGGTCGAAGTCGGCCAGCATTTGTGCCACTTGGCCAATGTTTGGTGTTATGAGAACGATGTCATCAGCGAAGCGGAGGTGGTGTAATTGCCAACCGTCTATCTTCACTCCCATTCCTTCTCATTCCAGTCATCGCATGATGTTCTCAAGGGCGGCACTGAAGAGTTTCAGTGAAATGGTATCACCCTGCCACACCCCTCTCTTCACATCAATGATCACTTTCTTGTAGAATGGTGAGATCCTGGTGGTGAATCCACAATACAGCTCAGGGAGGATTTTGATATACTGAGTTTGAACGCCCTGTTTGGCCAGGGCTTCGATGACCCCCTCAGTCTCAACAGAATCGAAGGCCTTCTTTATGTCGATGAATGTTAGACAGAGTGGCATCTTGAACTCTCACGAAACTTCAATGAGTTTGGTGACTGTGTGGATATGGTCTATCATGCTGAATCCCCTTTGGAACCCGGCTTGCTCGCATGTCCTTCGTCTAGTGTTCTGCCTATTCTATTCAGGATGACACGAGTAAACAACTTGTAAACAACAGACAGCAGGCTGATTGGGCGATAGTTGCCGCTGTTGTGGATGTCTCCCTTCTTGTACAACAGAACAGAGAAAGAGAGCAGGATGGAATGCCTTCAAGGGCGTTGAAGAAGTGGTTAAGAGAACAAAGAACCTCCGACTCCGGGCACATTTTTTCGATTCCACCGTTCTTCCTGCACTAACATATGCCTCAGAGACCTGGGCCCTACACAAACAGGATGAGAATGCTATTAGGGTATCCCAAAGAGGAGTCGAAAGAGCTATTCTAGGAGTATCACGTCTTACTCAAGTGAGAGAAGGAATCCGGAGTTATGACCTCCGTCGATGGTCAAGAATCATTTGACCCAGCAATACCACTGCTGGGAATATATCTCAGAGAGGCAAAAAAGTATAATCGAAACAACATCTGCACATGTATGTTCATCGCAGCACTGTTTACAATAGCCAGAATCTGGAAAAAACCCGAATGCCCTAGAACGGATGACTGGTTGAGGAAACTTTGGTACATCTATACAATGGAATACTATGCAGCTGTTAGAAAAAAGGAGGTCATGAATTTTGTAGTTAAGTGGATCAGCATGAAAAGTTTCATGCTGAGTGAAATGAGTCAGAAAGAGAGAGACAGACATAGAAAGATTGCACTCATCTATGGTATATAGAATAACAGAGTGGGAGACTAACACCCAAGAATTGTAGAAATAAGTACCAGGAGGTTGACTCCATGGCTTGGAGGCTGGCCTCACATTCTGGGGAAAGGGCAACTCAGAGAAGGGATCACCAACTATAATGTAGTCGAAGGCCATGTGGGAGAAGGGAGTTGCGGGCTGAATGAGGGCTAGAGACTGAGCACAGTGGCCACTCAACACCTTTATTGCAAACCACAACAGCTAATTAGAGAGAGAGAACAGAAGGGAATGCCCTGCCACAGTGGCAGGGTGGGGTGGGGGGAGATGGGATTGGGGAGGGTGGGAGGGATGCTGGGTTTACTGGTGGTGGAGAATGGCCACTGGTGAAGGGATGGATTCCCGAACTTTGTATGAGGGAAGCATAAGCACAAAAGTGTATAAATCTGTAACTGTACCCTCACGGTGATTCACTAATTAAAAATAAATAAATTAAAAAAAATTAAAAAATAATAATTTTTTTTTTTTGGTTTTTGGGTCACACCCAGCGATGCACAGGGGTTACTCCTGGCTCTTCACTCAGGAATTACCCCTGGCGGTGCTCAGGGGACCATATGGGATGCTGGGATTAGAACCCTGGTCGGCCGCGTGCAAGGCAAACACCCTACCCGCTGTGCTATCGCTCCAGCCCCCTAAAAAATAATAATTTTAAAAAAAGAACCAGAGATGCTGTCTTGTTTGCTAAGGCATCAAAAATCAGATGGGCCGGTCATGTAATGCGATTCAGAGAGGACTGCTGGAATAGAGCTGTTACCGACTGGATTCTATGGGACATCAGAAGATCTCGTGGCCGCCCACCAACTAGATGGTCAGATTTCTTCATCAAATCCCTGAATGAATGATTTGAGGCTCTTCATGTGCCTGGAGCAAGCAGATATCATTGGGCTGCACTAGCACGCAACAGGGACAAATGGAGATGTTACTGGCGCCTGCTTGAGCAAATTGAAGATCAACAGGATGACAAGTGATACAAGTGATACAAGTGATCACTGAAACACTGTATCACTGTATCACTGTCATCCCGTTGTTCATTGGTTTACTCAAGTGGGCAGCAGTAACGTCTCTATTCCTCTAGCCATGAGATTTTAGCAGCCTCTCCTTACTCATCTTTCCCAACGATTGGAGGCTTTTTCAGGGTCAGGGGAATGAGACCTATCGTTACTCTTTTTGGCACATCGAATACACCACAGGTAGCTTGCCAGGCTCTGCCTGTGCAAAAAAATATGAGTATTACAAATAAAGAATTCAGTTGTTTTTTTAAAAGTACGCCCATCAAACCAATTTCATTTTCTGGTGGACTCCTTGCTCTTTGACATGCGAGTCTGGAAAAAAGATCAAAAGCAGCATTTGCATCAAAGAAGTCAAACCTGGTCTTAAACTTATGAACCCCAGACTATTCTTGCAATTCTGACACTTAACTGAAAATCATGGATAAAATGAAAATGAAAGAAGTGCATAAGCCCCCACTAAAAATGATGAGCACGTAATAGTACTGTGGGGACTGCTTCTTGTTAATTTGCTAGCATTTCTGGGTTTTAACCCTAGAATAGTGAGAATCTTAACATGCTTTGCCAACTATCAGCAATATTTCATGTCTCAGCACAGCTGGTAACCTTCATTGTCTGACCTTTGATGTCCTTAAATGCCAAATATCATCTCCCATATACAGGCACAGTAGGTTGACTTCAGTTTATCCTATGTGGCAGAAGAGAGATTCAAAGATCAACCCTTATAAAAATTCATTACTGATGAATATTGAAATATTACAGGAAAATTAATCAGTATTATTAAGCATCAAGAGATTAATGCTGGCTTGTTCTATGGGAGACGGAACCAACCACTACAGAAGAGCGATTAAAAGTGCTGATTGAGAATGTTTAAATATATATGTAGATGAACATGAAAATGACTAAGTTTTCAAAGGTCAATCAAGGTTTAAAAAACAAAAATAGCAAGCTGAGTAGAAAGGATTCACTGGTGTTAGAGGTTGTCTGAGTCCCTTCTCAACAGTCATGTTACAACCAGAAAGTTCATATTGACTCTATGTGAGGTATCTCTTTGCTAATCAAAGAATAAGACTTGGACCTCTTTGCTTTCACTGAGACACACAATGGATCCAGTGGATATCTATGACTAGGTCAAGACCTTATGAACACAATCTAATAATTAAATCCCATTGCTTCCCCCAAGAAATTACTATTTTCTTTTCATGTGCGTTATGGTTGTTTAAGCCACAGTGACTGTTCAGTTTCTACTAACACAAAACAAATATTTGCTAATTGAGGGTAAGAATAGATAGAACCAAGAGGGCAATTTGCTTATTCCTTGCCAGAGTAAACTTATATCTTCCAAAATGCTTTCTTATAAGATATTTAGAAATTCTTATCATCTATAGGCACCAACATCATCCTTGTTTTTGTCACCTGCCTTCCTTTATATTATCAGTGTTGTTCCAACAGTGAGAGAAAAGAAGGATGTATGTCAGACACTCCCCAATCCATCATGGCTCTTGGAAAAATCTCCAGTTCATGTTGTGGAATCAGATATTCTCAATTTGAATATGGGTATAATTATTCCTAGAATGGCCTTGATCAGTATCTTTCATCTTTTAAGTCGGTACCCTCTTGCAACATACGATAATCTTAATAGTATTCATACCATACACCTGTGACTAAAACTCAAATAGATAATACATGTGAAATATTAACACCATGGTATCAAATAAATATTCTATAGGTATGGTAGTGGAGGAGGAGGAGGACTAGAGCTGTTACTGACTGGCTTCCACGGGACATCAAAAGACCGCATGACAGCCCACCAACGAGATGGTCAGACGTCTTCGTCAAAATCCTGAATGAACACTTTGAGGCACTTCCTGTTCCTGGAGCAAGAAGATATCATTGGGCTACACTAGCACACGACAGGGACGAATGGAAACGTTACTGGTGCCCGCTTGAGCTAATTGAAGATCAACGGTATGACAAGTGATACAAGTGATAGGTATGGTAGCTTTTACTTGAAGCAAAACATTGTATTCTGCTGGGGTGCAGAAGTGCATAAAATCTTATAGTAGATTTAGAATAAATTCATACATAATGTCACTCCTTTCAGGAAAATAAGTGACTATATGAATTTATTCCCAAATATATCTAAATGCAAAGATGATTCTCATGGACTCAGTGTGCATTTCTCCCAAAAAGGAGTTACATAGCTGAATACATCCTGGCCTATCAGAGTGGGAAGCAACTTCTCTTCCAAGAGAAGAAGATCTTTAGGGAATGTGAAGCCCCCTGTTCAAAAGCCTTGGCACACAAATGGGTATTATCAAGATGCCTCTTGTTAGCTTTTATAAAACCTCCCTTTGAGAGACATTAATTAAAATATTTAGGGATCACAGCTGAGTCTACAATTTGAGTAGAAGCCAGTTATTGAAAAAGGTCTCTCCTTCCATTCTGTTATTTATCGTTGGTAGAAATACCTCAGCTGCTGCTCAGCGTGCTAAAACAACACTTTAAAGATGTCATGCATTTCATTTCCCCTCATCCTGTGAGGACCAGAGAAATGAGTCATGGTGTAAATGTTTCTCCTGCAGACATTCTGGTATTATTCTCTTTTAGGAGAGAAAGAGAATTTCAAGTCTCCAAGAAAAAATCCAGAGGAAACTGGAATAAATTCCACATACTTGCCAACCAGCTAACTTGTTGTATTTTCTAGATGCCACTCTATCAAAGGGATCCATAACCTTTAATGATAATTTCACTTCTAGAATTCTCTTTGTAGACATATCTCCCATTAGCAAATCTTGATCCTATCCACACACAAATTTCTCTATTAAACTTTACATTTAAAAACTGTTAAGGGGGGCCGGAGCGATAGCACAGTGGGTAGGGCGTTTGCCTTGCACGCGGCCGACCCGGGTTCGATCCCCGGCATCCCATATGGTCCCCCAAGCACTGCCAGGAGTAATTCCTGAGTGCAAAGCCAGGAGTAACCCCTGAGCATCGCTGGGTGTGACCCAAAAAGCAAAAAAAAAAAACTGTTAAGGAATTTAGGAGTATCTTACAGTATTATTTTGAGGAATATTTCACAATATCTAACCAAATCTCCTCCAAAAATTGGCCTCTCCTAGGGTGCCTCCCTAGGTACATGGTTCCACATTTCCTCGATGAACACCATTCTTCCAGATGCATACCCCTTATCTGTGAATACAATCATCATGCCTTATCAGTATTGGTCTTTAAAAATCATTCATTTTATCTGTTCTAATTCCCACTCTCTACTGCTTTAAGTCAAGCTAGCATCATCTATGTCTCTTATGATGAGAAAAATTACATGAGGCAATTTCCACGAATCCATCCGTAATATTTAACAATGTATTTCTGACTATGTTGCTCCCCAGGGAGACTGCAAGTGTACTGGACACATGCTTTGGTTGCAGATGGCCTGAGTTCCCCAGGTCTTCACCATCTCTGAAGAACTGCAGGGAGCCACCTACAAACGACAGAGTCAAAGGTTACCCCAAGCGCCCACCACATGTGACCCTTAAGCCAAAATTAATAATAGTTATTATTATCAGAGTAAAAAGACTATAGTAAATTCCAACTTCATTTTAGTCTGTATCTATAATCACAGAAGTCACATTTCAGATAGAGAACATCAGAGCTCAATTTTCAAGGCAGACCTAATGCTGATAAGTGGGTGGCAATATTAGGGTTGGACCCAGGTATCCAAGGCAGAAAATGAGACCAGGAAGTTGAGCACAAACACACAAAGTAAGCTTGGGAATGGAAGGGACCTGCTGAAACTTCCTAAAATAATCTAAATACTCCTAATTTGTCTTAACTTGCACCAATGACAAACCCATCCATGAATTCTGCTAAAGGGGAGGGAAGAACAGATTAATTTCTGAAACCAGGGAAAAGATAAGATACTAATTCAGAACTAAAGTGACTTATTTATACAGATTTGATATGCTTGGTCAGAATTAAAGTAATTATAACACAGGGGCATGAGAGTGAGCGTAAGCTATCTAGACTTATTTTAATAAAATTCATACTAGACCTCACTAGCTAGTGGAAATTAATTCCCTGTTATAAGTTCCTCTTGCTCAAAATATATACAGGGTCTAGGTCGCAAAATGAAGACATCAATTTTATGTTTAAGAAGAGTTGGAAAATCAGAGACAGAAGGGGGAAAAGTCATTTTATGACAGTTTTCAGATAATGTCCCGGCATTCTCTAGCAGTTTTCAAAATGGAACAAAACAACAAATGTTCCCTTTGAAGAGAAGAACAATTACCTAGTTAAATTAAAGAGTGTTTTCTTCTAAGGGTGGCAATTAAAAATAGAGGGCAAGAAAAACTTGCCTTAGTCATTTGCCATCACCCCAGGGCTTGTTGATCAACTTTATGCTCCATTTATGTCTCTATAAATCATACCGTGGAATTAAAAGTGTGTGGCTGACATAAATATTGCCCATTTTGCAAATGAAAAACAAGGAGGAAGAAAAAACTTTATGCAAAAGCACGAGGCCATCATACAAAAATTCTTTACAATTATTATCTTTGCTTCACCACAGAGTAAGATTACTCTCTTGGTAGATGTCATAGAATTGAGGCTTTGAAATGGAGATGCCAAGCTGTAAATTACATTTCTGAATCAATTACGCCTCTATCAGAAAGGCTATAAATAACATGCAGAATTACCAGATGTGTAATTTTTTGTTACACTTGAACATTTGGCGCGTTTAGAATGTCTAAGTGAGGGACTTGGGTTAATCTGTGAATTTCACGGATTCATCAAACAAGACAGCAGAAAAAAATGTGAGCGGGAATTATGATGACCTTGTTTCAAGGAGACTTATCTGAACAAGGTCGACTCGGTATTTTGCCTGAGTTTTTCTTCAAAGGGATTTGGGTGAGAAATGGTTTAGGGAGCCCCGTGGTGTCCCGTTGGCTAAATTTTCAAAAGGGCTGAGCAAAGGATACCTTTGGGTTATTTGAGCAAAATAAGATTCAATGACGAGCCTTCTTTTCAATAGCTATCCACTATTTTGTCACCTTCCTGAGAAGTCAAAGTGAGAAGCTGCTGGACAGTTTAGTAGAAACAGTCTCAATATATAAAACTTAGACATCAAACACTGGGTACAGGAAAGAGCTGGCGTTGATCCCATAACCACAGGCAGTGACCTTAGCAGGAATATCCCTTATTCCTATGTCTGTCACAACATATTTCCTCCCTGTGGCAAGTTAAGCTTTGATTCTCCTTATTTGTTCAATGAGCATTTGTGCTATTAAATTTAGAATCTGTTCGTAATGGAACTCAGGGAAAACATACCTATTTATGAGAATAAAACCCTATTTTCTCTTGAAAACTGCCAAGGGTGTGTACACAACCTATTCTTTGTTACTTGCGCTAGAGTAAATCTGGCTCCCTCCATAGAATTAAGTAAATACTGTGCAACCCAATAAAATTTTATTAGTCAAGTCTACAGCTGACTACCAGTCTTAAAGTAGCAAGTGCACTTAGTTTCTACATAATTTTCCCTTAACACAAGACACTGGGATGAACAAGGAATTTGAAATCGGCTATCCCCATCCATATGAAATACATCTAAGATCAGAGTGTTTAAAATAACACACTGAGATTTCAGCCCCACTCAGACTTTCTGATCTACAAAACTGATAAAACTGTATCTAATGTCCAGCTTTGTTTTAAAGGTAAAATAGAAATATATTTGCAAAACATTTATCATAATCCCCTGTTAATAACTGGCAGTAGATGGAGAGGGCCTTAGCAACATTTAGAGACTATTTTTTGTGCTTGTGGTGGAAGGAGGCCAGAACCATACCCATCAATGTTCAGGGGCCACATGGGGTCTGGAATTAAGTTCAGGGTCTTGTTCATACAAGACACACGCACTATCATTTTAGCCAAGTCCCTGGCCTGTTCTGAGAGTTTTGTGCTTTTAATTGAATATGCCTCTCCCAATATTTTTTTTTATCTTCTCCCTACAATCATCTGTTCCCTGGGAGGGAACTCAGTCTGGGCTAAAATCTCAGTTCAAATACTTATCAGCTTCGTGAGCTCTGGAAAACATTTTTTGGCGAACTATTTTGAGGTCACATTTTGCACTGCCTTCATGTTCTCAGGTCAGGTGGAGATAATATCACAGAGATGATGGTTGTCTTCTCTAGTGTTTGTGTTCCGGTATAATGGGAAAAGCCTTCAGAATGATGACTGATCCACAACGCACAATTAAATGCTGCTTCTATGAATCCTTTTTAATGCCTGGTAAATCATTCTTCCTCTATTTCGTTGGCTTCAAACTCTTAACCATCTGTAAACTCTGCAGCACGTGAGGTATATTTACTTCTTCTAGTTTAAAAGATTACCACCGACTCTCAAATAATTGCACACACAGTGGATTAGTGATTAGATCCCTGAAGAACACTGGCAGATGCCAAGCCCATACACTGATCAAAGATATAGTCGGGACCTAGTCAGTGGGGATGCACCTTGAACTAATGAGCTAGGAATCCAAGTTGGTCAAAGAAGACACTTCTCCAAAGTTAAGCAAAGAGAAATAAGGATTTAAAAAGGGGTCAGAGTCGTGTGTGTGTGTGTGTGTGTGTGTGTGTGTGTGTGTCTGTGTGTGTATGGCAATTGTTTGGAGGAATGTTTTTGCAGGCCTCTCTCGTGCTTAAAAAGACCTCCTGGTATCCTGATTTTCAGTTATTAGAAAACCAGCAACTGTGCCTTTCTAAGAAGCTTCTGATAATTTGGTCTGAAGTCCTCAGAGCACCTTTCTTTGTTCTGATGAAAAAGAAGCCTCCAAGCACAATGTTTCCTCAGCCAGTAACAAAAAAAGACCTGTGGTTTGTCCTTGCAATTTCCAAAAGAACAAATCATGTAATTTTTGCTTAAATAAAAGTAGAGTTGTCGCATTAAAACTTGCGATCGCACTTGTCAAATTTACTGGTCCATGAAGATGTGCTAAACTATGGTTCAGGGCTTCAGCCCAATCCGGAAGATCCTACAGTACTTCAATAAATCTCTTGCTTATAGTTACCCTCCTAATAAAAGGTATGTTTTGCAATTTAGGATAATAGTAAAGGCTAGTGTCAAATTTCTGCATATAGGTAGAGCTCCTTTGCTCACGTGTGCACCGAACATTCTGACTGGTTCAAAACACTGTTTTCTTCTTATCTGGATGACAGCTTTTAAACAACAGAAGGGGAAACATTAAAGTCTTAGAATTTACTCTTTAAAGCATAGAGTCATTAAAATTGAGTCATAAAGAGGAAATTGATGAGGTCAAATCTCTCATTCTCATATGCCAATGGTGAAGTATGAGCAAAATAAAAAAAGGAAAATTGCAGGATTCCACAAGTAAAATATATGATACAAGTTCAGCACAACTCACACAAATTTGAAGCAGTGTAGGATGGTGGAAGAAAACATATTTATAAGCCAATGCTTAATCAAATGGATATTCCTTGACTATGAGACAAAAGTATTTCTCACACTGTAGAATACTGAAGTTTAAGGGCTGTGCAGCATAAATAACACATACTAGTCCAGAATTCTGACTTAGTTTTTGCTCTTAGTAGTTTCATAGAATGAAATTGTTCTAAGTTGATTATACCTGAAAAAGAAAAATTCAGGAATAGGGCCAGTGTAATAGTACAGTGGGTAGGGTGCTTGATTTGCATGCCAATCAGCACCAATCCAGGTTTTATCCCCAGCACCAGAAATCATCACCCAAAACCTTGCCAGGAGTGATCCCTGATTACAGCATCAGGAGTAGGCACTGGTCTAGGTGTAGCCCCAAAACTAAAAAACTAAATAAAAAATTAAAAACCCAGAAAGGATCGAATTTACATGCATCCATTTTTGAATTATTAAGAAGATAGGTTTTTGGAACTTACGGCAGTTTTAATAGTATGTGAATATTTTTGTATTATCTGAAGTCTCTGAAAAGTTGAGTAAATTTCACTTAAATGCTATTTTGATAATTGACTTTATTCTCAAGAGTTTCATGGGTGACAGGAGATAGAAGAAGATAGACATAAAGATTAGCAAATAAGAGCAAGCGACTGAAGTACTTTATTTCACCTGTATCTTTGATAGGGAACAAAAGGAAAGCAGTTAGTCTAATTCAGGTAGTATTATGGGAGAGCGGCTCCCAGAGGTTTTTAGATGAGGAGGTATAACTAGTGAGTAACAGTAGCATTCTCAATGTGAAAAATAATGCTAATTTGAGAAAAATAATGTAAATTAAAATAATGTTAATTTGAGATAGTAGAGCTGGAGCGATAGCACAGTGGTTGGGCGTTCGCCTTTCACGCGGCTGACCCGAGTTCGATTCCTCCGCCCCTCTCGGAGGGCCCGGCAAGCTACCGAGAGTATCGAGCCCGCGTGGCAGAGCCTGGCAAGCTACCTGTGAGTATTGGATATGCCAAAGACAGTAACAATAAGTCTCTCAATGAGAGACATTGCTGGTGCCCACTCAAACAAATCGATGAGCAACGGGATGACAGTGACAGTGAGAGATAGTACAGTGAAGAAGGCACTTAACTGGCACACAGCTGACCCAGGATTGAGCCCTGGAATCCCACATAGTCCCCAAGCCCTCCAGAAGTGATCCCTGAGCACAGAGCCAGGAGTTAACCCTAAGCATAGCCAGCTGTGGCCCCAAAACAAAAATAATAGTATTAAGTCAAGAATAGCATAATCCAGCGTGGGGTTAACTCAGGCTCTCCAACAGGTCGCTTCCTCCTCCTCAAGCTCCATCATCTTGACCGCAGAAAGTGCAGAGCAAAGGCAGGCCTGATGCCCATTGCCCATTGGGAACCAACACCTCACAATACCCACAGACCCAGGAGGCCACATTAGCCACCTTCCCCATTCAGAACCCTAAGAGGACAAGCCAGACTCTTGCTCTCGACTTACACTGGAGTGGCTTGGCTCCCCAAACCATTCAACTTTAATACTAGCTGGATTCTAGCCCCATCACCTGTTCTTACAAAAATGAACAAAGGTAGCTGTGGGAGAAAGAACTCATAGAACCCTACACTACAGTCAGAGTAGGGACAGGATGAATGACACTGAAAGCCTACCAGGAATCCTCACAGCTAACAACTAAGGACGCTCTAACAACTAGACCAAATAACAAAAGTGGTTGGGATAACTCCAACAGGGAGGGACAGCAACTCCCAGCTGGTTCCTCCAGAGAGCTCCCTGGCAGAGTGCAAGTGGTGAAGGGAACAACAGGTAAAGTGTGGTTCGAGGACCTGCTGGGGTTGGGAGATGTGCACAGAAAGTAGACTACAGATCAAACATGATGGCCACTTACTACCTCTATTGCAAACCACAACACCCTAAAGAAGATAACAAAAGGGAATGCCCTGCCACAGAGGTGGGGTGGGGGGATGGGATGGAGGATAGGAGGGATACTGGGATCATCAGTGGTGGAGAATGAGCACTGGTGGAGGGATGGGTACTCGAGCATTGTATGACTGAAACACAAGCACGAAAAGTTGTAAGTCTGTAACTGTACCTCACAGTTATTCACTAATAAAAAATTTTTTTAAAATAGAAAGAAAGAAAGCCTGACCCTTGACTGAACCAAACAGATGGAGGAAGCAGCATGGAGCACCATGATGCTGAGTGAGTGAAGACGGCAGCTCAAACGACTCAGCAGCACTAACCAGCTCAGTAACTCCTCTTATAAGGACTTTAGAGAGAACCTATTGAGGATGCTTCGTGAACTCAAAGAAAC
The DNA here is from genome assembly GCF_027595985.1 of Sorex araneus. Classification (NCBI taxonomy): domain Eukaryota; kingdom Metazoa; phylum Chordata; class Mammalia; order Eulipotyphla; family Soricidae; genus Sorex; species Sorex araneus. The sequence continues at coordinate 21,503,023 of NC_073309.1, forward strand.
AATGGGGCAAGCATGAGAAAGCAGGAGGTCAGAAACAAGAAAAACTACACTCAGAAGGGATTGAAATACACAGTTTGGTCGGTGAACTTAAAAAGTCAGTGGAAGGTCTTGGGAGCAACACATGTTCATTAGGAACAAAGAAAGGGCCCCACATGAATAAACTAGTACACGGCCAAAGCAGCTAAAAAAAGACCAGCAAGAAGAACTCAAAGCAAGCAGGAGGAAAGAAGTAACACAAGTGAGGACATACATTAAGGAAAGGGAAGTTTTCAGGAACAACTCAAAAGATCCACCAAACTGGTTCTTTGCAAAAGTAAACATGATTGACAAGCCATTCGCAAGACTCACAGAGAAAGAAAGGGGAAAATCCTTGTAAACCACATCAGGTCATGAGTTTGATCTGCAGAGCTCCATGGGCCCTGTGACACTGCCAAGTATGACCGTAGTGGCCCTGGAGTGGCCTTGAGCCCCAGCATCACTGAATGTGCCCCCGCCACAGCTAATAAAAATAAACACATACATACAAGCCTACATACCTAAAAGAAGGAAAGTGCCTGCCATAGAGGTAGGCTGCAGGAAGGGGGGCGGGAGGGAAACCAGGGATGTTGGTGGTGGGAAATGTACACCGATGAAGGGACAGGGGATGAAATATTGTATGACTGAAACTCAATCATGAACAACTTCTTTGTAACTGTGTATCTCATGGTAACTCAAATTTTTTTTAAAAAAAAATCTGTTTTTCTTCTTTCCTTGTCTTTCTTTAGCACAATCTGAGTGCCTGTCAAATAAATGTAGGATTCAAAGAGTAGAGTCATTGGCCTGGTAGACTGTTTGCCTTGCACTCATCCAACCCGGATTTGATCCCTGGTCTCCCATAGAATCCCTCAATTACATCCAGTAGTGATCCCTGAGCACAGAACTAGCATTAAGCACTGAGCACCATAGGCATGGCCCAAAAACCAAATCAACCACAACAAAGGGTATCTTCTTACGTAGCTATGTGTATGTGTGTGTATGTGTATGTATGCAGGCACACATATTCCAAATACAATTCTTGCCCCTACAGATATAATGCCAAAGTCCATTAATTCATTTCCTACTACCACGGAAACAAAATTGCAAATGAATAATCACTAAAACTAGCAGTTACAGGTGTCATAATAGTGATTTTTTTGAGACCTATGATTCCCCTTCTGAATTAAACCACCTATGAAGCCTTCAGTTTTTTTACAGCTGTTTCTCTGTCCCATCCCCCCCACACCTGGGTTGATTCCAAATCCCATCAACTGCTTTGCTCCTCAGGGACCAGAGTAAAGGAACCTAGAAGAGTCCCGAGGGACCAGCTAGTGTAGCTGCAACTATGAGACTTTCTGTCCATTAACCCCTGGGAAGCACTAGAGAGGGAATATTGAGGTTTATGATTCCCTAAACACCTCTGGAGTTCAGTTTGCCTCAAGTAGGACCATGCATCAGAATTATACTTTTCTTGGCTTTACATTCTGGTTAGATTCACTTTTTTTATATTTATTTTATTTTATATTTATATTCATTTATATTTATATTCACGTTTCAAGCACCAAACTCTGTTCTTAAGCCACTATTTCAAATATCCAGGAAGGGGCCCTAAAGATAGCGCAGCAGGTAGGGCAATTGCCAAGCATGAGGCAGACCTGTGTTAGATCCTCATCATTCCATTATGGTCCCCCAAGCCTGCCAGAAGTGATTACTTAGTGATTCCAGAAGTAGTCCCTCCGCATCACTGAGTGTGGCCAAAACAGAAACAAAACAAAAAGTATCAGATATCCAGGAAATTTTATGGGTTTGTTGTGGTTTTGGTTTGGTTTCTTAACTTCAGAAAGAGACCAAACAAAAGAATGGTTTTTGTTTTAAGAAAAAGCCATTGTAGACACTGAATTATAACTCACACAGTTGGTAAATGCAGAACTTTTGTTTGAAGAAAGGATTGTTTATTTGCCCACATCAACCAAGATTTGTTGCTAATTCAGGCCACTGACATTCATTTTTGCACTTAGTTAATGGTTGAAGGGAGAGGAATATTTAAATATTTAACCAATGTTTTCTTTCCTCCTTAAAATAGCAAATCCGTAATACTGATTGTATGCAGAGATAAATTTTCAAGTGAGCAGGTTTACACCACATTAGGCCAACTATTAGCAGTATTTTAAGGGTCATAATAGTGATCAATTACAACTCTGAATATACTCTACACAGATATAGATATAGATCTTAATATCCTGACTCAAGAGGTGCACACTTGAGACCTTTATTTCCTTGAAGAAAAATATTCTGTCAGGCTTCTTCACAGAAACTTTTTTTTTTTTTTTGCTTTTTGGGTCACACCCGGCGATGCACAGGAGTTACTCCTGGCTTTGTACTCAGGAATTACTCCTGGCGGTGCTCAGGGGACCATATGGGATGCTGGGATTCGAACCCGGGTCGGCTGCGTGCAAGGCAAACGCCCTACCCGCTATGCTATCGCTCCAGCCCCTCACAGAAACTTTTTAACACACACTATCTCTGGTTTCCTAAATTCTTAACATCTTAAGAATTATCTTAAGTCACATCTGAAAAAAGAGTCTGGTTTAAATCATAAAAAAATCCATGTCTGGGGCTGGACTGATAGGGCATTTGCCTTGCACGTGGCCAACCCGGGTTCAATTCCCAGCATCCCATATGGTCCCCTGAGCACTGCCAGGAGTAATTCCTGAGTGCAAAGCCAGGAGTAACCTCTGTTTTGGGTCTCATCGCCGGGTGAGACCCAAAAAGAAAAAAAAAATCCATGTCTGAAAGAAATAGAAACACAACAAAAATATGCACTATGGAATTTCTAATTCTATCTGATTTTGTCATGTATTAATTTTTTATCATACCTCGAGTAATATCAAGTTATCATTGCAAAGAACAAATATTTTGGATTAGTTATGGGAGGTAATTTGAAATATATATATAAACATTTCTTCCAAATAGTTGAATCATTTTTAGGACTTATTTTGTGAATGACTACTCTGTCACATTTACTGTGCAACTTCTGAAAATACCAACAGGAATAAAATGTGTCCTTTCTTTTGGAGACATGCAAGTAAATAATTACATGCTATTTCCCAAGTAATCAATCATATGGGTACAAACTAACATAACCACAGATGATAAAGTAAATGACTCTGATTTGAATGGAGCAGGAAAGCCTTTTAGAAGAGGGAAACTTGGAGGACTGTGGAGGAATATTTTTAGGTGCATGGAGAGGGGAAGACGGGAAGAGGCTAATGCAAACTGGAGAGCCTGGAGAAATAGAGAATTTAAAATCCACAGGTTGGGGCCTTAGCAACAGTACAGCGGGTAAGGCATTTGCCTTGCACAAAGATGACCAGGGATCAGTCCTGGCATCCCCCATGGTTCCCCAAGCACTGCCAGGAGTAATTCCTGAGTTCACAGCCAGGAGTAACCCCTGAGCATTGCTGGGTGTGACCCGAAAAGAAAAAAAATGACACCAAATTAAATCCACAGTTGTCTGAAAAGGAGGTTTAGAGTGGAAAACAGAGATGATGCTATTTCGGTAGCTCTTGTGACACCCTTGCATATATAGGGTCTTTTGATGAAGGAATTGGACATAAAACTTAAATTGTTGGGACCTTAAAGATAGTATTGCAGGTAGGGTGTTTGCCTTGCATGCAAACACAAGCAAACTGTGGTACCCATATGGTCACTCAAGCCTGCCAGGAATGAACCCTGAACTCAGAGCCAGGAGTAAGTCTTGGATGTGGTTCAAAAACAAAACAAAGAAAAAATTTTAGTTTCTAATTAGAGTCACAGAGCTAGTACAGAGGCTAAGAGGTCTGCCTTGCTGACAGCTGAGCCTCAGAACCATAAAATTTCCAGAGCATCACATGGTGCAGCTTTGGGGACTCCCAGAACACCATTGTAGTTGCGGTGACAGGGAAATCTGTGGCACCAAAGTAGCTACGCTGCACTGTGTCCTCGGGTGTGGAACTCCCTGCCGTGTTGTCCATGAATCCCGAGGCCGTGAGTCTGATTCCCAGCACCAGCCCACATGCACAATGCAAAGCTCAGTGCCATAACGGAGTGTGATGTCTTTGCCGAAACACAACCAGGTGTATGCAAGCACCAAAACTCAAAGATGTGCAATCCCATACCAGCTCTGTGTGCTAATACCACAACCAACGGTATAACCTGCAGCCACTGCAGCAACAATAAAAAGAGCTCGAATTGGGAAGAGGAAACCCAAAATAAAATCTGCCTCTTTAATTGTAAAAAAAAAAAAAAAAATCCAACGGATGTGGGGTTGAACAAGGAGCTCAGGGGTGTAACACATGCTTGACATGTAGAAGACAGGAAGTTTCATCTGTCACATGCACACACACACACACACACACACACACACACACACACACACACACACACACACACATGCCCAAACTAAACTGTTGCTACTCATGGCAAAGAAAACTGGCATCATCCAATGTGTAAAAGAAAGTCTCACTTCTTGGCTCTTTCACTCTCTATTGGAATTCGCCTCTCTGCTCCTCTCTTCCATCTGAAGCCCCCACGTCCCTTCTTCAGTGCTTGCTATGCAGAAGGCTGAGTGACGGAAAGTTATTCAAACAGCATACCACAGCTAACTATTTCAAGCATATCTATTGACCAAAGAGATTTGCATTATGAACTAAGTCCCGGCAAAAAAGACAATGGTAAATAGCAGCAAAATCAAAGAAACAGATCATTTAAATAAAGGCAAGACACTAACACCACCATGTATTCACTTCTCTTCAGCTGAAATTTACCTTGGAGGAACTAATATGAACTAATAGGAAAATATTACTTCCATTGTTTGAATGAAATCCAGTGGAATGGAATGCTAATTCTCTTATCTCTAGGCATCAAACAGGAAAACAAGAGATGCATTCAACTGTTCTTTTCTATATTGTTCTTTGCTGTATACACTGTAAAATTCTGAAGCAAGAAATATAACAGGACGTAGCTTTTACTCTCAAGAAAATAAATGGGAAAATTCTTTCAAGGCCAAAAAGAGGTAACTGCAATGTGAATTGGTAAAGCGGACAATGAATGGATAAATAAATGTCACGGGAGAATGACAGAAAAAGAAGCCATTCTGCTGTATTTGGTTAATATGGGAAGGGGGGAGGGGGAATAATTAACCCTGAAAACTTGAGGTCACAATCAAACCAGAAGCTGAATAAATAGAAATGCTGATAGGGCTGGGATGGCCTGAAAGATGTGTCTCAGGAAGAGGAAATAATGCACAAAGTCCCAATAGCATAAAATGAGGTAACCATAGCCATTATTTCTGAAGAGAGAAAAGAAAAAGAAATATCAATGCAACCTGATTATTTTATTTTATTTTATTTTTTTTGCTTTTTGGGTCACACCTGGCGATGCACAGGGGTTACTCCTGGCTCTGCACTCAGGAATTACCCCTGGCGGTGCTCAGGGGACCATATGGGATGCTGGGATTTGAACCCGGGTAAGCCGCGTGCAAGGCAAACGCCCTACCCGCTGTGCTATCTCTCCAGCCCCGCAACCTGATTATTTTTAAGTTATAGGAGCAGTGATAATATTTTACACTGAAAATGTTATACATTGCTTCATGAGCAGAGGGGAGAAGGCAGATGGAATAGAGAAGGGATCACTAAGAAAATGATGGCTGGAGGAACCAGTTGGGATGGGAGATGCATGCCGAAAGTAGATAATGAACCAAACATGATGACCTCTCCGTGTCTGTGTTGCAAGCCATAATGCCCAAAAGGAGAGAGAGAGAGTATGGGGAATATTGTCTTCCTTAGAGGCAGGGGATGGGTGGGAAAGGGGGAGGTATACCTGGGATATTGGTGGTGGAGAATGTGCATTGGTGGAGGGATGGGTGTTTGATCATTGTGAGATTGTAACCCAAACATGAAAGCTTGTAACTATCACACGGTGATTCAATAAATTTTTTAAATAAATAAATTAAATAAAGTGTTGTACAAAGCTAGTTTGTTGACATACACGCAAATCTCAGAACCACGAAGCTCCCTGCAGAGAAGCCTCCAGACTGCAATAGGCCACTTACCCTGGACCACTCCAGATGGGAGCAGGTGCCGTCCCTCTGCCTGCCCCCTAGGAATCCCAGTGGCTGTCATCTTCTAGAATTCAGCAGAAGCTCCAGGTACATGGTGGCAGTGGCGGCAAATGCTAGGCCTCCCGGGACAGGGGAGGAGCCGGCCCTGCTCCTCCCCCCACCCTGATGGGACTCTGAGATGATGCCACAAACAGCCACCAGCTACTTCAGCTCCCACAGGGCCGTGACCCAGAGATACTTACACGAATCTCGGAACTGAGCAGCTCCCTGCAGAGATTTCTCCAGACCCTAATTATTAAAATTTTAGAATTCCTAGAGCACGCAGCTGCTCTTGCAGCCATGCAACATTATACCCTATCTATAACAAGCAATACAAACCATTATATTTTATCCATAACAAGGAATACAAAACGTGTCTAGCATTGCCTTTTCCGCAGGTTTGAGTGGTGGAGGGACTGGTGTTGAAATATCGAATGTAACCAAAGTACAGAGAGATTATTGTGCAAATTGTCCTCCACGCAGGCAGGGGAAGGGGTGGATTACGAGGGATAGTGGAGATTTTGGTGGTGGAAAATGTGCACTGGTGAAGGGATGGGTGTTTGATGATTATATGATCAAAGCTCAAACATTAAAGCTTTGTGACTGTATCTCACAGTGGATCAATAAAAAGGCGGCGGGGGGTGGGGGTTAGGGGCTGGGGGGGCTGAGATATAGTTTGTTAAGGGCCTTTATGGATCACAAAAAGAGTTGTATCAGAGCATGGTGCTGGAGCGATAGCACAGCGGGTAGGACGTTTGCCTTGCACTTGGCCGACCCGGGTTTGATTCCCAGCATCCCATATGGTCCCCTGAGCACTGCCAGGGGTAATTCCTGAGCACAGAGCCAGGAATAACCCCTGTGCATCGCCGGGTGTGACCCAAAAAAAAAATAGTTGTATCAGAGCAGTTTTTTTTAAGAATAATAGGCACCAGAGCAATAGGACAGTGGGTAGGGCATTTGCCTTGCAGGCAGCTGACCTGGGCTTTATCCCCAGCACCCCATATAGTCGAGGTGTGATCCCTAACAACAGAGCCATGAGTGATCTCTGAGCATAGCCAGGCATGCACACCCCCCCCCCGACTCCCAACAAAAAGAAGAAGAAAAGTAGAGGGCAGGGTGGAGGCTCAAAGGGCTGGACTACATGGGTTGCATGCACAAGTCCCAAGTTCAATCTCCAGCGCAATATGGTTCCTTAGACACCAAATAGGGAGTAGACCCCAAACATGGCTGGCGGTGCCAGACCCCTCACACACACCAGAAAGAAAAAAGAAAAATAGTGAAAAGAAAAAGAGCTGGGGAAAATGGCTCAAAGGGCTACAATATGTGCTTGGCAGGAGGCGGCCTGAGATATTGTCCCAGGCACTGTTGGGTGATCCTGGTAGTGGCCCCCGTGCCCACTAAGTACCATTGTGAGATATAAAGCACTGTAGCACTGTCGTTCTTTGTTCATTGAGTTGTTCAAGAGGGCACCAGTAACGTCTCCATTGTGAGACTTTTGTTACTGTTTTGGCATATCAAATACGCCACGGGGAGTTTGCCAGGTTCTGCCATACGGCGGGATACTCTCGGTAGCTTGCCGGGCTCTCTGAGAGGGACGGAGAAATCAAACCCAGGTTGGCCGTATGCAAGGCAAATGCCCTACCCTCTGTGCTATCGCTCTGCCTGTGAGATATAAATATATATATATATATTAAAGTATAGACAAAATGAAATAAAGATATATTAATTAGGAGACTTGAAAATAATTTATTTGAATACTTTGGTGGGAGTTGCTATAACCCAAATCAAGATTTATATTAACTGTGGAAATTCAGTCATAAAACAACTTAAGAACATTTAATAAAGACATAATGCTAAGCCTTTCCTCTAGCCTAGGGTATATTTTAATTTGGAAAAAAAGAAACTATGAGAAGTGTCACAGGAACTTTGCTTTCAGGAATCCCATGAATCCTAAATATATTTTCAAGAGCTTGAATAAGTGCCTTGCCAACAGAGGTGTTTAATACTCTGAAGAATGAATAAATGAATGACATTGCATTACATTTGGCTCCAACTTTGGTCAGGTTCCCTGGGACTGTGCAGATACTGAAATGCAGCAGCTATGTGGGGAAGTAATTTCTGGAACAACACTTGGAAGGGGGCTAGGGACACAGGAATGAATAGGAGGAGGATAACCAGATAACCACAAAGAACTCCTTAAGGCTTTTTCAGTTTACCTGTTCCCTTTGTAACCACCATCAATGAGGCATTGGGTGAAGACCACCGGCTAGCAACTTTCCCCAAAGGATTCAGCTCTGACCCATTAGCAACCAGCCCTCCCAGCACTGGAGAGATAAATATCTCCTTCTTAAGGGGAGGTGGGTGCATGCTGAGCAAACAAAGCTGCCCACGGTGTGCCAAGGAATGAGGAAAGTAAGAAATTAATGGCTCCAGTTGGTGTGGCAGGAAGGGGACAAGAGAAACCAGTGTCCTAAGTCTTCTGGGCTAGGCAACAGAGTGTTCACAAAGCCCCTTACCTGCAAACAACGTTCTCTGGATGCTTTTCCCTGTCACTCTAGGCCTTGCTCACTTAATATAGATGTTGAGCCTCACAGTGGTGTTTATCTCGCAGTAAATCCTGAGATTTAACAAAATAATACATTTCAACTGCTGAATGACACAGTGAAAATAAGCGTTCGCTTAATGATTAGGAAGTTACTTTCTGGAGAGTGAAACAAATATAAATTAATGGTTACAGGTAAAAAGCGTTTATTCCCCTGATGACTAAGCCTCTTTCTTCAAACAGGAAGGGAGGGGAAGAGAAAGACATGGATTTCCACATCGCTTGTCTGACTTGGGAGATTACAGAAGTTGTCTCATCTCTCAGAGTCTAAGTTTCTTCACAGATAGGATCTTCCTAAAGAAGTTAAAGAGTAGGGGGCTGGAGTGATAGCACAGCAGATAGGGCATTTGTCTTGCACGACGCTGACCTGGGTTTGATTCCCAGCATCCTATATGGTCCCCCAGCACCACCAGGAGTAATTCCTGAGTGCGGAGCCAGGAGTAACTCCTGTGCATCACCAGGTGTGACCCGAAAAGCAAAAGCAAAAAAAAAAAAGTTAAAGAGTAGATGAAAGTACCACAAAGAAAGTGCCAAGAAAGCTGTCAGGGCCACCCACTAGTGAAATCCAAAGGAAACCCAGTTCTGTGCAGTTTCCAGACCTGGTCCCACTTCTAGCACTTTATTGCTCTTTCCACGGAGCTATGCGAGAGCACATTGCAGTTAATCAAGAATAAATGAAGTATCATGAAATCCTTTTTCCTTATGATGTAATTAAGCTTTTTTAATTCAACAACAACAAAAAAACAATAAATTGTAATCGGGTATGTCATATGAAAATGTAAATGGCTGTGTTGTGCTGCGCTATCTATAGTTGATAATATATGTCAAACCGTGGGTTTACCATATCCACTTCCCAGGACTCCAACTTTGTGAATTACTCTATAGTTGTACTAATATTAGTGGCAGGAGTTATAGCATCAACAACCTATATGGATAACCTAGCTCTGTCTCTTTGCTTGCTCTGCAACAAATTGCTTAAGATTTCTATATCTTGGGAGATAGCTCAGAAGTCTTATACGCAGAGGCCCAGAGTTCGATGTTGGTATGGCACTCACCGAGCCCTGGTGCACCTACACCCTGCCAGGATGGCACTGGTGGTTCCCAGCACCACCAGGCCTGAACACAGCTTGTGCAAGCACCAAACCAACAGACAATACCCAGCTGTGTCCCACCCCCCGCCAACCCCTCAGCAATTAACTTATTGGTAAAGTGGGTGTGAATGAAAGCACCAAATTCATCCGATTTTACCATGCATAAACAAGGTAATGCATGTAAATTACTCAGGGCAGAACCTGACATTTAATAACTCATCAATACAAGCAACCATCATTTTAACACCATATTTTAAAATATAATGTAGTGTCAGGCACAAAGCCAGCAACCACTTTCCTCTGGGCTTGCCCCAAGTCTTCGCTTCACTTCATAAATCTTTTGATTCTATACATCAACTGCTTTAGCATCTTACCCCTATGCATATCTTTGTTTATTTTTTTATATAAAATGGGGTTTTTTTTCTACATGGATGGAACTAGACAGTATTATGTTGAGTGAAATGAGTCAGAAGGAAAGGGATAGATACAGAATGATCTCTTTTGTATTTAAAGATACACAGTAAGGGAGCAACAAGGGACCAAAAGCAACAGAATTGAAGAGTTAGACAGAATGAAGTCTTGGGGATGGTGTTGAAAGGAAGGGGCCTTTGTGGAAGGGACCTTAGTGAAAGGAAGCGGGCACTCTAGTGGCGGGTACGGTGTGAAGTATGCATAAAACCATCATCAACAGTATTAGAAACCACAGTATCTTGATAAGGATTTTTTAAAGATTTTATCATTGAATCACTGTGAAATAGACCCTTACAAAGCTACTCATGATTAGGTTTCAGTCATACAGTGTTCCAACACCCATCCCTCCTCCAGTGTACATTTCCCAGCACCAGTGACCAGTGTCCCCAGTTTCCCTCCCATCACCCCCCAGCCTGCCTCTAGTGCAAATAGGCACTTCTCTCTCTCTCCTTCTCCCTCTCCCTCTCTCTCTCCTCCCTCTCTCTCTCCCTCTCCCTCTCCCCTCTCTCTCTCCCTGTCCCTCTCCTTCTCTCCCTCTCCCCTCTCTCTCTCTATCTCTCCCTCTCTTTCTCCCTCTCCCTCTCCTTTTCCCCTCTCTTCTCTCTCTACCCCCTCTCTATATCTATCCCCCTTCATCTGCCCCCCTCTTTTGGGCATTGTGGTTTGCAATACAGATACTTAAAAATTATCCGGTATAATCCTTTACCTACTTTTAACACTCAGGTCTTGTCCCTTGTGATCATTTCCAGCTATTATTGTCATCCTGGTCCCTTCTCTGTCTTACCCTCCAACCCTCACACACTTGTGGTTGATTCCAACCATTGACCAGACCTCCTACCTAGTCCCTGTTTTCCCTGGTCATGGATATGTCTTCAAAATATATATAAATATATATGTGTGTAGTATATATATGTATATATATACTAAATATATATACCAAATATATTTGGCATATATATAATATGCCACAAATGAATGGAATCATTCTATATATGTCTATATATGTCTCTCTCTTTCAGACTTATTTCACTCAGCATAATACTCTCCAAGTCCATCCATTTATAGGAAAGTTTCATGCCTTCATTTTTCTCAATAAGGATGTTTAAAACAGGGCTTTTTCTAATTATTTTATATATGTATAGTATATGTTCATTATAAAGTACACAGATAATACAAACACGTAGAAAGATAAAAGGAAGCCTATAGCCCCACTACAAGAAATAACCATGGTTTCCAATTTTGTATATAGTGAAATATGTTTTCTTCTTCTATTCACACATGCAGAAATTTATTATTTTTCCAACACTGAAGTTACACTTTTCATCTGCCCACTGATTTCATGTAAAATATTTTAGACACTTTAGACATTTCTTTCATGTCAGAAACCATAAATCTATATCACAACTGGAGCACTAGGTAATATTTCTTGATAGCTGGCTTTTAACATTAACTTGTGGATTCATTTTTGCCATTGCTAAAAAGCTCAATGAACATTCTTGTTAAAGTATCTTTGCCTTGATCATTTGTTTCATATACTTCCTCAGACAAATGTGTTTTTTTTAATCCTTAGATTTGAAGATACATATTTCCAGACTGCCTTCCAGAAAGACGTTCTAATTACACTTCTTATAAGTGCTAACAGGTTAATATAATTGCCAGGAAATGTGCTGATTTTGCATCAACTGTCCTACTCCCTGCTTCCCCCAACCATAACCATCCTTTTGAGAAGCCATATAGTATTAATCGAACCAATACAACATAGCCCTTTCCTCTCAGAGTGAAAAGACTTAAACAGATGATACAATTTGCAAGAAACACATGGAAACATATATCCAAGTGGTAAATTGCACATAGTACAGATGCTAAGTACCCAGGGAGGCGCAATTTATATCTTTCTGCTTTTAGTCCCCAAAGAGAGGTAAAATGAAACAGATTCATCTGTTGTAATGTTTTTAATGTATCTTACTAAAAGAATACTTCATCTTCTGGCTAAACTTTAGAAAAATGGAAGCAAAGTCAACTACCATCAATTATTTCTCAACTCCCACCTGGAACCATGATTATCATAGCACCAAGTACCAATAACATGGTTTTCTTTACATTTTTCTAATAGCAATCCCATTCCTAATCCATAGTTCTATTTACTTACCTTTCATCCCAATTGAAGGTACCTTCACTCCACCCCATTCACTTTTCTATTTGGGAAGTTGAGAGGGTCCCACACCCTCCAGGAATAAGTTCAGGACTTATTCCTGGCTCTGAGCTCAAGGATTACTCCTGGTAGTGCTCAGGGACCATATACAAGGGACCTGTATATGTATATCTCAGGGACCTGGGATCTAACCAAGGTCAGGCACATGCCAGGCAATGTTTTGCCCACCGTACTATCTCTTCACTCCCCCCCATCCCCCGAGACCCATTCACTTTCTGTTACATCATTCTTTTCTTCCTAATTCAATGAGTGAGAATTATCTTGCTCTTATTTTTTGTTTAGTTGATTTTGCTCATAGTAGCCCCTATACACGAAAACAATAACTCCATGAAGAAAATAACCTTGGTTATTTCATCCATCACTGTCATAAACTTTTTTAAGAATTTTGAAAGATAAAAATAAAGAAGATGAAGAGAAGCAGAAAGATGAGAAGAGGAAGATCTCAAGTCAATGATCTCAATACCTCTCTAAAGAAACAAAAAGAAGGAAAAATTAAACTCAAAGTTAGCAAAAGAAGAAAAACAACAAAGATGAGAGTGGGAGTAAATTGTTTTAAAAAATAGAAAATCCACAAAAGCAAAATCTGGTTTGAGGGAAAGACAAAAATATTGATAAACCTCTACCAGGATTTTTTTCATAAAAAGAGAAACTGGGCTGGGGACTTGGTTCAAGGAAAAAGTATATCCCTCACATGTGGTTCAAGTCTCAGCACCACTAAAATAAAATTTTGGAAAATGAAAACAACTTTATGGAATGATTATCAATATGAGGAGTAAGAAAAGTTAAACCACTATAGATTCTAAAGATCATGGGATATTAAAAACAATTTTATGTTAATAAACCAATAACAGAGATAAAGTGAATAAATTCCTTAAATAGCACAAAGTACCAAAGTACATTCAATAATCAGCAGAATAGTTCATACCTATAAAGCAAATTATATTAAAAATTGAAAGTTTTCCCAACGAACAAAATCTCAAGTCCACACAGCTTCAGTGGTTAAAGCTGCCAAATATTTAGCAAGGAAATATACCAATTCTACACAAACATTTAAATAAATTTAAAAAGAAGAAAATACTTTTCAGCCCATTACCTAAGACCAGCATTATCCTAATACAAAATCAGACAAAGTGTTAGAAGACTATAGACAAATGCCTCTCAAGATCACTGTAACTGTCATCCCGTTGCTCATAGATTTGCTCGAGCGGGCACCAGTAATGTCTCCATCGTGAGACTTGTTACTGTTTTTGGCATATTGAATATGCTATAGGTAGCTTGCCAGGCTCTGCCATGCAGGTAAGATACTCTCAGTAGATTGCGGGCTCTCCGAGAGGGGCGGAGGAATAGAACCCAGGTTGACCTCATGCAAGGCAAACACCCTACTGCTGTGCTATCGCTCCAGCCCATGATACAAAAATTCTAGCAAACAGTTCCATCATTGTGCTAAATTGAGCTTAAGCTCAAAAATCCACAATTGATCCAACACTAAAAATCAATATAATACTATTTTAACTTTTTTAAAAAATGACCATCTCTGTAGACACAAAAATTGCATGACAAATCCAACATTAATTCCTGATTTTAAAAGACTTAGCAAACTTTTAATAAAAGAGATCTTCCTTGGGGCCAGAGCAATAGTACAGCGGGTAGGGCATTTGCCTTATACCTGGCCAACCTGGGTTCGATACTCAGCATCCCATATGGTCCCCCGAGCACTGCCAGAAGTGATTCCTGAGTGCAGAGCCAGGAATAACCCCTGCCTGAGCATCACCGGGTGTAACCAAAAAAAGGCAAAATAAATAAATAAAAATAAAATTATTTAAAAAATAGAGAACTTCCTCAACACAACAGGAAAATCTACTTAAAACCTATATCTACCATCAAACATTATGATAAGATGTTTCCTTCTAAATGCAAAGTCCAATAAACTGAATAATTTCCTCTAAAAGTAGAAACAAATAAGAAAACCTACCCTCAACACCTCTGTTCAGTAATGTGCAGGAGGATGGCAAGCAGATTATGGTAGGGAAAACTTAAATAAATGGTATCCATTCTGGAAAGAAACAAGTAAAATTGACTTGATTCACAAATTACACTATTTTCTACATTAAAAAAAATTCTGGAATGTGCAATGAAGCAACTAGAATTTTTTTAAGTGTTGGGATATATTGATGTACCAGAAATCCAGTATAGGGACCAAAGCAGTAGGTAGGGCACTAACCTGGCAGGTAAGACCAACAAGAATTCAATCCCCCAAGCACACCAAGAGTAATTCCTGAGTACAAAGCCCGAAGTAAGCCCTGAGCACTACCAGGTTTGACCCAAAAACAAACAGAAAAGATGGCCAGAGAGATAGCTCAACAGTAGACCACATACCTAGCATGGACAAAGCATTAACTTTGATCTCCAGTTCTATGTGGTACTGTGTGGCCACCTGAACACCACCAAATGTGGCCCTGGTGGCCCTCAGCACCATCAGGCCTGCACTGCTAAGCAGAAAAGATCCAAAAGTGCTCCTTGAATCCCTACTTCCGTCCCCAGCAAGCTCCATTGGAGGTGATCCCTACGGAGACCTAAATAAACTATTTCTGTGAGATAAAAAGCTCAAAATTATAAAAATCATCAATTTCCCAAACTTATATATTAGTCCTTGAAATGATCAAATTTCAATAAATTGGATGGTTTAGTTTTGTTTTGAAAAAACTGGCAAACTGATTCTAGTACTCAATTGGAAATACAAAATATAAATACAAATGACATGGATGAAGAGAAATTTTCTTAACTGTGACACCAAAATTAACGGACCGTAAAAACAAAATTACAGCACAAAAGGGATGCACGTGTCGATTCTCATCTGAAACTTCTACTCTTATAGTGAAATTATACTGCAGTCTAAGAGCTGAATTTAGTACTAGTCTGGGTTTTCCAAAGAAAGTAAACTGATTGGTTGAAGGTTGGGGCTAGGTTGGGGGTCAGGGGGGACTTTTCTTGAGGAGTCTCGGGCTTTGCAGTCAATAAGCTGAAGACCCAGGAAAGTCAAAATCAAGGTCCAAATACCTGAGAACTGGAAGAGCAGATAGATGATATAAGTTCCATTGTGAAAGTCAATAAACACACCCCAATGCTTCTGTGTGATGGCCCAGCTCTAAGTCTGAGAGTGAAGTTTCCTCTCAGGGAGGACGGGCCTTCATCATCTGCTCATGGCTTCAGCTGGTTGAAGGAGAACTTTTAGGGACATTAGGAAGGGCAACCTGCCTTACTCAGTTACCTATTCATACTTTAATCTCATCCCGAAACACTCCCACAGACATGCCAGAATAATGTAGCTACCTACCAGAATACAAATATCCTTCAAAAGGGGGAGAAAGGCCTACTATCCAGGCAACCCATGGCCCAGAGATACATAAAATCAGTCATTGCAGACTTTATAAAAATTTAATATTATTCCTTAAAACACACTCAATGTTATCAAAAGACTAGAAGGAAACTATCACAAAACATTTATCTTGTACTTGTACTCAGGATATATTGAGAAGAAACTCAACAATAAAAATCAAAATGATCCATTGTTTTTCAAAATGAGCAAAATATTTGAGCAAGCACTTTAATAAAGCTATATGAATGGCAAACAATAGTAGAAAATAATGTTTGACATAATTTGACATTTAGAAAATGTAAGCTAAACTTAGCACAACAGCTAGACTATGGAATCAATCTAGGTGTCCAAGGACAGAGGAGTGGATAATGAAGATGTGAGATATATATATATATATATATATATATATATATATATATATGTATATACACACAGTGGAATACTATGCAGCTACAGTGAATAATGAAATCATGCCATTTGCTGCAACTTGGATGGAATTGAAGGATATTAAACTAAGTAAAGTAAGTCAAAAGAAGAAGAAAACCTAAATATCTCAGGTATTCAACTCTAAACTCACCACCAGTGTCTACATTCCCCCACCTATATCCCAGCTTCCCTCCCACCCTATTAAAAACCCAGCAACTTCTTAGCAAACTAATTTTTTATTCAATAATTACAGCTTGAGTCCCATGTTTACAATAGTGTAGACTCTTATGATTCTGATAAGCAGGAAAGATTATAAATTAGCTTCACTAAATTACATCTAAATATATTACAAGAAAAATATGACAATAAAATTGTTTACCTATATTTATAAACTATCCATTACATATCACTGACCTCTGACATAAATTTCTCTTTAAAATTAAAGATATGTTTCATAAATCAAAAGTTTCTAATTTCTAAATTTTTAATTTACAGTAATTTAAGTTGTAAAATTAAAATAACATTGTCTCTGAGCATATTTAACTAGTTTTTTTAATTGACTTACCATTGATTTACAATATTATGGAATTACAAGTGTTTAGTTTCATACCTCATATTCAGATCAAAGTCAACACAAAATACAATTTGTATCTTTACAATTTGTGACTCAAACTATAATAATTAAGTAGCACTGTGGCACTGTCATCCCATTGTTCATCGATCTGCTCGAGGGGACACCAGTAACGTCTCCATTGTGAGACTTGTTACTGTTTTTGGCGTATTGAATATGCCATGGGTAGCTTGCCAGGCTCTGCCATGTGGGAGGTGGATGGGAGCACCTTGAGTATAATAATTAAGTATATGTAATTAATTCATATCACCACTCCCACAGCAAAAGCTCAATGCCAACACCAGAAAGACATCTCAAATGATATAAAAACTATCCAAATAAGATATCAATGAACTTTATCAGATAATTAAAGAACACAGTATATAAATTTTAAAAAGAAAATAAATTTTAAAATCAGAAATATGATCCCAAACCCCACAACTAATCTGTTTTAAAAAATTAGATGTGAAGATAGATTATAGAAATTATGCAGTTTTTTATTATAGTTGTATTATAATCTTAAAAGTATTTTTTCTTAATATGTCCTCAGTCACAATAGAAAGTCTCCAATATTATCTGGCTGATATGGGGCTGATTTCATATCCTAGATATATTACTACTAGACTCTGACAGCTCTTAATATGTGACATGTATTGGAAAGATAGAGGAATGATCTTAGTTCCATATTATGCATACCCTTCATCACTCAGTAAGATTAGAGGAAGATTCTAGAATTTTCTCTGCAGTTGGAACTCTTTTAGGGTTTAATGTAAATAGTTGTAGGTCAGCATTTCAATAACTTTTCTATAAAACACAAAATAGAATATGTCCAATGCTATATTTTTCAGGACTATTAAGTTCCAATGTTATTAAGTTCAAACTTGAACTAGCCCTGTAGCATGAATTGCAAGATCTATGCTCATAAATTCTCTGTGAATTCAGTAGCATTCACTTAGTCTATTTACTTCTTAAAAATTCCTTCTTATCTTCTATTTGAATTTTCTCCCCAGTTAGTGTACAGATGCTTACTGATCAATGTTATGTGCATGCAAGGATATTTATATAATCTGCATAATAAACACAGAAAAAATATGTTTTAAATGACAGGAATTATATTTTTTAAATAATTACTGTACGTACTATTGGAATAAGTAACCTGTTTCTGTCACTAAAAATGTATCACTATGATCCAAAAGTCTGACTCTAAGTTTAATTTATTTCAACATTGGGTTTTAAGCACCAGTGTAGAAAAACAAACTACAGAAAAAGAATATAACGAATATAACGGCACCGAATCTCCCCAAGTAGATGAGATAGGCTGAAAACTCTTGGGCCTTCTTGGATGGGGGCAGGCAGATTCCCCTTTCTTCTAGAAGACAGAAGCCCACAGCCATACCCAACACTTCTGGAATAGAAATGGGTCAACTGTACGACTGAACCTCATCAAGCCACCAAGTCAACAAATGACTCTGGTTCCATAGATTCTGGAGCACGTGGCTGCATACGCAGTCACACGGTGCCTCCAAATTTCATGCTACTCTCATCCCAGTCGGACCAAAACAAATCTAATGGGAAAATTGTGCAGAAACCCACCAAGCTCAATGAGTGAAAATAATAACACAGACGGTTCAACTAGAACCAAGCAGCCCAGTAAATCCTCAGCAATGACTTAGTAACATCACCATTGTGAGGTGTAACAATTACCATAAATTGACTTCTATTGATCTATATTTTGATAATTCTATTTACCTTTGTATTAAACAAGCAATATGAAGTAGATTTGCTCGTGAAGGGGCCTGCTAGGGTATGAGAATGAGTGGGAGTGTGCTTAAAACAACTGTGAATAACAGAAAACTTGGAAAGACTGGAAATGTAGCTACCTGGGAAAACAGAACTTTGTTATTATATCTCTAAAAGATTATTGACTGTTCAAACAAAAATAACATCATATGGGTTTGTAATATATAAAAAGGGGTAACCAAGAAGTATACTCTTATAGGGATATTGTATAATATAGAAAGTGAAATCATATTTGAGGGTAAGCTGTGATGAATTAAAGATAAATATCATACACTTTTTTTTTTGCTTTTTGGGTCACATCCAGCAATGCTCAGGGGTCACTCCTGGCTCTACACTCGGGAATTACCCCTGGCCATGCTCAGGGGACCATATGGGATGCTGGGAATCGAACCCGGTTCAGCCGCGTGCAAGGCAAATGCCCTACCCGCTGTGCTATCACTCCAGCCCCATAAAGATAAATATCATATACTTTAAAGCGATAACAACCACAAAAACTTCACTGAAATAATCACTGTCACTGTCATCCCGTTGCTCATTGATTTGCTCGAGAGGGCATCGGCAACGTTTCCATTGTGAGACAGACTTGTTTGTTACTGTTTTTGGCATATTGAATACGCCACGGGTAGCTTGCCAGGCTCTGCCATGCAAACAGGATATTCTCGGCAGCTTGCCAGTCTTTCCGAGAAGGACGTAGGAATCAAACCTGGGTTGGCCGCGTGCAAAGCAAACTCCCTACCCGCTGTGCTATCGCTCCATCCCACTGAAATATAGGACAAAATATTATGGTTACTTAATCAACATATGTGATAAAACAGGGTTATAAAATATTTAATTTATACAGTAAAATTTATACATAGAAAAAGGGGGCACACACAAAATTGTATGAATAGAAATTAGTAATAATATCGCATTTAATAAAAATGCTTTAAATATTTGAAGAAAATGTGATTATTTTAGATTGGACATAGAGCAAGATGTTATTTATAATGTCTACAAGAAATATACTTAAAAAATAAAGTAGCAAATGGGCTAAAAGTAAAAGAATGAAAAAATATCTCCTGCTAACTATGTTTCAGAAAAAAGATTCTGAGAAAGGGAAAAAGGTTATTTCATAATGATAGAGGTGTCAATTTATCAAGAGGACACAATAATTCTGAGTGCTTATGCACTAAATAACAGATTTTGAAAATAGACGAAACTTAAAACTGATAAACTGCAAGCAATAAATACACAAATACACAATTTTAGCCATAGCTTTTAATACATCTCTCTTCATATTTAATAGGAAAATAGCAATTTTATAAAGAAGACTCAAAGTACTTACCATGAAAATTATGCCACAGTTGATACATAGATCCAATGTAATCCTTATCAAAGACCCTACTAGTCTTTGAAATAGACTAATTGATTCTAAAATTCATGTAGTAAAGTATAGGACTTATACCTTCAAGTTCTTTGAAAAAGAAGAATAAACTTTGAGGATTTATCCTATCTGGTTTCAAGGCTTAACATAAAGCTATATAATCAAGACAGTGTGGTTATGGCTTCCTTAGTGCATATAAGTCAAAGCTAATCATCTTCTATTCTCTATTGTTTCGTAGCTTTATTTTGTTAACAGTTTCTACTATTATGCTTTTTGTACTTATTAAGCTTTTCTTCTGAATAGCTAATCTGCTGTTAACTAACCCTGGATTTTGTTATCTGATATATGATGTTTTGCGACCAAAGTCTCAACTTAAGTCTGTTTTATATTGTCTGTGTCTGATTAATTTTAGAGCATATTAAATTCATAATCAATATTTTAATGTTTAAATCATCTCTGATTAACTTTTCTCATTATGAATTATTGTGTTCTGCCTCTTTGCCTTCCTCAGAATTTTTCAACTGTGTCTTAGGTGGCATATTTACAAGACAATAAAGTTATTCACATTATTATCATTTATGGTTCTGGTTTATAATTACTGCACCTCACCACTACCAAAGTGACCAAGACCCTTCACTAATGTCCTTTTGTTACATCTATACCTTTCCTTACTTCTCTCAACCCTATTTAGTAATCTGAATTTTATTTCGCACACATGTGATGGGATAGGTACTGGGAAATTGTTTACCTGAAAGTCAACTCTGAATATCTGTAAGTCACAGTGACTCAATAAAAATTAATGAAAAAAATTGTAAATCACAGTATCACTGTAGCACTGTTGTCCCATTGTTTATCGATTTGTTCCAGCAGGCACCAGTAATGTCTCCATTGTGAGACTTGTTGTTACTGTTTGTTCTAGCAGGCACCAGTAATGTCTCCATTGTGAGACTTGTTACTGTTTTTGACATATCGAATATGCCACAGGGAGCTTGCCAGGCTCTGCTGTGCAGGTGGGATACTCTCAGTACCGTGCTGGGCTCTCCAAGAGGGACAGAGGAATCAAACCCAGGTCAGTCACATACAAGGCAAACGCCCCACCTGCTCTGCTATCTCTCCAGCCCGTAAATCACAATACCTTAATAAATTTTAAAATATTTTAAATGACAAAATATAAATAAACTGCAGGTAACTAAATTTAATTATAAGAGTTAAGAAAACAAAAGAAAATCTAGTTTGAGCTAAGTATTTTAGGTTGAGCTAAGTATTTTAGAAGGGGACTCAAATAAATACGTGGTGGAGGGAGAATGCACCAAGAATCAGCCAAGAAAACACACAGGGTTGGGATATTTCTGCTACAGAAAACCAGTGAGGAAGAAAATTATCATGAGGCAGTTCTGTATGTGGTTTGGTTCTGTTTTTTTAACTTTTATCTTATTTTTATAAGTTATTCACAATAATTTATTACATTCAGTATCCCATACCTATTCTACCACCATTACACCTTCCCACCACCATTATTTTTAATTTTCCCAACCACCACCCAAGGCTGCCCCAATAGCAGGCCCTAAATAATTTATTTTGTATTGCTTTTATGAATAATTCGCTCAAAATGGTCATTTCAAATGGTAAGGCTATTTCAAAACTTGAGGCTATTTAAAATGGTGATCTTCCCCTCATTGAATCTATCTTGTCTCTATAAAGCATGTCAATTTCCTTGGAGATATTCCAGAAACTGAATGTCATTTAAAAAAAATATGTTTAAAATTTAAATGACTGTCTTCTCTGATTAAACTCCCAGTAGATTTGCCTTCTAAGGAAAAAAATTTTTGAGTGCCCTTACAATTGGACATTTTTTAAGTTTCTTAATTACATTTCCTAAGTAAGACAAAACCAAATGACAGTTCAAGAGTTCCCTTTTATTTGAGTGCAGGGAACAAATTCCATAAAGATGAACGTGAGGCGGGTGCCCAGATAGTATCCTAAATTTCCACTTCAATTCTTTTCACTGCCTCCTTACACAAGTGACGTAAAGTCAGAAATTCACCCTGTTTGTAATCAACACTCAGCCTTTAATATCATTATAGTTTACTCTGTAAATGTTGCCAGGGTACTTGAAAAATCATCTTAAAATACATTTTTCAAGTAGTGATCATAATTGCTGTAAGATGAATTAATCCAACTAATAGACTGATGATGTTTATTTTGATCTTGTTCAGAAACTCACCACACTCTTATATAGAACACAGATTTGGAAAAGAGCTGATCAGTGATAATGAGAGATCTAACTTATTTCTGACACTGGCCCTTGAATTTTTTTTTTTTGAGTTTTGAAAAGTGACTTCATCCTTGGAATCGAAGTTAGGGAAATTGGGGCTATTGTCTGGACTAGCTACTAAGGAAGTTTTTTGTTGACGGTGTGAATCTCTGGGCAAGATAATGCCGATAAAAGATACCACCCATAAAATGAAAATAACGAGGCTTATGCAGAAGTGAATCTAACCTTAAAGGTATTTGTGGTAAACAGAATAGGGGAGGTACAGAACCACTAACCTATTAACATGAATGTGTCAGAAGTTAAATCATCTGATTTGGACAGGTTTTTTCCCCCTAATGTCTTTTATTCCCTCGGGTTTACAAAGCTGAATTTAATAAGTTCCTCAAGTATTTTATGATAAACCCTTCTCTTCCTTGTCTTTATTTCTATTTTCCCCTTAATCTTCAGGGTCCATTTCCTTTCCCTTCCTTACAAACTTGGCTACTTTTGCTTCCATTTATTTAAGGATGCTAGGGTTTGTGTTTTTATTTGGGGGTGAGGATTGCTTGTTTTTTGTTTTTTTTTAGTCCCGTTTGCCTCCGCATCCCCTTGTTATTGATGATGTTGCAGTGACTAAGGGTTGCATACACACTTGCTGTGGGGGGTGCAATCTGTTTGGCTGTGGTGCTCTTCCACTCGTCACAGTGCTCACTGCGGATGACACTCCTTTCTGTCCGGTGCTCGCACACAGGCGTGTTCTCCCGGGTCGAGCTCTTAGATGGTGCGCGATGGTGCTCACACATGTGCTTGCTGGAGTCACAATTCCTAGCTGGTGTTTGCACATCCTTTTAGCTGCCAACGGTCACAGCCTTTTTCTGTGGTGCTGCGGTGTGCTGGAAACTTCCTGAAGTGCCAGAGACCAGGGCTTCCAGATTCCTTGGAGCAGAGCTGCGGGGATGCGCTTGACACATCTGAAATCCTGAGCACCTGTTTGCAAGGCGGGTCCCCTGCACTGCTCTACCAGGCCCTACCTGAAGAACTCGGCAAAATGTGTTCTTCTATCCCTTTGTGTGTTTATCTTATGTAGATGATTTTTTTTTATTTCTTTAATAGGTCATTCCTGGGGCCAGAGCGACAGTGCAGCAGGTAGGGCTTTTGCCTTGCACACAGTGGACCCAACATCCCATATGGTCCCCTGAGCACCACCGGGAATGATCCCTGAGTGCAGAGCAAGGAGGAAGCCCTGAGTATTACCAGACCAGACCTGAGTAAAACCAAACAAAATATGTGTCCTTCAAAGCTATAGCTTTAAAATATATCAAGGTTTTACTACCATCCTCCAGTTCACTGAATGTGGTATTTTATTTTACTGGAAATAGACTTGTATGTTACCTCACAGATCTTTTGTGACCCAATTGAAATTTTTGGGAAACGACAAGGACTTGAAGAAAGGGGATCCCTTGTGCACTCTTTGTGGGGATCCACTTCTGTTCAGTCTCTATGAAACACTGTGGAAGTTCCTCAAAATATTTGAAATAAAACCACCATAGAATCCAGCAGTTTTACAATGGCTATTTATCTGAAAGGCACAAAAATGCTAATTCAAAGATAATGTACTCATATACACTCGTACCCTCATTCTTTACAGTGTTAGATGTAAAATAAAAGGGAGGAAACTACCTAAGTGCCCCTTCAGGGATAAAAATAATGTATACGGACATACTAGAATACTATGCAGCTATAAAAAATGCTTTCTGTGTTTGGTTTGGACCACACCTGGTGGTACTCAGGGCTTGTACATGTTCAGGGACCATTCCTGGTGATGGTTGGTAAGTGCGTGGTACCAGAAGTCAAACTCAGGTCAGCAGCATTCAAGGCAAGTGTCTTATCTCTTTGGCCCCAGAAAAGTGAAATTTTACTTTTTCAACAACATTCACAGAGCATTAGAGGATTATGCTTTGTAAAATTAGTCACAAAGACAAATACTTTATGATTTCACTCATTTTGCAGAATTTGAGGGAACATAACAAAACAGAAATGCACCTTTATGTCCTGATGAGGGGATGGTGGTTACCACAGGAAAAAGCAGTGGGGACGGGAACTCACACCCAGAGGTTCAATGGGGGACATGACAAATTTCACCTGAAACTTAGTGTTGCAAACCAACATTACCAAAAGAGAAAATACACAAATAGTGATCAACACCAAAACTGTGATAATCGTGGGCACATCCCCTTCAGGAGATTTACGTGACAATTTCAGTGGGGCAGAAAACTAAAAGCAGGACTTGATATTCCACAAATAAATAATTCTTAACTTTATTGTCAACTGCCAAATAGTGTTCAAAGATGGGTGTACCACTTTTTGGTATCTTTGTGCCATCAACACTTAGCCCCTTCAACTCTGGATTTTTTTTTATGTAATCGGTGAAATGATTCCTCATCATTTTAGCTTATTTTCCCTTTTTTTCCTATTACCATAAACTTGCCTTTATTTCATGTGCTCGTCACTGCAGTAATAAAAATAGGCATGGCGAGGCTGAAATATCCATGCCACAATCGAATGAACTTTTACTTTTTGTGTTGGATTATGTTCCAGGGCAATTAATTCCTCTTGTGCCTGTATTGGCAGCTTCCCAGAGTGGAAGAGAGGATGGAGGAGGCAGGCCAGGTCTTTCCAGACTTTAGCTCAGATGTGATAAGTGACTCTCAGAGAACATGGGCCAGAACAAGATACTGAGCTCCAGGGAAGCCTGGGAAATGTAGAAGATGAGTAAGAATATTCTGAGAGTTGTCAAAGTGGTTCTGCGACAGCAATTTAACTTCCCAACAAGTCTGTATTCTTTGGCTTGTTATTTTTTTTGTATCTTTATAATAACAGAAAACATGTCAGCAATGATCAAGGAATCAATTGTGTGTGTCATTGCCAGATGTAATCACGTCACTCCTCTGTTCCTCCGTCTTTGATGGCTCCCCACTGCCTAATAGGCGAAACTTCTTGGCCTCGTTTTCTCTCTAGTAGTAGCAGATCAAATTTAGGATGGCTTTTAAATCCCATACATTTTTTATCAGTTTTTATTCAATCTTTGTGTAAATTGGAAGACAGTGATGGTCCCATAAGAATTGCCAGAGAATTGAATGAAATTTAATAAGGCACCTGACAGTTATGTGATTGTGATTTGTAAGAGCTTTCATTTTACAACCTTAAGCCATATTGACCTCGGAGAAGTATAGAGAATGAGAAGCAAAAAAAAAGAATATGTTATTCATCTTTGTTCTAATCTTCTTACTTGATAACTGCTCCAATAAAAGTCCAAATTAATTTCTGAGTAAAACTTGTCCCAGTTCTCTTTTGAGAAAGTTGCTTCAATGCCCAAACATTCAGACACAATACTCAAGATGAGACAGGCTGCACAAGATGGGTCATATACATGACAGCACAGAAATAAACAAAAATAAGTGGCATGGGGTGATTCTCAAGGGGACAGTCAAGGGGGTGGGAAAGGTTCCTTTAACTTACAAGGTTTTCTTGAACCCCTCCCTGGCCCCCTCCCCAAGAGAGGGTTCAGATCCTCTCCAGCTAAAAGAACACATTTTGAAACCCTGCTCTTCAATTATTTCAGTCGAACACACAATACAAATAGCTCTGAGGGTGAGTCAAAGTATTTGGAAGTTTGCAGGTCTGCTTTTAAAATGTTGCCTCTGCTAGATTTTGTTAAATGTCATTTCAATTATTTTTTGCACAATAGCATTGGCGGAACAGCGTTTCCTGTGATTAGCTTGACACGTGGTAATTTGGGTAGAGTTTAACTTTATTTATCTTTGACTAGAACAAATTGTCTAGCTGCCCTTGTTTATACAAAATGCTGTTATTTTTGCTCCTTTCATTTGTATAATCTGTAGCTTGGTTTCATCTCCAATGCACTGTAATTGGTACACTGAGGCAGGTTTTAACTGCATCAAACTCACAGCTGAAAAAGCAAAATGGTGTGCGGGGGAGAAGTGGGGGCAGATTAAGTACAAGTATAAGACTTGCTAAACAAAAGCCAATTTTAAATACTCTAACAGAATAATCAACTAGCAGAGAGTTTTTAACTTAAAAAAATTAAAAAGAAAAAAGAAAAAGGAAAACAAGAGGAAACATCACCAATGCAACTTTATTTCAATTCTACCTCACCATGAAGAATGATTTCTTTCTCTCAAATCTTAATCTGGTCATTTAGATCAGGGGGTGCTAATAATTCAGTCTCATCCTAATAGGAAAGGCTCCTCTGTGAGGTTACAAGTCCTCATTAAAGAGTGCTGATATTTAAAAGACACTCGGAAATGGCAAATTAGCCTTGAGAACATGTAAACACATATACTGTTGTGAATTTAAATGTGAATTTCATTCCCTTAAGTATGGCACATTTAATTGGACCCTACTGGAGCAGATCAAAGAACTGGACAAAACATGGAGTTTAAAAGTCACCACAGAGACCACTTCAACCCACAAAGTTTATTTACTTTCCCTCTTACTGGTTTCATTCTGGAAACTTAATTTTCATTTACTATCAATTTGGCCGACATGTACAATATGTTGCCATATCACGGAGAGGAGAGGGGAGGGGAGGGGAGGGGAGGGGAGGGGAGGGGAGGGGAGGGGAGGGGAGGGGAGGGGAGGAGAGGAGAGGAGAGGGGAGAGGAGAGGAGAGGGGAGGGGAGGGGAGGGGAGGGGAGGGGAGGAGAGGAGAGGGGAGGGGAGAGGAGAGGAGAGGGGAGGAGAGGAGAGGGGAGGGGAGGGGAGGGGAGGGGAGGGGAGGGGAGGGGAGGGGAGGAGAGGGGAGGGGAGGGGAGGAGAGGGGAGGGGAGGAGAGGAGAGGAGAGGAGAGGAGAGGAGAGGAGAGGAGAGGAGAGGAGAGGAGAGGGGAGGGGAGGGGAGGGGAGGGGAGGGGAGGGGAGGGGAGGGGAGGAGAGGAGAGGAGAGGGGAGAGGAGAGGAGAGGAGAGGGGAGGGGAGGGGAGGGGAGGGGAGGGGAGGGGAGGGGAGGGGAGGAGAGGAGAGGAGAGGGGAGAGGAGAGGAGAGGGGAGGAGAGGAGAGGGGAGGGGAGGGGAGGGGAGGGGAGGAGAGGGGAGGGGGAGGGGGGGGAGGGGGGAGGGGATGCGAGGGGAGGCGAGGGGAGGAGAGGAGAGGGGAGGAGAGGAGAGGAGAGGGGAGGGGAGAGGAGAGGAGAGGAGAGAGAAGGATTAAATACTTGAGTTCTCATTAAGATCATTCGTCGTGAGTGGTCATCTATGCATCCTTCAGACATTGAACCCATGGAACTTTCCTGCATTCAAGACACAGAGGCAAAGAACATGTGCCTTGAAATAATACCATCCTATACACAGGCAATTATGCAGGCATGTCAGAATCCAGCTTTGCTTTCATCCTGTTACCTTCTGGGAAATTGTATGACCTCTCTGTGCTTCAACCTTCTCATATGCAAATGGAGACCTGTTCCAAGGCTTAAATGAGAAAATAGATTGGATGTGATTAGCATAGTCCTTGGAATATTTACAGGGGGACTTGGAAGCAGATATGGTTATAAGCTCCTCAAAGGTCTGGCGCATATGTTCATTCATTAATTAAAAGCTTATTAACTGTCAAAACTTGACCTGATCTATTTAGTCATCACTACTACAAAGGCCAGAGATTGTCACATAATCCAGAAGAAGGAGACATCAGTGAGAGCATCCAAGTAAGGAGTGTCTCGAGTTAGTGGCGCTGTAAGGAGACTTCTCATTGTGCTTTCTGAGGAGAAAAGGCCAAAGTGGTCTTTGCTGTGAGTCACTCTCTGCATGTCGTGATGTCGCGGTGTGAGGTGAGCGATGCTGTCGTCCTTGGGTTCATTAGTGGAAACCTAGAGCCCAGTAGGAGAATTCGGGCTTCCCCAGAACAGCTGGATTTCCTCGAAACCTGTTACCTACAATTGAGTTAAATAGCAGCCAAAATTATTTGATTCAGATCATTTATTTTGACAAAACATCCTCGAAGTTCAGCTTCCCAGGGTTAAGACAGTCACTTTACTTAATTTATAGCTCTATTAGCTTGACAGCATAGCAAAGCTATCGCAAGGCTTGGCAGTTGACCAAGGAAACTGTGCACGTGTTGGTCTATTTAAAAAAAAAAAAACTTTTCAAATTGTAGTGAGTTCATTATGTGCTTCCTAGCATGTAAATGATTGCAATGGGCCTGTAAACACGAGACTTGGGAGCAGAGAAAGACGAAGTGTCGGCGCAGGATTGGAGGGAGAACACTTCCGCTCCCAAGGAAGGGCAGAGGAAGAGAGTAAAGATTATGAAATAAGTGCTTCAGTGGGAACAAGAGCTTCTCAGCCAAAAATTCCCATTCCTTAACCATTATCTATAAATCAGAAAAATAACAATAAACTTTTAACTACCGAACTTAACTTCTATATGGCAGGTTAAAAACAAAGAAGGAGAGAGAATTCTCCGGGCCCCAGACTGAGCTGATATCACCAGGACACCCCAGAAGGAGCAGGTACAGTCTCCTCGCCTTCTCCAGATGGAATCCCGGCAACCAGGAGCTTCTACCTACAAGCATGGTTCCGGTATGTGGGTACCAGGACTATTCCTCTTAACTGCATGGTGGCACTGGAACTGGGCAGTTCCATCCTGGCGCCCAGTCCACCCCTGAAGCCAGAAATCACGCCCTCAACCTGCCCCTGGCACCATCTTGCCACACACAGCAGATAAGAGTCCCTGTGGGCATCACAACCCCAGAGAATTCTCTGGCCCCAGACGTAGCTGATAACACCAGGAGCCCCAGATGGAGCAGATGTAGTCTCCCCACCTTCTCCAAAAGGAATCCTGGCCACCATGAGCTTCTACAAGCATGTCTCTGGTATGTGGGGACCAGGACTATTCCTCCGAAGAGAGACCGCGCCCATGCAACCTTTCCTGATATGCAAAGTGAACAACGGAAAATAAATGATCTAGCGTCTGCCCCTGGAAATCAGGCTTGAATGGTGGTGGGAATATCCGAGGGAATATTGGTGGGAATATATATATACAAAATATATATATATATACA
Organism: Sorex araneus; assembly: GCF_027595985.1. Taxonomy (NCBI): domain Eukaryota; kingdom Metazoa; phylum Chordata; class Mammalia; order Eulipotyphla; family Soricidae; genus Sorex; species Sorex araneus. Next base: position 21,532,456 of record NC_073309.1, read on the forward strand.
AAATATAATGCCCAAAATTAGAGAGTCTCTGAGCAATTGTCTTCCGTAGAGGCAGTGTAAGGACTGAGATGGAAGTGGAGGGGATAATGGGGATATTGGTGGTGAAAAGTTTGCACTGGTGGAATGATGGGTGATCGATCATTGTATAGCTGAATATCAAACATGAAATCTTCGTAACTGTATCTCACGGGGACCCCGTGCCAGAAGAGAAAAGCGTGCTGAAAGTAGACTAGAGACTGAACATGATGGCCACTCAATACCCCTATCGCAAACCACAACACCCAAAAGGAGAGAGAACAAAATGGAATACCCTGCCACAGAGGCGGGGTGGGGGAGGGGGGACAGAATTGGAGGGTGGGAGGAATACTGGGTTCATTGGTGGTGGAGAATGGACACTGGTGGAGGGATGGGTTCTCGAACATTGTATGAGGGAAACACAAGCACGAGGTTGGGTAAATTTGTAACTGTACCCTCACGGTGACTCACTTATTAAAAAATAAAGAAAGAAAAAAAAAGAAAAAGGAGATTGAGATTGAGAGATGAGTCAAAGGGGCGAAGTGCTCGCATGGTCTAGACCCTGAGTTGGATCCCTAGCACTGTGTGACCCCTCTAGCACTGCGGAGTCTGGTGGCTCCGAGCACCCCAGGAAAGAGCAACACTACATCACCAGGCTTGAATCCCACACTACTGCACCCGCACATTGGACCAAGTCTGCCAAGGGGTGACCACTAAATCCCAAGAACTGGGGGCTGGAGCACCCCCTCCAATAAAGAAGAAAGATACTCCCAAGAAAAAGTGATCATTTTATAAATTAATCTTAAGATAATTTTTTAAATTTTTTTATAATTTATTTTTTTAATGTTACATTTTTTTAATAAATTTATTTATTTTTAATTAATGAATCACCATGAGGGTACAGTTACAGATTTATACACATCTGTGCTTATGCTTCCCCCATACAAAGTTCGGGAATCCATCCCTTCACCAGTGGCCATTCTCCACCACCAGTAAACCCAGCATCCCTCCCACCCTCCCCAGTCCCATCTCCCCCCACCCCTCCCTGTCACTGTGGCAGGGCATTCCCTTCTGTTCTCTCCCTCTAATTAGCTATTGTGGTTTGCAATAAAGGTGTTGAGTGGCCACTGTGCTCAGTCTCTAGCCCTCATTCAGCCCGCAACTCCCTTCTCCCACATGGCCTTCGACTACATTATAGTTGGTGATCCCTTCTCTGAGTTGCCCTTTCCCCAGAATGTGAGGCCAGCCTCCTAGCCATGGAGTCAACCTCCTAGTAGTTGTTTCTACAATTCTTGGGTGTTAGTCTCCCACTCTGTTATTCTATATGTCATAGATGAGTGCAATCTTTCTATGTCTGTCTCTCTCTTTCTGACTCATTTCACTTAGCATGAAACTTTTCATGCCGATCCACTTAAATAAAAAATTTGTGACCTCCTTTTTTCTAACAGCTGCATAGTATTCCATTGTATAGATGTACCACAGTTTCCTCAACCAGTCATCCGTTCTAGGGCATTCGGGTTTTTTCCAGATTCTGGCTATTGTAAACAGTGCTGCGATGAACATACATGTGCAGATGCCATTTCGATTATACTTTTTTGCCTCTCTGGGATATATTCCCAGCAGTGGTATTGCTGGGTCAAATGGGAGCTCAATTTCTAATTTTTTGAGAATCGTCCATATTGTTTTCCAGAAGGGCTGAACCAGTCGGCATTCCCACCAGCAGTGTAGAAGGGTCCCTTTCTCGCCACATCCTCTCCAACAGCGGTTGCTTTTGTTCTTTTGGATGTGCGCTAGTCTCTGTGGTGTGAGGTGGTATCTTGTGGTTGTTTTGATCTGCATCTCTCTGATGATTAGTGATGTAGAGCACTTTTTCATGTGCCTTTTGGCCATTTGTATTTCTTCCTTGGTAAAGTTTCTGTTCATTTCTTCGCCCCATTTTTTGATGGGGTTGGATGTTTTCTTCTTGTAGAGTTCAACCAGTGCTTTATGTACCATTGATAATCAACCCCTTATCTGATGGGTATTGTGTAAATATCCTTTCCCATTCTGTAGATAGTCTTTGGGTTCTGGTCACTGTATCTTTTGCGGTGCAAAAGCTTTTTAGCTTAATGTAGTCCCATTTGTTGATCTCTGTTTTTACAAGATTGCTTAGTTCTGTGTCACCTTTGAAGATATCTTTATCTTCAATATCGTGGAGGGTTTTGCCGACCATATAATTTATTTTTTAATTGGTGAGTCACAGTGAGGGTACAGTTACAGATTCACACATTTTCGTGCTTGTCTTTTCCTCATGCAATGTTCGAGAGCCCATCCCTCCACCAGTGTCCATTCTCCACCACTTATGAACCCAGTATCCCTCCCACCCCCTTATCCCATCCCCCCCTACCGCTCTGCCTCTGTGGCAGAGCATTCCAATTTGTTCTCTCTTTCTCTCTCTCCTTTTAGGTGTTGTGGTTTGCAATAAGGTATTGAGTGGCCATCTTATGATAAAACTTAATTTAAACTGTCACTGTCATCCCATTGTTCATCGATTTGCTCGAGCGGGCACCAGTAACATTTCCATTGTGAGACTTGTTGATACTGTTTTTGGCATATCGAATATGCCACGGGTAGCTTGCCAGGCTTTGCCGTGCGGACAAGATACTCTCAATAGCTTGCCAGTCTCTCCGAGAGTGGCGGAGGAATCGAACCCGGGTCGGAAGCATGCAAGGCAAACGCCCTACTGCTGTGCTAACACTCCAGCCCCTTATGACAAAATGAAAAACAAAAATAAGAATTTTTTGCTTTTATTCTTTTTGAGCTTCCTAAGCAATGCTCAGGGAGTTTGGGGGCACTTCCAGAGAGGCATAGACAACACACCTGGCAGATCAATGTGGTGCTCTTGGCCTGGCAGAGCCCAGTGCGTCCAAGGTCACACCAGCAATGTTGTGAACAGGGAGGGTGGTACATGCAGTAACATGGTTCAAACCGAGCATTCAAGACATGTGTCCTAACCATTAGACATCTCCCAGGTCCTAAGGGTCCCCCACTGCTATACTATTTCCATGCCCCATTTTAAAAGTAAACGATATCATGAATACCATGTCTTAGAAACACAACTTTAGAGAGGGTGAGGGAGGAGGGCACTATAGCATAGACACAAGCCATTAGAAAACAGAATCTACTGGTTAAACAGTAATACCAGCAAGTCAACCTAGACTAGATTTTGTTTTAGCAATTTTTTTTTTTCAGTAGGTTGACAGCACAGCAGGTAGGGCGTTTGCCTTGCACGTGGCTGACCAGGATTCGATTCCTCCGTCCCTCTCGGAGAGCCCAGCAAGCTACTGAGACTATCCCGCCTGCACAGCAGAGCCTGGCGAGCTACCCTTGGCATATTCGATATGCCAAAAACAGTAACAACAAGTCTCACAATGGAGACATTACTGGTGCCCGCTCGAGCAAATCGATGAACAACAGGACGGACAGTGATACAGTGCTATTTATTTCTATAAACCACTGAAGAAACAGAGGTGCATTGTGTGGGGGGGTGTTGTGTGTGTGTATGTGTGTGAAGAGGATGGAGGGCATTCGGCATTCGATTTGAATGACATCACACTCTAGAATAGCTTGTGAATACTTTTGGTTCTGTCCAGTTGCAAAATTTGAAAGAACCATTCTCTGATCCTTTCACTTGTGTCCTCCTAGCTGACTTTCTCACAACATCCATATTGAAAGGCTAGTAGTAGAATAAAAACTAACGAAAATAATGACGCCTCATCTCTTATAATCCCAGAAACTTGCCGTTTAAAGTGTGGGCTGGGGAGTATTCTGGCAGCTTGTCAGAAACGTAGATCCGTTGGTCCCACTCCAAATGCACTGAGTTCAAATCTGCATTTTGCGCGGCTCCTCCACATGATCCCATGCATGGGTCAGACTGAATAGCACTCTCCTAAGTACTTCCATCTTCAAGAGAAACATGCCAGTGGACTCCTGCTCCGCTATTATGTCCAAACAGAGTGCTGGCAGCCCAAATTGCAAAATGATTATTTGTTAATCGTGCAGGCATTAGACAAACCCAGCAAGCATTCTGATTCAAATGCATCCGGAATGACTCTGCTCATCAGTAAGAGCACAATTTGTCAATTTACACCTGGCTCCTGGAAACCATAACTATCAATCATCCCTAGGTCTCTCCTCAGTGAAGAGACTTGCATAGGAGAGGCTGTGTGTGCACAGGGATTGTGGTTTGATGATCTATTAACACCATCTTCTGAATTCTGAATTGACCTTACAATAACAGACAATTTGTTCCCTAAGAGTTTGGGTCAGCAGCTTTCATTTGTGCTAACACTACCATTTTCCCTTTCAGAACGTCTATCTATGGGCTACAGGATTTGCCTAGGACTTACCCAGGAGCTCCAGCCACACTTATACTGTATGTGTTCACAAGAAAAAAGGCTTTCTTTTAAAAAATTTCCAATACTTACGTAAGATTGTATTCTATGCTTGAAATCTCTACCCATTATCATGAAATCTTCAACAGAAATCTTCTGATTAAAGATGAATACATTTTTCTAAAGATGTTTTATAGTTGTTCTAGTTCATATCAAAATCATTTGCCATAAAAGCCAATGCGCTGCCAATTTTATTTAATTTCAAACTTGATCAAAGGTAACTTATCTAGGAAAGGTAATATGGGGGGAAAAAAACAAAAGAAAACAAAACAAAATACATATATATATATATATATGCTCCTATTATGTCTGACTGGATAGAAAAATGTTTCAATTTCTTTCAAGAAATTAATTTAGCAGGAAAATAAAAATATTATTGTATAATAAAATTAATAATTATTATAGTGAGACTAGCCTAATATTTAAATAGAATTTACTTGTGACTATGAAGAAATCTATAAACACCTCCAGGTCTATGAAATTTAGAAGTATACCTATTCAAAAAATTTAAATTGACATTTTTTGCCAAAAACAGTAATAACAAGTCTCAAAATGGAGATGTTGCTGGTCCCCACTCAAGCAAATCGATGAGCAATGGGATGACAGTGACAGTGATAGTGACCTAAGATTACTCATACACATTCCTAATTTCATTACTGTTTCTACGTGCCTTGATGGTAACAAGACACATCAGGCATATGATTAACCTAGGGGAGATGGGATAAGTTAGCACACCATTCTGATGTTCAGTTATATGCACCTGGTATGAACATTTCAGAGTTCTAAAAATACAAAAAAAGATTGCTAATAAATCCTTCAGAGAGCATGACATTCAGATAAATGTGGATAAATGATAACACTTGGGTACATATAGAACAGAAAAAAAAGAATGTGCCAAATTTAGGGAGAGGATGATAGAACAGACAAAGGCCTGGGTGTAAGAGGGAATTTAAACCAACTTGAGAGCTCAAAGCAGTCCCTGATGCCTGCAGGACATAAGGGGGTCACAAAGATTGGGCACAAAGGATGAAATCAAAGGACTCAGTAAGCAGGGGACACTGTGAGAAACCTCACGAACCAGGTGAGTGGTTTCGGACAGTGAATACAACAGGAGTTGAAGAATCAGTTGCAGTTAGAGGCTGTTGGAATAGGTCAAGCCAAGAGGGAGGCAACAATAATAAAATATGGACTAAGGAAGGGTGGTGGTGGCGTTATTGGTACTCTAAGGCTGTGGTACAGTACTATTGTAAGCCCAAAATATTAATACTAATACTTTCATAAATCACGTTACCTCAATAAAAATGTGGGAGTGAGAAATAACAATTCTTTAAACATTTAAAAATTTTATCTTATTAAAGAACCATGATTTACGATGCTTTAAGGGAACATCTCTGAGGATTTGGCGAGCATAAAATATATTTAAAGTTATTGTCACTGTCACTGTCATCCCGTTGCTCATCGATTTGCTCGAGGGGGCACCAGTAACATCTCTCACTGAGAGACTTATTGTTACTGTTTTTGGCATGTCCAATATGCCACAGATAGCTTGCCAGGCTCTGCCGTGCGGGCTCGATACTCTCGGTAGCTGGCCCGGCTCTCCAAGAGGGGCGGAAAAATCGAACACGGGTAAGCCGCCTGAAAGGTGAACGTCCAACCGCTGTGCTATCGCTCCAGCCCATGCAACACTATCAGATTTAAATTTTCTAAAGAATCAATTCTATCTAGTTGGGCCTTATTTACAATTTTCTCAATTAACTCCAATTCACATTCAGCTGCAGGGCTGAGGTGCCTCGGGCTCTTAGGAGAAGAATCACCTTCCAATTTATGGAACAAGTTTTGTAAGGCATATGTCGGAATGCCTAGAGAAGGACATAGCCAATTCATATGTCCCAATAGTTTCTGAAAATCATTTAAATTTAAAGTTATTATATTTTAATATCATTTGGTTAAATTTAAATATATAAAATCAAGTTTTCTTAAGTTTAAAAAAAAAAAAGACTAGCAGTAGAGTGACCAGATGAGAGACTCACCCACCCAGTGGTGACAAGGGGCCGCCTGGCAGTTCTGTGTAAGTGCCCCCTGAGACTCCAGAGACAAGACAGGCTCTAAGGAATGAAGCAGAGGTGTTGAAGATGCAGAACCCAGATACCAGCAACCCCTGCAAGGTTAAGGCAAAGTCAGACTGGAACAGAGCTAGACCCGCAATGAGGATGGTAGAGAAAATGGAGATGGTGAAACGGGACTATTCGGAGTCCCGGATCTTGAACGTGAAGCAGAAACTGTTCTCTCCAAAAGCTATTATCCCCCACACCCCATTTGGTCCCTCAAGCAACGCCAGTAGTCATTCCTAAGTGCAGAGCCAGGATTAACCCATGAGCATCACGTGGTGTGATTCAAAGAAAGAAAATTTAAAAATGCTATATACTTCCTGTTGGGGTCTCAGCAGCCAGCCTGAGACTTTGACTAAGCCCCTTGCCCCTGAAAGCAAGAGCCGGCCCCTATTTACAGGGGCCCAGGGGCCCTGCATTCCACACACTCCAGCATTCCACACAGGCACTCTGGTTGAGGAGACAATGGCATGAGGGGTGTGACAGTTAACATTTACCCGAGCTAGTTAACCCGGCCCTGAGATTGGGGAATATCAATCATTAACTAGCATCTGTCCTGAGCTCCACGAGATAAACGTGATACGTGCGTGAAATGTCCCCCCACCCCAGATTGTGTGCATAAAAACCCCTGTGTAAGAATCAATAAACGGAGTCTGCTTGACCACCAGGCTCCCCCACTCTGCTCGGTGACCTTCTCGGTGGGCTTCTTTCTCCGCAGTAGGAATCCTGCGGCGAGCAGAGGGCCCGGGCAGAGGCTCCTCCCCTTCCCACTCCCTCTCCCATAGGGAGTAAGTCCGGTGACTTCGGGGCTCATATTCCAGTGTGCCGGAGTTGACTGGCCAGGACCCCGACACTTCCCAGGCTAAAATAGCCCTTTAAAGGAGGACAAATAGGGATGAGAGTATCTATTTAATTTTTTGTTTTAGTGACAACTGTCATCCTTATCCGAAGGTCAAAGTACTAAGTATACTTGTTTACAGATACAAACTACGCTTTGGATATAGAACCGAAATTGATGAAATATTTATTATGAACTAGTCTGTCGTGGGACACCAAGACAAATGCAAAATATTAAGACCCAAGATGCACCCAGGAACCACCCCTGGCAGGCTCAGGGGCCATATGAGATGCCAGGAATGGAACCTGGGTCAGCTGCGTGCAAGGCAAGTGTCTTCTCTACTATACTATTGCTCCAGCCCCATTTACAATTTTTTTGAGATGTGCTTGATTTTCCACAATAAAGGATGCCTATGTACTGAATTTTGAGCTACTAGTCAAATGTTAGGCACATTTTATAAACATAAAATCTTCTGTCACTAGTTGATCCCTAAATGTTATTAATTTTTCCCCATTCACATCCTCCTCTACAAATTAATCAGATCCATTTATGATGATGGTGGGGTGGGGGCTGTGCTTTTGTGTGTTTATGTGTGTGTGTGTTGTTTTCTCAGAGCCTTCTTAGAAAGCTTAGGAGGGTTATTGTGATTTCTGGGAGATAAATAACTTAAAGTCAATGTTCTATATCTCTAAACAAGTTACTTCTCCTTTTTTTCAAAAAAAATACTTTTAAAGCATGATTTTTATTCTATTGCTTGAAAACAGTGAAATATTTCAAGATTTTAAAGAATTTTTTTGATTTCATAACGTCTTGAAGGTTAAATTTTTTTCTATTTTGATGCCACACAAAAACAACAGATTAATCTTTTGTAGTATTTAAATGAAAAAAACTTTTGTAGTATTTAAATGAAAAATCTTGGATTTGAATAATTTTTTAGTGAAGCAAAACTATATTTTATTGAAAGAAATTTAGAGAGAGTTGAGATATGTGTTTAAGAGACAACACAGGCTAATTTGAATAATAAATATTTTTAATGTTTTCCCAGAAGCTTCATTTTTTTCCCCAAAGCTAAGGTATGAGACAAACCACATCTGTGTTCTGCTAAATAGATATCACCCCAAAATTTATGCCCTCCCAGGACCTCAGAATTCTATCTTATTGGGAAATAGGATCTTTGCCTAGGTCAGTTGTCAAATATGGGTGAGTTCACAGTGGATTAGGATCAGTCCTAATCTGATGACTGGTGTCTTTCCAAGAAGAAGGAATTTGGTGGTCTTGAGGGGCCTAACTTTGGTAGTAGAAGATATGCCCTATGTGTGTGAAGCCCTGAGTTTGATCCCCAGCCACTGAGCTTTGCCAGGGGTGGCCCTGATGGTCCCAAACCGAAAGGGACAAGACGGGACGAAGGGACGAGAGGATGAGAAGGAATATGAGGAAAAGAAAAAGTAAATTTCAGCAGAACCACATAGAGAATGATATTTGAATGTGAAGACATGAAGCAAATGCCACGTGAAACCAGGGGCAGAGACTGGAGTGATGTAGCCACAAGCAAGGCTAAGGTGGCTCCAACCACCAGCTTCAGACAGGACCAATGAAGAGGAAAGAGGAAACCTGCCCAGACCTTCAAAAACACCAATGGCCCTGACAACATATTGATTTTGGACTTCTAGCCTACAAAATTATGAGAAAACAAAACTCTGAACTCTGAACTACTAATAAGTTCATCCAAATGAAATTTTCAGGGGCCGAGGTGATAGTACAACAGGTTGTGAGTCTGCCTTGCATGCAGCCAAACTAGGTTTGATTCCCGGCATTCCATATAGGTCCCTGAAGGACCACCAGGAGTAATTCCCGAGGGCAGAGCGAAGAGTAACCCTTGAGTATTGCCGGGTGTGACCCAGAAAGACAAAAAAAAAAATAAAATTTTGACTCAATAAGCCAAATTAATTTGACAATCAAAAAAATGATGTTCTTAGTTAGAATTGCTGAAAAGTACTCAATTACCAAAGAGGAGCGTTTCTCCCTAAAATCTGAAGAAACTTGGAAACATGTGCGAGTGCGCGCGCGCGCGCGCACACACACACACACACACACACACACACACAAAGGGGGGGTGAGAGAGAATGAGAGAGAGAGAGAGAGAGAGACTTTCCTTGGTCCCCAAGAGATCTCCTACTGCTGCCTGAAAAAATTACTGTAAATTGACTGGAAATAATACCTATGTATTATGTTATTTTCATAAACCTGGTGGGCTTAGTTGACCTCTTTGCCTGAAGTTTCATGAGACTAGACTCAAGACAGCAGCAGGACTATAAACCTCTGGAAGCCCAAGGGGAGAATTTGTTTCCAGGCCACATTGAGTCCCCTATGTTTATAGGACTGAGATCCTGCTTTCTTGGTAGCTGTCAACTGGGGACCATTCTTACTTCCTAGAGACATTCTCCAGCCCTGCAGAGCCCCCCTAGATGACCCATCTAGGTGATATATCCTTCCCACACTGCCCCCACACTTCTGCTCCTCCCTTTCCACAGCACCCCTGGAACTGCCTCTACTGCTTTATTCTGCTGCTTATTTTTTTAATTTTTTATTTAAAGAACCATGATGTACAAAGTTATTGATAGTTCAGTCTTACAATATTCCAACACTACCAGTGTCAACTTCCCTGCACCAGTGTTCCCACGTTCCTTCCCTACACTCCTATACCCGAACCCCAGCCCTACCTTTCACCTTGATAGGCACATTTCAAAGTTCAGTGGTTGTTGTTGAGATCTCTTATTTTCAGTATTCCTGTGCTTTGGGTATATAGCTATACCATTATCTCACATCACTGGTGTACCTGAGGCCCTGGACTTCTGTTCCACCGAGACTTTCTCATCTTCCTTCCCCCTTCAATTCCTCTTCTGCTTCTTTTTAAGGGCTCCTATGATCACATTATTCTCCCCCATCCTTTGATACTCTAGAATAACTTCCCTATGTTAAGGTCAGCTGGTGAGTAACCTTAATTCCAACTGTAAAGTCCCTTCACAGCAGTATCTAGATAAGTGTTTGCTTAAATAGCTAGAGGCCAGGAATCCTGGGGAACATTTGGAGTTCTGCTTATGACATTGTTTTGAAGTGGCTCGCTCGCGGGTGAGGGGGGGCTTCATAAGCCAGGCCAAGAACAGGTTCCTGGCATGACAAGAGGTGTAGGCTTTCTTTGAGCTGCTCAGACAGGCAGGCCTGAACATGCATGGAAATCTTGGATGGTAGTAGCCTAAATGCAACCGTATATATCCTGATCCAGAACTCCCTGCTAAGCATTTCTAGGACCCTTTCTTCATTCTTTTGCCATATGGAATGTTAAGTAATCTAACTACCAGTTCTAAAAAATGCAAAACTAAGCAGATTAACTAAGACCCAATACCAGGGTGAAAGGTATTTTTCTGCAAGCTTAATATGATGCAGTTAAGCAGCAGGCCCTCCCTTCTGGATCAGAAGGGCAACTGCTCTGGGCATGGGGTTCCCAGGTCGGTGACTGATGCACAGGAACACGCACTAACAATAATGGAGGGAGCGCTGGCGCGGAAATAAGAAAACCTGATTTGTACACTCGGATGTGCTATTATTTAACAGCAATTATGCTTTCAAGAGAGTGTTGCTTTAAGAACCGCCCAGTTAATTCCTTAGACTTTGAAAACCCTCTGGTAGAATAATTGCCTGACATAGAACACCTAGGAGGTGAATTGAAATAAAAAGCCTTTTACTGAGTGGCAAGAAGTATTAAATGTTTGATTGGAAATTCTATGCACTAATCATGAATGCAAAAAAATATACATATTAAAAGCCAAATAATGTTCCTCTTTCACTTCCTGCCTTCCTAGGCTGCCTTTCTCTTCTAAGTCACTGGGGAACATGCAAATTCCCATTTTACATGGGACACCACACACAGCCTTTAAAATTCTCTTCTCCTGGGGCTGGAGAGTGGGTTGGGGGACTTGAAGGGTCTAACTTAAGTGTTAGAAGACATGCCTTACATATTATCCCACTTACAAAGTCCTCAGGAGTTTATTAGGGGAAATCTGCTATTGATTTTGTGTAAGAGTTAGGAACCACTAGAAAACATGTATTCAGAACCCATATTCTTACCCATTTAACATTATTACCTCATTTTTTCTCCCACAAAGTCTTTTCTTTTCATAAAAAAAACAAACAATCACCAAGTCTTTTGGACAAAATGTGATGACTACATGCCCAAAATGATGAGTAGCTGCTTAACCAAAGGGAAATAACCCATTTCTTAGATTCTGCAAACAGAAAGACACCCACGGACACAAGAACCCACTCCACAAAGAGTATTTACTACTCCAAATATTATAGTTACCAAGTGAGAGAGTGTCAGTGGATCAGCTGGACATCCAATCCCTCTAACATGAGTAAAACTTACAATTGAAGTAGGCAGATAGATTGTGTGGAGGGGAGGAGGCTTGGTGTGGGGGGAGACCGGCTGACAATGAGTTCTCAGGAAGTAATAAAACCAAAATACAATTCAAAGAACTTAATACTTTAGCCCTAAAGTAGTCAAAAAGCATGAAGGTCAGACCCACTTTGTGGTCACAGGAACTGAGTCTTATAAGACTCTGACACCAGTGGCAGCCCTGGTGAAAGCTGGAAACCCCACCCCACCACCCCCCAGAGGAGAAGCTCCAGCAGAAACAAAAGATTGCAATAAGAATATGAAGGCAAAGGGCCAGAAAACAGTGCAGCAGGTAAGGTGTTTGTCTTGTATGCAGCTGACCTGGGTCAATCCCCAGAACTCCATATGCTTCTCTGAGCACTGTCATGAGTGATCCCCAAGATCGGAGCTAAGAGTGAAGCTCTGAGTACTGCTGGTTATGGACCAAAAATTAAATATAAAAAAATACAAAAGAATATAAATGTGGAACATCAAAGTTCTCCTCTTGACAAAATCCCAGCAATAAACTCTTATCAATGTAGAAAGCCCCAAGTGGGAACAGTTTGGAGTGGGAATAAACTATAAATCCAACTTTGCAATGGCAAGCAAAATTGCTTCCCTTCTCTGGAGGTCACCCACATCTTAACTTCGGCTGTTTAATTCCTTCCTTTTATTTTATTGGGTGCCCTTGACTCACTCCCGCCTGGAGAAACCCATATTCTCTCCTTGTGTTACCATCTCCCCTTTCTTTTCTCATAATATCCAAATAAAAGTTTTACTTCACTATTCATCTCCTCCTATAATTTTTTTCTCTAAAGAAAAGTGAGGGACCTATAAAGAAACCAGGAAGAGTTTAGAGCTGATTTTTCCTTTTTCCACAGAGCAATTCGTCACTGCAGCGTGACTTCCACGGGTCTTCAAGAAAGTGGGTAGCTCCCCGGTTTTCCACTAGCTTGGAAGTCACACCCACAAACTGCCCTTGGCACCATGTAAACTCATCAACAGCCAAGACCCAGAGACTATAAACTAAAGCTTCTGAAAGAGAGCACCACAGACTCTCCTGACCCTGTGCCAGGCTGTTTTCACCAGGGCACCTCGGAGGTGGGCTGGTTGATTTTCCCTTCCCACCCCAAGCAGAACCCCAGCAGCTGAACACCTCCAGAACCCAATCACTGCCATGCTCAAGGCCATTCTCCACATGCTCGGATGAGCCTCATCCAAGAGGGAACCAGCAGAAAAACCCAGGTATGCGGGAACCCATGAATGAGATCTCCAGGCCCGCTCAGATCGGGACTAGGCCTCCTCCCCCCAGCTCCCCAGTTTTCCAGTAGCTTGGCAGTCACACCCACAAACTGCCCTCAGCGCCATGTAATCTCATCAACAGCCAAGATCCAGAGACTATAAATTAAAGCTCCTGGAAGAGAGTGCTACAGAATCTCCAGGAGTGCACGGCCACAGTTGCAGCCGCGTGACCTCTTATACTCTAGCCTACTTACGTACCAAAAGTAGCACACATTTGTTTGGTTTTAACATACTTGCTTGTATCCTCTTATATACAGACTTAAATGTTTCCAGAATGAAATATAACAACCTTCACACACTTCCCTCTTATTGAGGTGGGAAGGTGCTTGGTGGTGGGACTGGTGTTTGAATATTATCTGCAATGAACTGTTGTGAACTACTTTTATGAAAATAAAATGTATAAAATTTGCAAAATAAGAAAAAGAAAGTGGGTAGCAGGAATTCATTTTTAATGTCATTTACATCAAGTGGGACTCAGGTGCAATCTGACACTTGCCAAATGGAGCTGGTGGAACACAAGGTCCATGCCACATGGGTACGTGGGACAGTCTTTACCAGTCCTGACCCCTCCCAGCACTTTCCTGAATGACAGAGTTGGGTAGAGAAAAAAAAAATCAGTAGAATCCTATCTCTGGACTGTTTCTTCTCTTTTCCCTTCTTCTCATAAGTCACCTGAAACACAGCCAAATAACGCTACTTAGAAATCTAGAGCATCATCTCTATGAGATAGACTGCTACTGATTGACAATATTTTACACCATCAAAATCACCTGGAGTTGTTATAATTTCTATTTCTGGATCCCACCATTGGAATTTCTAACTCAGCACAACTGAGATAGAGTTGAAAGTTTGTCTTTTTCTTGTTGTTGCTATTGTTGTTGTTGTTTGTGCCACACCTAGCATTGCCCAGGACTTACAACTGGTTCTGGGCTAAGGGATCACTCCTGGTGGTGCTCAGGAGACCATATGGAGTTCCAGGGAGGGAAGCCAGTTTAGTTGTATGTGAATAGAACCAAGGTTGGCTGTAGGCAAGGCAAGTACATCACTGTACTATCTCTTGGCCCCTACAGTTCAAATTTTTAACAAGCTCCCAAGAGGTTGATGTAGACATGAGAAAAGTACAGAGAAGGTCATCTAACCCCTGGCTTCTCAACTACGGGGTGTGACTCCATATGGACTGTGTAAATTTTAAAAACCTCTTAAAGTCAATTTCTTTACGATGTATTATCAGCAAATGATAGCTTTGTTTACATATTTTGCATATCTAAATGCCTGGAATCACCAAAAATTTCTCAGATGAAAAGGGGTCATAAGTGAAAAAGTTTAAGAAGCTCAGACATACCCAATTAATAGTAGGCCTGGAGCTACACAGTAATTCTTGTCATCTTTCTTAACTCTGTATCACTAGAAAGAGTGGAACTTCAAGGATAAGTAAATTATAAAGCTAAATGAAAACAATATAGATTGACTCCACATTTTGAGACTGATATATCTGATATGATATGGTCTCAGAATATGTGCCCTTTAAATGAAGTAAGAATAATCTTAAGAAAAACTTACTCCCTTGCTCTTTATATGCCTTTTCACAGAGAAAAAAAACCATCAGGCCCAAATGATAGTACAGCAGGTAGGGTGCTTGCCTTGCACAGGCACCATGCATGGTACCCTGAGCTCCACCAGGAGTGATATCTGAGCACAGAGCTAGGAGTAAGCCCTGAGCACTGCCATGTGAGGCCCAAAAACAAGAAAGAAGGAGCAGGAGATGGAAGAGGAAGAACAGGAGGAGGAATATGAAGAGGAGGAGGAGGAGAAGGAAGTAGATGAGGAGGAGGAAGAGGAGGAGGAGAAGGAGGAAGATGAGGAGGAGGGAGAGGAAGAAGAGGAGGAGAAGGAGGGATGCAACATTTTCTAGGACCACACATTATTACTTTCTGAAACAACCTTCCAGTGACCACACAGGATCAGTTATACACGAGACCCCTTCATCTGAACTCTAGACTGAGAGCTTAATTTTTTTACCAAAGTTTGGCAATTGCTTGATTAACTTAACCTTGTTCTCCTTGCTCATTACAACAAACCTAAATGTTTTATCTGACAAACACCACTTCAGAAGCATCCTGATTCTGATACGGTTTCTTTAAATGTCCTAAAAGTATTGATGTTGGTTTGATTCTGACCTTCTGCCCTCACCCACCAGAGAGTGATTGGGGGGGGGGGGGGGAAGAATCCCCAGGGAGAGGGGACCTGCAGTGAGAATTGGAGATTAGCACGCAGAATCTATATTTGCGAGTCAGAATTTTTTAAGTCTTTTTCTTAATTTTCCAGTTTTTCATTTTCAGTCCCCAAAGAAGAGCTCAGCTATTCCAGTTGCAATAATGAGCATTGATTACCTTAAAAATCCCAGCAAGGAAAATTAAGGTAATAATCCTGACTTCTCAGTTGCTTAAATTCAGCTTTTTATTAATAGATATAATTGTTTTTCACACCTTACTAAATAACATGAAGAGCAGGGAAAAAACAGTATTATTGGTGACTTTTAATCAAGTTTCTTTAAGTCTCTCCCCTGAAGTAATTATTCAAACAAATGAAGTAAGACAGAATAATCCATAACTGCCCTAAATATCTATTAAAAGAATAATGTCTCATTTTAAGATAAAACATAAATGGTATACAATTCAAGTAAAGCATCTTTTTATGCACTTTGCTGCTTCATGAAAAAAAGCAAATTACAAGTAATTCTATTCAATGCCTATATTATGTACAGAATGCTATACCATTACTACTTCTAATGTCTTTATCATTACAGTGAATGGGTATTGTTATTGCTAATATTAATAATATTATTAACTATAATTATAGCTTAGTTTATACAGTCCTTTTTCTGTGCAAAATCTTTTGACACATTACTAAATTTAGTCCACAGAATCATAAAATTAGACACTCATCATATTTCATTGAAGAAACTGAGGATGAGAGTGTTTGACCTAAAAGATTAAATGTCAATCAGTCATTAAGTAGAAGTCCTGTCCAGGAATCAAATTTATTTCTGCTTGACTTCAAAACTCAAGTTGCTCTACCACCCTCCCCCCAGACCCCATGACAATATTTAGGAAAGACATTTATTATCCTATGTTCATTGCAACACTATTCACAATAACCAAAATTTGGAAACAACTCTATTGTCCAAGAATAAATGACTGAATAAAGAAATTGTGGTATATATGTGTGTGTGTGTATATATATATGTATGTATACATATATACCAAATGGAATATTACTCAAGTATAAAAAAAGATGGAATCATGCAGTTTGTTTCTGTCTGGGTGAAACTAGAGAGTATCACACTGACTAAAGTCAACCAGGAGAGGGAAAGATACAGAATGATCTCTCTCATATGTGAGTATAAAGAAACACAGTAAGGGAATAACAAATGGTCAAAGGCAACAGAATATGAGAACTTGTCTAGCAAAATTGAATTTTTCAAGAATGGGGGTTATGTGGAGAATGGGAGGACAGGAGGGGACACTGAGGCAATAATTAAGGGAAAGCGTACACTTTGATAGAGGAGTGCATTGTTGAAATACTATATGCATGAACCTCTATCACGAGGTTTCGTAAATCACGATTTTTAAAAAAAGGAAAAAAATATTTTACAAAATAATCTCATACTTGCTTCCCTAAAAAAAAAGCCCATACTTTTATCCTCTCCATCAATATAAAAGTTTCCATATAGACAGATAGATAATTCAATTATCCCAGGATATGTAGGGTGTGTACTAAATGAAAAAAATTATCAGCTCCACCTTACGCAAATGTTGCTTAACAATTCTTACAGTCCTACTCTTCCCCTTTACAATCAGGACTTCTGACTACTTCATCAATACTGGTCTGCCTGGTATAATGGAAATGACCTCTGGAATAAAAAAGTTCTGTGTTATAAAGCTGGTTCTGTGTTTAATTATTATGACTGCACCATTAACTTCTATGAGTCCCAAATTTTATGCCTGTAAACTGTAATGAAGAGCTGTGTCGATTATATAAGTAAATGTAGACAGCATTATGTAGAGTCATGTGGCAATGATGGGTATTGTTAGAAAATTTCATCATAACAGGATCATGAGCACAACATGAAATTAAATCAAGCACAAAAGAAAGGGATGCTATCAAGATACAGGGCAAACACAAGATATATGACAGCTGCTGATGTATAATGCTATACTTCAGAAGCTATGACATCACTAGGCAATAGGAATTTTGGAATCAATATTGTATATGCAGTTCATTGATGAATGACATATGTTTATGCAGTTGTTTGACTATAACTAGGACAGCTTGCATCCAAATTGCTCAAACCGGGCAAAAGAGATGGTACAGGTGTTAAGGCACATTATATTTCATACTACTGACCCTGGTCTGAATCCCATATGACCTTTCAAGCATGGTCAGTGCATCCCTGGAGGTCCCCCAAGCACTGCAGAGGTGGCATAGTCCCTGGCACTAAAGGGCCTGAGTGGTACTGCATCATCAGGTTTTGCATTGAACCACTGGCTTAGTTGGCAGAGAATTGCTGGGAAGGTCCTGGACCTCCAGAATAACACTTGGGGTCCTTCAAAAGAAATTTTCTAGTAGTCAGCATTTTCACCTCCCCTGTCCTGGTGGAGGTACTGGTGGAGGCATATATTTAATATCAATAGTATCAATATCAATAATATCACCAACTGCAATAAGACAGAGAGATCACAAAGCCAATTTGTATAATAGACCAGCCAGGGACCCAGGGACAGCCCCATGATAGGGCAACTGCTCTGCAGGCATAAGGCTACTGGTTCCATCTCTCTCAGTGCCTCAATTGCTCAGTGCCCAACTTCCCCATGTCCATGGCACTGCCATGTATGATCCCTGGCATCACAGCAGAGTGTATTTGACTGACTTAATTGTTTGATATATATATATGACTAGAGGGAAAGAGAAAAGCAATATAGATACCCCTGGAAGACAGAGTGTCTCCTTGAGTTTATCTCCCCCAGACCATTGCCTCTGCTGGAGTGTTTCACCTCTGTAAATCACACGGACATGCAGTCCTATACCTCTGACCCCTTCAGATGTTCTATAAGTATGCTAGTAGCCTTGCCATACATGGGCCGTTTTCACCATCAGTCTGTGGTCCTGGAAGGACAGGAGGTGACTCTCAGCCACCGCATGCACACATTGCACAGCACCCACATGTTTGTGAATGCACATAAGTCCTTCCATTTCTCTAATATTTTTTCCTCTTCCAGAAATGGAAACAGAGGATTTTAAAAACTAAATTTTGCTCTCGTGTAATTGGCCCAGCAACTGTGCAGAAAGACTAAATACAAGAGAGACATCAACAGTCTTGATATGTGGTATCACTTTTCAAAACAAACATCACTACAGTTCTCAAAAGCCAGAAGACATAAAGTGGTCTTTATTTCTAAGATTAATTTATAACTCCTGTGGCTGCTCTAAATTAGGTAAAGTTATGAGTTAATCATATGTAGGCAGCTACGAGTTTTCATTTTCATAAGGTCATCTTATGGCATCAGGCATGGTTCTAAAGACAGGGGTGCACCTGCCACAGAGGCAGAGGAGGGATACTGGGAACATTGGTGGTGGAGAATGGGCACTGGTTGGAGGGATGGGTACTTGATCATTGTATCACTGAAATGTAATCACGAAAGTTTGTAAGTCTGTAACTGTACCTCATGGAGAACAAATTAAAGACATTTTCAAGTTAAAAAAAAATAGTAAATGCTCTCCGCAGCTGCACGAGCGTGACTCCAGATGCCAGCTAAATTTTTCGGCATGAGCAGCTCCTCGCAGAATGTCTCCAGACTGAGAACTAAGCCACGGCCCCATGCCCGCCCAGGAGGGGAAAGGCATTTCTCTCTCTCGCCTCTTCCTTGCCGGGGATGAAGGGCGTGGTGACCACCATATTATGAGGACCACAGATGGGGTTTACAAGCTTGCAATGATCCAATATCTGGAAGAAATCTACCTGGACTTAGTTGCTGAAGTACAGAAATCCAAAACCACGCGACCTTATATCCCTTCTCAACAGGTCTGACTCTAGTGGGGTACTCCTAACAATAATAGTGAGGTTTGTGTTGAAATATTGAATGTAACCAATGTAAATAGAAAGTGAAGTGAAATTTATCAGTTACAAGGCGGGGAGGGGGAGGGTCGGGATGGGAGGTGTACTGGTTTTTTGTTTGTTTGTTTGTTTGTTTTGGTGGTGGGATGTGGGCACTGGTGAAGGGATGGTTGTTTCAGCATTGTATAACTGAGAATGAAGCCTGAAAGCATTGTAATTTTCCACATGGTGATTCAATAAAAAAATAAAAATTAAAAAAATAGTAAATAAACTTAAGACGAGGCTCAGTTATGTTTCAGCAGCTGGACTTCAGGCTGGAAAAGCTCGTGTGTTCACAGACTCACCCCTTCATTTATAAACTCATTAAGTATACATTATGTTCTAGACCCAGTGTTATGGCTAGGTACTTAATAGAGAGAAGACAGATTTAAGAAGCTTCATGTACTGCCCATATGAGACAGGATGAGAATACTTTCTGGAGAATCTGTCAGCACGGGACACTCATCCATGCTTAATTTTTGCCCTTTTTTTTGGGGGGGGGGGGCGGGGGGAGGCCATCTCCTTGTTATCTAGTCCAAATATGAACAGAACCAATATGAAGCAGAACCAAAACACTGAAAAGTTCATGCTCTGGTTGGTTATTTCTTCTATTCCTCCTAGATTTATGGTGGTTTTAAACTGAAGGACATTGAGAAGGGATAGGATGAAGTGACCGCCCTCTTTTCCCATGGGACTGTGTCTCCTAGAGCAGCATCAAGAGCAGACCAATGCCAAGGTTCTCAAGGAACATATAATCAAGGAACTTATGACCCCTGAAAGAAGAAACAACAGTACTATTCTTTCAGTCTCCATTTTCCCTGGGGAGATCTTGTAACACTCCTACTAGATTATCAGATTGAAAGATGTATCAGGTAGGTATTACCATGCGGGTATTATCTCCCCAACAAGTGTGGAAGATGAACCTAGAAGCACGTCAGATTGCATAAATGCACCTTCTTGTTTTCAGAGTCAATAATTCTCTAAGAGACAGACAGAGAGAGAGAGAGAGAGAGAGAGAGAGAAGAAAAGAAGAAAAGTGCCTGCCATAGAGACAGGCTGGTGGGGTGGGGGACGGGGGCACGAAGTGATGGAAGGGAAACTGGGGACACTGGTGCTGGAAAATGTACACTGGTGAAGGGATGGGTATTGGAACACTGTATGACTGAAACCTTACCATGAGCAGCTTTGTAAGAGTCTATCTCCCAACTCAAACATGAAAGTTTTGTAACTATATCTCACGGTGATTCAATTAAAATTAAAAAGAGAGTCTATCTCCACAGTGTATTACTGTATCTGTATCACTGTCATCCCATTGTTCGTCAATTTACTCGATTTACTCGAGCGGGCACCAGTAACGTCTCTATTCCTCCCAGCCCTGAGATTTTAGCAGCCTCTCCTTATTCATCTTTCCCAATGATTGGAGGCTCTTTCAGGGTCAGGGGAATGAGACCTATAGTTATTGTTTTTGGCATATCAAATATGCCACGGATAGCTTGCCAGACTCTGCCCGTGTGGGTGGGATACTCTCGGTAGCTTGCCAGATTCTCTGACTCTCTGAGAAGAACTCTCTATAATTTGTTGCCTACTCTCTGAATTCCACCAATTATGGTGTGATAATTATGGAAAATGGGTAGGAAGTGTCTTATAATGTGTTGCGCAGCTGCTGCTTGCTTCACAGCCACGGTCCAGAAAGCGGCCTGGAGCGTGGTGGCAGTTGGGTAGTGGAGGTCGGCTACTGGGGCTGGGTCTCTTGGGAGGGAGGGGAAGGATTCTCACTCCAAATGAAAACAGTCTGGCGCGGAGTCCACAGTGATTCAACAATAAAATCTCCACAGTGATAATAAAATTCATAATAAAAATAATAAAATAATAAAATTCAATAATAAAATCTCCACAGTGATTCAATAATAAAATCTTTTTAAAAAAAAGAATTCTCTAATCTCTACAAATGATCTCTTAAGTATTTTTCCTTAGACCCTTAAAAGAAATACAGAACTACCTGTACTAAATTTTAGCCCTATAAGACTCATTTTGGACTTCTGATCTCCAGAACTTGTGTTTTTGTTTTTTAACTAGTGAGTCTATAATAATCTAGCACATTAGCAATCAAGAGCTAATATCACTGTCACTGTCATCCCGTTGCTCATCGATTTGTTCGGGCGGGCACCAGTAACGTCTCTCATTGAGAGACTTATTGTTACTGTTTTTGGCTATCCAATATGCATGGGTAGCTTGCCAGGCTCTGCCGCGAGGGCTCCATAACTCCATAGCTTGCCGGGCTCTCCGAGAGGGGCGGAGGAATCCAACACGTGTTGGCCGCGTGAAAGGCGAAAGCCCAACCGCTGTGCTACTGCTCCAGCCCAAGAGCAAATATATGAAATACAAATTTCTTCTGTTTGCCTATAATTTGGCACCACTTTCATACACATACAATTTTGTTTTTTCAACCTTCCTGAGTGGAGAAAAACTTTTATTTTGCAGACAAAGAAACCAAGCTTTTTTGTCTTGTTTTGTTTTGTCTTGTTTAGTGGTCATACATGGCCACCATGGGGGTTACTCCCAGGTCAGCTGTGTTCAAAGCAAGCACCCTACCCACTGTACTATCCCTCCAACCTCAGAGAAACTAAGTTTAATGTAGACTCTAAAATTTAGAGCATCACACAGCTGTGTTCAGTGCTGACAAGGAGTTACGGCTGAAAAACTAATATGATTCAGTGTCTAATTATCTCTTCACTATAGCAGTCGATCTGTGAAAAAAAGTTTTCATCATTCTTCATCATTCCTTGCATGCATATTTCTTTTTATTGCCTTGTAATTCTCTTGATCTCTGAATGTGATAAGAAATGTCCTGATTCTAGTCTTGAGTCAGTTTCCAACATATACAAAGTTATAGATTTAAAGTATATGCTCTCTATAAGGATTATATCCTCTTCATGGGTTGAATATTTGTGTTGAATTTATAGGTTGAACCAGCCACCAATATGATGGTACAAGGAGGGAAAGACTTTGGGAAGTAGATATATATGAAGTCATGAAGGTGGGATACCCTCATGACTAGTGACCTAAAAAGAAGAGGAACTAACACCAAAAGTCAGCACATCTTGGTTAGAAACAATCTCCCCCTAGTAATAGGAGAGTCTGCTCATTGCAAAACTTCATCCTAACTAAAAAAGGTCAATGGATTGGCCACCGCTCATTTAATTCTGGAGCAACCCTGTAAATGGACTTTCTGATAGAACAAGCACAAGACTGAGTGTTTTCTTTCCTTCCTTTTCATCTTCTCTTCACAACCATTTGGTGAGACTTAAGTGCTTCACTACCAGCAGTGCTGAATTGATTGATAAGACAATTTATTATACTTTATTTCTGCAAAGTCAAGAAAAACTGCTTTTATAGGACATATGATTCTTGGTTGCATTCATATATCTACGACTTGCCATTAGCTACTTTCCGGTAGCCTCTTCTATGGGATTTAGGTCTTATGTGCTCCAGTCATTATTGTTAGAGAAGTGGCAGATATGCCTTGCAATTAGATCTTTACATCAGATATATTTTATTTTTGACATCAATGAACAAACCCATTTGTCTATTTCTACATTTCACTACTAGAAATTCATCATAGTTATCTGCCAGCTGTTGGTTCACCTCAGTCATGGTTTCTTATTGAAAAATGCTTCCTACCTCCAGCCAGGTTCTCACTATATTTGTAGTACGCAGGTATCTGAAGAGCTTGCATTTTTAATGAATTCCTAATGTACTTGCTCAAGCAAACAAGGAAATTATAACCATGGAACATTACATTTCAGACATTAATCATAATTACTTAATAATATCAAACAAGGAGATTTTATTGCAAACTAAGTCTTCTTATTTAACTTCAGAATCAAAATAATTGTCACATTTGCACATATTCTAAATGATATCACATATTTCCAAATGCCTACATCAAATAGTTTAATCATAAAGAAATATTTTGTCAGCTAATTTAATTTAATTGCATGGCATAATCATTTCACCTATTTCTCTAAAAACAGATATTTTAATAAGAGAACTGTAAGGAGTTATAAAAATCTCACTTTCTCAATCGCCAGAAAAGGTCTTTGCTGAAAGTTACTAGAAAATTACAGATTCGGGGGGGTTCTATAGTTCTTCAATGTATTTGTTATATGCCATTAGTCACCAGGTGAAGCCCTTCACTAATAGCAATACCCTTCAACAATAGCCCCAGAGAATTTAACACTGATTGATGGCAGGTCACCTGGAATTGGTTGGCAGAATTTCCAATTTTCTGTTGGGAAATTGCTTATTTCACCAAGTCTATTCCCATTTTTACAAGTGGACAGCAAGCTGAGATTATACATTATTATGTGTCTAAATATAAAATTGTGATGGATGGTGTCACCCATTTAAAGAGAGTTAAGCATTTAATTTAAGATTTTTTAAAGTTTAAAGAAGTTTAAGATGTATTTTTAATCTTTCTTGGGGATTCATGAGTGTATCTATAATGGGGGAAATATTGAGATTGCCTAAAAATTGTCATGTACATGAAGTGGTACTTTCATAAAAAAATATCCTTTTTTGATTCTTAAACGGTAGTTCCATAAGTTTTTTTTACAAAAAGCATCTGAAAATCTCAGGCTTATTAGAAGACTAAAGGGACAAATAGATTCTTTTCCTAAAGAAGAGCAGCAACATTAAATTTTGCAGAGAAGAGAACAAAATAAGCAAACAAAACTCAATGACATTAAAATCAAAAAAACAAGTTTGATGTTTACATTTAAGTGTTATTTCTTTGTAAATATATATTACATTTCTTTGTAAATATATATTAGGTGTCAGTTTTTTTAAGTGTGTACCTAGGGTAACAAAAAAATTGTCTATTTCAGTATTATTAATTGCCAAAATTTTTTGCACATATAATCTCTACTGAATTCCCAAATTAAGCATAAAGTAGTTATCTGCTCTATAAGATATTTGAGGTAAGAGGTAACAATGTCAAGTATGAAATCTAGTCAACATAGATAACTCTGGAGAACAAAACAATTAAAATTATTTGAAAATTTTCAATGCTCAATATGATTGCTATCTGAAGATTTTAAATGCCTTTATTACTTTAGATTTATTTTGCAAAAAAAGCACTTGTAAGAATTATTAAAGTTTACAAAAATAATAATGAAATATCATTTATAATCCTTAGAAAAAATGTTATTGAATTCTATCTACTCTGATATATGTACTATTAACAATTTGTTTCTTTTTTATACACAAACAGACATACAAGTGGACAGAAAAAAAGGGAGAATGAACAATTGCCTTGTAAGCCATTATAATCTATTAATAATATCTTCATTTTAATGTATATATATATTACATAATATATGTTCCGGAGCCTAGCCACAGCCATGCTCAAGGCCCCTCTCCACACATTCGGACAAGCCTCACACGTGAAGAAACCGGCAGAGGAACCCAGGTGTGTGGGACCCGGGGCTGAGACCTCCAAGCCTGCTTGGTTCAGGACTGGGCCTCTTCCGCCCAGATTCCCCATTTTCCAGTAGCTAGGCAGTTACACACAGGGACTGCCCTCGGCGCCATGTAATTCCACCAATGGCCAGGATCCAGAGACTATAAAACCAAGCTCCTAGAAGACATCTTATGGCCTAGTACTCCTTCTGGGAGAAACTGGCAAGCTACTGAGAGTTTCCTGCCCACATGGGTGAGCCTCGCAAACTCCCCATGGCATATTCATATGCCAAAACCAGTAACAATGATAGGTCTCATTCCCCTGACCCTGAAGGAGCCTCCAATACAACACAATTGGGAAGGACGAGTAAGGAGAGGCTTCTAGAATCTCAGGGCTAGGATGAATGGAGACATTACTGAGACCGCTCGAGAAATTCGACAATCAATCGGATGATATTATGTAAATATATATAACATATATGTATGTATTGGTCAGTAATCTACATTCAGCTTTATTGTTTGGGCTATTTATTCACTCAACAATTATTTCCAGAATATCTCTTCATTATTAAATATGTGTCTCATTCCAGACTAGAAAAATGAAACATCTACAGAGGTTTCGGGATTGAGGGATAAAGACAAGAAAAACAGTGAAGACAAAAAAAAATATGGCAGCTAATGGGTCTTACAATAAAAGTACAATAATCATAATAAATCAAGATAAGATATTCCACAGCTGCCACCATGTCAGCTCATTTACTGGTTCTGCTCTACAGATGCACAACTAAATCTCCGAGAAGATGCACTCCAATCCACTAAAATTCATGGACACATGACCAGTCCCCTAGCTGAAAATGCCAGGGTGTCCTTGGGAGGATAGTGGTCCTAGTGTCCACCCTGTTAAGGCTAAGAACATAGTTAGAGGGTCAAGGAGATAGCACTGGGGCCAGAGGTTGAAGCTTCCTGGTACCACATGGCATTTCCAACGTTACAAGGTCTAGTTCTAGAAGCCCCAGAGAACTGGGGGATGTGACCCTAGTGAGAGCTGGGGCAGCATTTCATCCTCTGGCCCTAATGTTGAGCCACCTAGTCCAGGTAACAGACTATCAACTGAAGTGGTATCCAGGTTCCCTGAGCACAGCCCCGTCCCCTCAACCTTGCAAAAAAAAAAAAGTAGAACAAAAGAAGAACACATGAAGAGACTGATAACAGACATCCCACAATTAACTAGTCTCCAATCATGGTCAACAGCATGTAATTTAAGCAACATTCCACACGAAAAAAAACAGGACAAAGGAGGGTCTTCATGCTTCATCTAGAGTAGCCAGTTTGAGTACATAATATAGTAAAGTCAATGACAGGTGATAAGTAATGAAATGTTCTTAATCCTTCATAAAAATCCTACCCTAGGGCTGGGGCCGGAGCGATAGCACAGCGGGTAGGGCGTTTGCCTTGCACGCTGCCGACCTGGGTTCGATCCCCGGCATCCCATATGGTCCCCCAAGCACTGCCAGGAGCAATTCCTGAGTGCAAAGCCAGGAGTAACCCCTGAGCATCGCTGGGTGTGACCCAAAAAGCAAAAAAAAAAAAAAAAAAAAAATCCTACCCTAGGGAAATATACAAACCACTTTCTTGTTTCCTAATAAGAAAATCCATTGTTCTAATCAGGAAAGCTATGCATCCTGCCCGGCTAACAACATTTACAATTTCTTTCTTTCTTTGGGTGTACTGCAGTGCACTTGCTAACTGCAAAGTCCTAAGTTCGTATTCAGCAGTACAACTCTAGTAGAAGTGCAAGTTCTCTCTTTCTTGGACAATTATAGCCAAGTCTCCGGTGCTGTGACTAACTATGGGTGTGGTAATTGGTCACATTAGTCACAATTAGAATTGTCTAATTCAGTTGTGTGCATTTGAAATCTGTCATTTGAAATGATAAGTTTGTCTCTCTTTCCAGTAATATTCTAGCCCCATAAGAGCAAACTTCTTGTCAAAACTGTTCTCATTTCAACTAGATTAACTCTTCCAATCCATGAATACGGACTGTTTTTCCATTTCTTTGTGTCCTCTTCTACCTCTTCCAGCATGACTTAGAGTTTTTAAAGTCTTTCACCTTCATGTTTTTTGTTGATTTCCAGTTATTTGATTTCTTTTAAGTTCATGTCAGACGGGTAATATAACAAGATTTAAGAGAGACACATATTACACAATTGTGTGAACACCCAATCATCATGCTTATGAACTGGTTAAGAACCCAGGGGCTGGAGCAATAGCACAGCTGGTAAGGCGTTTGCCTTGCACGGGGCCTACCGGGGTTCGATTCCCAGCATGCTATATGGTCCCCTGAGCACCGCCAGGAATAATTCCTGAGTGCAGAGCCAGGACATTGCTGGGTGTGACCAAAAAAAAAAAATGCAAAAAAAAAACAAAAAACAACCCATTATTTGATGTTTTCTGAACACTTTGGTGAGAAGATGGATGAGGACACTACTCAGATGTTACTCCCTGGCTCTGTGCTCGGGAATCACACCTGGCAGTCCTCAGGGAACCAAATGGGTTAGAACTCAGGTCAAAAACATGGAGGAAAAGCACTGTACTATTGCTCCTGCCTCATCTATTTTTAAATTTTGAAGAGCTGTTAAATATTTTCACAGCGGACCCATCTTTCCACCTTCCTGTCAATGGTACACAAAGTTCAGGTTTCTCCACAAGATGACTATATTTTTCAAAAGCTCTGAGAGTTAACATATCTTGGAGTTCATTTTTAAAACTTCCTCTCTAATTACCCCTCTCATTTTCCTCTGAACAGTATTATATGACTTATATTCACTGATTGCCTACTTTTGCTCCCTGGAGATTTTGTTTTCAATGAGTAAGTGGCAGTTCTCAATCTCTAGAAGCTCACTGACCAGCGTGATACTAGTAAATTACTATGTGATATCAAACTGTCATCATATAGCACTGTAGTACTGTCCTCCCGTTGTTCATCGATTTGCTCGAGTGGGCACTAGGAATGTCACCATTGTGAGACTTGTTGTACTGTTTCTGGCATATCGAATATACCACGAGTAGCTTGCCAGGCTCTGCCGTGCAGGTGGGATACTCTCGGTAGCTTGCCGGGCTCTCCGAGAGGGACAAAGGACTCAAACCCTGACCAGCCACATGCAAGGCAAACGCCCTACCCACTGTGCTATCACTCTAGCCCTGTCATCATATATATACATATATATGTAAAAAAATAAAAGCACTACAGCAACATGTATGGCAAAATTTATGTGTCCTGGACATTGTTGGCTAAAATTTCAAAAAGAAAAAAAAAGAAGATAGCATTGCATTTTAATCTAGACTTCTGAGAAGAGGTTAAAAGTTGAAAAGACCATATTTTTAAAAGTGTATTACAAACTGAGAATAAATAATGATTAAATAAGGCAAATAGATTTGAGAGATTGGGACCGGCCCTTAAAAGCATTGAATGTTATGCAAAATTCTTGTTTATATTTATATCAACACTGTATGTACTTCAAATTTCATTCATAAAAGTTTAAAACAGGATGAAGATACAATCTACCTATCAGAGATTAGTTGTCTTCTATGAAAGTCCAACCAGACTTCAGCATTTCAAGTTTAACATTGTTGTCACACGGCTGCGATTCAGTCATCATCTCGGATTGTGACAGAGGCAGAAGGTAGACACCCGACAGCCAATCCCACAGTATGATAAGCAGTGTTTAAAAAACCTAATGAACCATGCTTCCATTAATTTGGTCATGCAATAGAACCATTGTTCCCCTTAATTAAGGGTTTCTCTGTAGGGGGCACCATGATAGACACTACTGAGAGAGAGTCCTCATCAGCCTTGCAGGACTAGTATCAAAGTCGCAGAAAACTAATGCATACAGATTCCAAGGACATCCAAATACAAAGTTCCATCACTTTTAAGCATATGTAAAGGCATATGTCATACCAATATTTATGTGTGTATACACATCTATATGTCATTTGAGTGTGTGTACATATGGGAATAGATTTTTAAATATTTACTGAGAATCTATACACACATTTTATAGTTTATATGTGTGCATATATAAATCTAAAGGAAGAATGCCTTCTGTAGAACAGAGGATAAGTAGGTGTCATTGGCAGGTGCATATATATATATATATGTATATATATATATATATATAAATAATATATATATATATATATAAATAGAATAGATTGTGGACCTTTGGGGGAAAGTATAACTCCTTGCATTTATCAAGAAAGTTCATTCAAGGATGTTTTGGAAAAGTTCAATTTTTAAAGATAATCATCTGCTTTCTACATTTTGCACATAAAGTCCTAACCATTAAGGTAGTGAATCATAGATCACAGTTAGCACAACCCAGATAGAAGGAGAAAGCATTTTTCACAAGAAATAAAAAATTTACTACCAATGTAATGTTATCAGGCATCAGATCATTTTTATCAGGAAAAGCACCATACAAAAAACCTTTCCGTGTTATTTGGGTATGAACTAACCTTATTTTCTCTGTCCCTAAAGCTAACACTTGTGTGATTATTTGATATATATATAATTTTTTATCAAAAGCATTAGTGCATATCAGTGAGAACTTTCAACCACCTTGAAAATGACTTTTAGAATATTTCATTAGCAGACTGTCTTTCAGAGCCTGAGTTGACATTCATGTTTCTTCATACTAGTCTTTCATCCATAAAGCCCTTTGTTCTGCTGAACAGTTTCCAGACAATGTGGGCAGTCAAAAAAAAAGAAAGAAAGAAAGAAAGAAAAAGAAAAGAAAAAGAAAGAAAGCTCCCATACCAACATTTGATCAGCTTTATTTAAATCTCTAATAATTTTTTGATATCTTTCTAAGAATTTTATTTTTCTTTTAGAATTAAAAGATTCTCCCCACACACACCTCCCCAAAAATTCCAAATTCAATAAACTGGAAATGTGATATGTCAGAGAAAATCGACACAACTCATGGTTAATTTTTTATCTTTTTATCATTTTAAGTAAAGCATATTAGAAAATCACTGCTGTGTTCAGTTCAAAGGCTTATTTTTAATTACTGAAGTCTGAATATTTAGTACCCAAAGTATTAGGGAAAAAGGCATTCTGAGGGCCGGAGTGATAGTACAACTGGTCGGGCCTTGTCCACAGCCAACCTGGGTTTAATCCCCAACATGCCTTATGGGCCCCTGAGCTCAGGCAGGAGTGCTCCCTGAGCACAGAGCCAGGAGCAAGCTTTGATCACTGCAGGATGTGGGCCACCCTCACCCCCACAAAAAAGAAAGGGGCTGGAGAGTGTGTGTCACTTGCCTTGCACACAGCCAACCCAGGTTCAATCCCCGCATCCCCTAAGGTCCCCTGAGCACTCCCAGGAGTAAGATTCCTGAGTGCAGAGCCAGAAGTAACTCCTGAGTATCGCTGAGTATGGCCCTAAAAGAACAAAGAAAACCCAGTCAATTAGTCTATTAACATTTCATATGCACCAAAAATAAGTATTCAAGTGTTATTAACTCAAATAACCAGATAATTTTCAGTGATTTAATGAAAATAAAAGGCGAGGAGGCAGGGAGAGAGTGGAAGGGAGGAAGAAAAGGACTAGAAGTAACATAAGGATAGGAGTGGAAGATGTTGGTAAGGTGCTAGAACTGTGTACATCAAAGCTGAAAACATTAACACTGTTTGTGCCCATGTTACCAAAACTATAATGATGATAATATATAATATATATAATATATAATAATATATAATGTATAATTCCCTTCCCGGAGTAAGTTAAAGCAAATCACACACAATATGGAATTCTACTTCACGAATAATTTAAAGGCCATGGATCTGACACAGCATTGTAGAGTGCATGCCTCACATGTGTGGTATCCTGGGTTTGATCCTCAGCACTTTGAAAAACAAAAACTGTATCCTCAGAAACACAACAAATTTGACACTAAAGTCATGTACTGCTGTATTCAGATATCCCCCACATTGCAATTTAGTTTTTAACAGCTCTTGTAGAGGTTGTATCTTAAGCAAAGGAAGTGGGTTTTTTTTTATGTGTGTATGGGAGGAGGGGTGGAATAAGAGGGAAGAGGAATGCCTATTAACATGTGTATTGATGTCAGTTTTCCATCCATTTTCACATTTATTAAAAATTTTTTCCTTTCCCATTGATAATAGAATCTCAGTTATAATTAGTTCTTAGACTTGTTTCATAGTTTATATTCTCTTATAATTTTATAATGTTAATTATAACATAATTTATACGGGCTGGAACGATAGCACAGTGGGTAAGGTGTTTGCCTTACATACAGGCCGACCCAGGTTCAATTCCTCCGTCCCTCTCGAAGAGCCCAGCAAGCTACTGAGAATATCCTGCCTGCATAGCAGAGCCTGGCAAGCTACCGGTGGCATATTCAATATGCCAAAATCTTGTTGTGTCTCATGATGGAGATGTTACTGGTGACCACTTGAGCAAATTGATGAGCAACGGGATGACAGTGACAGTGACAATGATAATTTTATATTCTCCACATGGGAGAGCCTGGCAAGCTCCTGTGGCATATTCATATGCCAAAACCAGTAACAATAATGGGTCTCATTCCTGACTCTGAAAGAGCCTCCAATGCGGCACCGTTGGGAAGGATGAGTAAAGAGAGGCTGCTAAAAATCTCAGGGCTAGGACGAATGGAGACATTACTGAGACCGCTCGAGAAAATGGACGATCAATGGGATGATGATGATGAATATATAATAAAATTAATTCAAAAGAAAGATCAAAAAATTTTAAATTTTGTACTCAAGATTAACATATTTCTGACTTGTCTATAAATTCGATGTGTTTTGGAGCCAAACAACTTAATTATATGCAGTGTGGAAGTCCACTGCTCAACCTATCTTGCACAGCCACAACTCACATTGGTGGGTCAAGGAAACAGTGCAATGGTTGGAGGACATGTGTTGCATGCACTAAGCCCCAGGTTTTAGCCTGGACCCTCATACCATCAGAGAAGCCCTGAGCACCTGAATTAGATCAGTTGTCTCAGAATAGTGGTCTGAGCACCTACTGTGTCCACACCCCCAAACTGTAATTCATCGAGTATGGCAATAAGGTCAGTTGGATTGGAACCTTCAACCAATATCCAGTGTGTGTGTGGGGGGGGGATAGTTGCAGAGAATAAGACAAACAAACACACAGAGAGACAAAGACACAAGGATTATTCAAGCTTTGAGGCTCTTCTGGACAGCCATGAGGCCCCAGGCTAGTCATTTATTCAATACAATTATCTCTCCCCCACCCAGCTTCCCAACGTGGTGAGCCATTATTTAAGTTGACAGAGCCATTAGGACAGTTAGCAAGCACATCAATATTCAATGGGTACATTAAGAGCAGAGCTGGGATACTTCACATAGCCAGTCAGCAGGCACCCTTAAAGCATAAACTCAGGACAATTTCCTAGTCCATTTTTGCCTCTGTTTCCCTCTAAAAGACCCTACCTTGTTTTATTCTGTCCTTTCCTAGGCACAGAGTGCCCGTGATCAATCTATTCTTCCCTGAGCAGAGATTGGCTGCCCCATTTCATTCTGAAAGACCTAAACTGTTTTGTCTAGAAACTCTCCTAACCTTGACAAAACAATTTAGGGGGCTGATTTCCCACACAGGAGTAAGCCTAAGAATTGCTAGGAAGGACCCTCAAAAAAAAAAAAAAAAAGAATGACTCATCCTGGTCATTCAACATTACTACTATTTATGTGCAAATGTATATCATTTCAGCTGATACACACTGGGAGCTTCAAATAAGCTATTCATAAACAAGTAATTTTTTATGTATCTTGGCAGGTGAAAATACATGTTTTGTGAAACATGTACATTTCAAAAGTATAAAAATCTGCTTTGGCTACCCGACTATGCCTCCTAATCCTACTTGTGTAATTTAAACAACCATTTGAAGAGTCTTATCATATGGATTAAATATAAACCACAAAAATCAGAGAAATGCCAAACTCAACTTGATTTACTATCTTTTATATATTTTGCGTCTGACTACTGAATAATTGGAGCCCAACACGAGGCTAAAAATTATCAGATTCCTTTTTGTAACAGAAACATTAATTTTGCCTTTCATTTTAGATCATAGAAATTGCCCAATTTCATTATGTTTTAATTCAAGCTGCTTTGCATTCATACTCCATGATACTATGTTTTGTGAATGAAAGAAAGAGTAGAATTTTGGTTTCAAATAACATTATCTTTTAAAAAAGAAAAAGAAACCGGAAGTCCCCCTACCCCAAATTCAACCCTCTTGAAGAAGAAAGTCTTTTTATACTTTTCTTCAAAAAAATTTAGTGGGAATTTCAAAATATATCTTAAGCAGTGAGCCATATTTAAAACAACTATAGACACCCAAAAGAAACTTCCTATCTTCTTGCAGTCAGTTAGGCAGGAAATATTTCTCACCAGTCTCAGAACTCAGGTAATGTAATATCAGGTTAGAAAGAGGGTCAAAGAAAAGCCCAAAGGGAGAAACAACTTAACAATAAACTTAAATCACGTGAGACAGAGTCAAGCATTTGTACAAAGCTGATATAACTGGTCAAACAAAAATCAAAGTCTCCTGAGAAACAGATTAAAATTTGTTTGTGGAAAACTACTTTTGGGGAGTTTGGAATAGACAGAGATGTGGTACTGAAGAAGACAGTATACGTAGTGAAATAAGGTGACTTGCTTGATTTTTTTAATTTCATTATAGTTTTGTTCAGCTATCTCCCTCATTTCTCTCTTGTTGTTTTTTATTTTTGCACTATACCTGGCAGTTTTCAAGCTTTAGTTCTGACTCTGTGCTCAGGAATCACTCCTGTCAGGACTTGGAAGACCATATATGATGCCGGGGATTGAAGCAAGTAAATGCTTGCGTTTAAGGCAAGCATCCTACCCACTGCACTTTCTCTTCAGTCCTAATATTTTTGACTCTTAGTACTGCAATTTTGCTTTTTGGGAAGGGCACACTGGGTGATGCTCAGGGGTTATTCCTGGCTCTGAGCTCAGGAATCACTCCTGGCAGTTCTCAGAGGATCACACATGGGATGCCAGAGATTGAACCCAAGTCAGCTGCACCAAAGGCAAGTACCCTACATGCTGTAGTTTTGCTCCATCCCCTGTAATTTAGGTTTTTGTGAACTTCATTAGACACGGTTCTGTAACATTACAACTGGACTGGAGTGATAGCACAGCAGGTAGGGCATATGTCTTGCATGCAGCCAACCCGGGTTTGATTCCTTTGTCCCTCTCAGAGAGCCTGGCAAGATACCCGTGGCATATTCTATGTGCAAAAACAGTAACAAAAAGTCTCACAATGACGATGTTACTGGTGCCCGCTTGAGCAAATCAATGAACACTGGGACGACAGTGCTACACTGCTATAGTTTACTAACTGGCTATAATAATGTTAATGTTTATGATTTTGATGTACAAAATTATCGCACTTTCACCACTACAAAAGTACCCAACTGTCCACTCTCACTGTCCTCTATGTCACTTCTAAGTGTCCTTCCCCCTCAATCCCCTACCCCACTGCTCAGTAATATCAATTTTGTAATCAAGATAGGCTTGTACTCTTTCAGCACTGTATTCCCTTGTTCATTTCTTCAGGTGAGTGAGATTATCTACTATTTATTCTGCTCCCTCTAACTTCACTAACTGTGATCCATTCCAGTTCTAGCCAAGTTGGCATGTTCTATTTGCATATATACCACATCTGAGGCTGGAGAGTTGGTAA
Source organism: Sorex araneus (assembly GCF_027595985.1). Classification (NCBI taxonomy): domain Eukaryota; kingdom Metazoa; phylum Chordata; class Mammalia; order Eulipotyphla; family Soricidae; genus Sorex; species Sorex araneus. Next base: position 21,566,978 of record NC_073309.1, read on the forward strand.
AAAAGTTAAGGTTCTGGACCAGAGTGACAGTATAGTGAGTAAGGTATTTGTCCTGCATGCAGCCAACCCAGATGCAATCTCCGGCATCCCATTTGGTCCCCCAAGCACCTCCAGGAGTAATTCCTCAGTACAAAGAGAGGAATAACTTCTGAGCACTGCCAGATATGGCCCAAAAACAGAGAGAGAGAGAGAGAGAGAGAGAGAGAGAGAGAGAGAGAATTTTTTAAGAGATTATGGTTATTGACTTGCACGTGGCCAGTTCAGTCCCTGGCACTGCAAATGGTCCCTCCCTGGCACTGCATGTGATCCCAGGAGTACCACCAGGAGTGATCCCTGAGCACAGAGCCAGGAGCAAACCCTGAGAAACACCAGATATGGTCCAAAACAAACAAGCAAAAAGATATACCACTACCTTTATATCCATTTGTGTGTTGGACCATGTGGGTTTTTGCAAATCAAAGCTATTGTACTTAATGCTATGACATAGTTTGGTATATGTCTTTTCAAATTACTGTTTGAGGGATAGATGCCAAGAAGTGGAATTGCTGCCTTTTACAGAAACTCTATTCTTAGTTTTTTTTTTTATGAGAAATATCCATATAGTTTTCAACAGAGACTGAATAAGATGATATTTAAAACAATGGTGAATGATAGTTCCTTTTTCACCACATCCCTGCCAAAACTGGTTATTCCTGTCTTTAATATATTCCATTCTCACCAGAGGTACCTCTTCTTTGATTTGTATTTTCAGTGATAATTTGACAATGAACACTTTTTTTATGCCTACTTGTCATGTATATATATATATATATATATATATATATATATATATATTCTTTGGGAAGGTGTCTAGTCCTCTTTTGTTTTTCTTCCTTATAGGGTCATTGATTTTTTATTGTTGAGCTTTGTGACTGCTTTATGTATCTTGAATATCAGCCCTTATACATGATATGTGATATGCAAATATTTTCTCTCATTTTAATTTTAGCCTGAGTTTCTTTTACCATACAAAAGATGGAGGTTTAATGGAGTGTCACTTTTTATTATTTTTTTTGTTGTCTTTGCCATTGAAGTCAAATCATTGTTAGCACCCCTGAAGTCCATATTCTGGAGAGTTCCATCTATGTTCGTCTCAAAGTTTTTTTATAAATTAGGGTCTAATTTTGAGGCCTTAACCCACTTTGTATTAACATTTGCATGTGCTGCGCAGTTTTCTCAGGAGCACTTGTTTGAAGAGGCCTTCCTTAGCCCCAATTCATGCACCAAATTCCTTTGCACTAAACAGGATTTTTAGACACCTAAATATAAATAAGTTGTGTTTAGGCATCAAATTATTTCTTTGGAAGGTTTTGTAGTCTTAAATTTGAACAGAATTATTTGTATTGGATTATTTTCACTGAGCACCTTCTGTTTCATTTAATGAGGTTCTGAAGTTATAATCTGAAGTCATAAGGACATTTAACTAGAATCCCTGGGGGCTGGAAAGACAGTACAGTGGGTAGGACACTTGCCTTCAAGTGCCTAACCTGGGTTCGATCCCTGACATCCTACATGGCACCCTGAACATCACTAGAAGTGACCCCTGTCCCCCAGAGACAGGAATAAGTACTGAGACTGCTGGGTATGGCCCCAAACTGAACATTAGTATTAATATTTGTCACTGTCACTATCATCCCATTGTTCATAGATTTGCTCCAGCAGGCACCAGTAACATCTCCATTGGGAGACTTGTTGTTACTGTTTTTGGCATATTGAATACACCACGGATAGCTTGCCAGGCTCTGCCGTGCAGACAAGATACTCTCGGTAGCTTGCCGGGCTCTCTGAGAGGGATGGAGGAATTGAACCCGGGTCATCCACATGCAAGGCAAACGCCCTACCCACTGGGCTATCACTCCAGCCATTATTAATACTAATGAACAAAAATAATATTCCTATTTTCTGATAGGGGAGACAGTGTTATAGAGCTTACGTGCACATCAGAGACTCAACATAGAATAAGAGCTGCTTCCTTTTACAGATGGATCCTAATAAGATTTCTTTCTATTGACCTTAGTCTTTATCTCCCTTAATTCCAGTAAATTGGGGCTGGAGCAATAGCACAGCTATGGGGCTTTTGCCTTGCTCGCGGCCGACCCAGCCGACCCTGGTTTGATTCCTCTGTCCCTCTTGGAAAGCCCGGCAAGCTACCGAGAGTATCTCGCCTACATGGCAGAGCCTGGCAAGCTACCCATGGCGTATTTGATATGCCAAAAAGTCAGTAACAACAAGTCTCACAATGAAGATGTTACTGGTGCCCACTCAAGCAAATCGAAGAGCAACAGGATGACAGTCAGTGAATTCCAGTAAATTGCAAAAAGAACTTGGGAAAACAGGGCCCTATTTTGAGCCCACAACTTTGTGGACTAACCTCTGAACTCCAAACTTCAACATGAGCCCATTTCCCACAGTTCTTTTCCAGACACTTCCTAAACTCTTACATTTTAGTAGTGTCTTCTCTTCTTTCTGTTCCATACTCAAATAACTCTCCAAAACTAAACTTTCCCGCTGAAACCCTGAAGTCTCTTTAACAAAAGACCCTAAGGACCTGTTTTTAATTTTTTCTATAAAGAACATTTTTTAAATTTTTTATTAGCGAATTTCATGCTTGCATCTCAGTCTTACAATGATTGAGTGCCCATCCCTCCACCAGTGCCCATTTTCCATGAACAATGGTCCCAGCATCTCCCCCACGATCCCCGCTCCACCCTGCCCCGCCCTTTTGCTCTCTCTCCTTTTGGGTGTTGTGGTTTGCAATCGAGATATTAAGTGGCCATCATGTTCAGTCTATAGTCTACTTTCAGTGTGAATCTCCCATCCCGAGAGGACCCCCCTAGCACCCTTTACTTGGGGGTCCCTTCTCTATCTGAGCTGCCTTTTCCTCCAGCATGTGAGGCCAGCTTCTAACTGTGGAGTAATCCTCCTGGTACTTATCTCTATTATTTTTGGGTGTTAGTCTCCCATTCTGTCACTTTATATTCCACAGATGAGTGCAATCCTTTTATGTCTGTCCCTCTCTTTCTGACTCATTTCACTTAACATGATACTTTCCATGTTGATCCACCTATATGCAAATTTCATGACTTCATCTGCCAGAGAACAGATGACCTGTTAAAGAAACTTTGGTACATCTACCCAAGCACCTCTTGTGATGAATTTTGTTTCTATGCTTTCATTTACTCCTTTTGGACACAATCCCATCTCTGCTCCTGCCTGCTCTCCACCCTACGCTGATTTACGTGGGTTCTATTAAACCACTCTTTTGCTTCAGTTGGTGGTTGCCCACCAGCAAGAATAGGCGAGAGAAGTGAGAAGAGAAATTACTTCAAGTTCCTCTCTGCAAAGTCCTTCAGCTGAAGGTCAGGATCCTCTCAGTGGCAGTTTCTCACTAAGCTCTCATGCCAGGCTCAGGTAACTGGTTCTTATCCTTTCCTCCTCATGCTGAAAATGAGTCACAGTATTGGCTCACAAATCCTGGCAAAAGATACTATGCCCAGGAGTTCCAATATCTCACCAAACAGATTCTTCACTAAAATCTCCTCAAGGGCCCCACTTGGAGAATGCAGAGCTACTTACAGGCAGCCTGACGAACTCCAGTCCTTATGTTACTTGCCTGCTCTCCAACATTTGATACCAGTAGCCACTCTCTTCCTATCTCTGACTTTATCTGCTTGGTCTCCTTAATGAGTCTGTCTTAGTGTAGTCAAGAAAGAGTGACAACATTAATCTTCAACAGCCGTCACCAGATAACTTAAAGAGTCTGAATTAGTTTGAATAAAAAGTTCCCTATGCAACAGATTTAGTGCCACCAATACAAACACACACACACACACACACACACACACACACCATACACACCATACCTACTCCAAATTAGTTTTACGCCCCAAGGTACTTCTAAAACTATTCATTCTGGATTCACTCAGTGGCTTGTCTTTCTGCTTGTTACCTAAATACTGTTACTTTCCAGACTTATAGTTCCATGTTCCATGCTTTTCATTGCACACACACAAACACACGCATGCATGCACACATCATGCACTGTAAATCAATGGATTCCATTTCCATTCACGCGCTGAAAGCTTCCACATTTTTATTACAACCCTAATCCTCTCCTCTGGTCTCTAGCTCCGTGTTCTCAGAAGGCACCAGACAGTTCCCTCTAGGAGTTCTCAAAGGTGGGCTTGAGAAATAGTTCGGGGTTAGGTGCAAGCCTTGCATTTAGAGTCTCCAGTCAAGTGCCACCAATGATCACTCCTGAGCAGAGAGCCAGAGCCAGAAACAGTCCCTGAGCAGGGGAGCCAGGTGTGGTCCGAAAACTAACAGAGAAAGAGAAAGGAGAGAGGATGAGAGAGAGAGAGAGAGAGAGAGAGAGAGTTCTCAAAGAACCCTAAGCACAACAAACCTGTCACTGTCACTGTCACTGTCATCCCGTTGCTCATCAAATTGCTCAAGCGGGCTCCAGTAACGCCTCCATTGTGAGACTTGTTACTGTTTTTGGCATATCGAATATGCCACTGGTAGCTTGCCAGGCTCTGCTGACTGGAGCGATAGCACAGAGGGTAGGGAGTTTGCCTTACACGCTGCCAACCCAGGTTCAATTCCTCCGTCCCTCTCAAAGAGCCTGGCAAGCTACCAAGAATATCCCACCTGCACGGCAGAGCCTGGCAAGCTACCCGTGGTGTATTCGATATACCAAAAACAGTAACAACAAGTCACACGTTGGAGACGTTACTGGTGCCCTCTCAAGCAAATTGATGAACAACAGGACGACAGTGCAGTGCTATCTTAAATAAAATTAAACCTAAATCACCAAAACCCCCACAAGCTTGTTTCTTCTTCCATTCTCTGTCCAGCCATTGGCGTTGGTCTCTGCCCAGAATCCCAAGTAGAAACCTGTGAACTCTCCTTGCTGCCACTTACTTCATTATCCTTCATCTATTAAATCATCTCGACAGGACAACTGATTTATTCAATCCTCTTAACTGCATCATAATACTATTTCTCCTTCTCAACCTGCCTCCTAATTGCACTGCACAAGTCAGATTGCAGCCCTCTGTAATCCATCTTCCATACCACTTCTTATTCTGATACTTCCCTTTATATTCTTCATTGACTATATATTACATTCGGAATAATATACTTCAACTTTCCAAAAAGGTTTGTAAGGCCTCTGCCAACAGTTCTCTTTGTACCTAAAGAGAACATTCAAATAATAGTCTAGTCTAGATATTTAGTGATACATATTTTCCTATACACATAGCTTAACTGGTATAACGTAATGTATATTATGTCTTTTTATCATTCAGATCAAAATACTTTTTAATATCCATTTTAATTTTTTTGATCTACTAGTAATTTAAAAGTGTATTAGTTTCCAAGTGCTTGGGAATTTCTAATAAATTTTTATCAGTTATCAGTAATTTAACTCCAGTGTGAGATAAATTAGAGAGAACATGTAAAAAAGTTTGTTGAATTCTTTAACCCTTTTGGGTTGTCTTTCATGATCTAGAATATGGTCTAAACTTAAAATGTTGCATGACTCAAAAAAAAAAAAAGAATTGTTGTTAGGTGGTATAGTATATAATGTTAATTAGATCAAGATTGCTATATTAAAGCTTTCTGAACCCTTATTAGTTTACAGTCAACTTTTCCAGGCATTGAACTGTAGCACTGTCGTCCCATTGTTCATTGATTTGCTCGAGTGGGCATCAGTAACGTCTCCATTGTGAGACTTGTTACTGTTTTTTGGCATATCGAATATGCCACGGGTAGCATGCCAGGCTCTGTCGTGTGGGCGGGATACTCTTGGTAGCTTGCCGGGCTCTCCGACAGGGACAGAGAAATCGAATTCATGTCGGCCATGTGTAAGGCGAACGCCCTACCCACTGTGCTATCACTTCAGTCCAGGCATTGAACTAAAATGCTAAAATACATACAGAACTCTATTTGTGAATTTGTCTAGCTCCCATTGCAGTTCTACCAGTTTTGCTGAATGAGTTCCAAGGCTTTATTGTTAAATACTTAAATACTTGGAATTGCTATATTCTCCTGCGGGGCTGACTACTTTATTACCTTGGTAATCTTCACTCCAAATTCTACTTCATCTGCATTTATACTGACAGTATAACTTTCTTTCTGTTAGTTATCTTTTTCTATTCTTTTTGAATCTATTTTTGCCTTTATAGTTGTTTTTCCTATAAGCAGCATATAATTGGATAACACTTCTTTTTTACTTTTCTTTACATTTCTTATTGCTTCTTTTTTTTCAATTGATAATCTCTCACTTTTAGTGTGGAGGCTTTTAGCAGTTGTTTAGAATTTTAATTTATCACAGTTCACCTTCAAATTACATTTTATCACTTTTTGTAAAGCACTAAAACCTCACAATAGTATACCTCCCATTTTTCTCTTTTCTTCTTTTATGAAAGATCTCAATTTTACATGTTACAAATTGTTAATAATTTGTACATAGGTTACATAAATTTTTTTTAAATAAGCTTGGTATAGTTACCAATTTAGCTACTGATTTCATTGCTATCATTCTGTTTCCATAAAGAATTTCCCTAAAGAATTCCCTTTACCATTTCTTGTAATTGTCTGTTGGCAGTTAATTAATTTACTTTTGTATTTCACCCTTATTTTGAAATATGTTTCTGCTGGATATGAAATGATAGGTTGCCAGGGTCTTAGTTTGTTGAGAGTTGAGGAGTGTTCAGTAATTTTAAAGAAATTATTCCTTTGTCTTTCAATTATTTTCTCCAGAAGAATATCTGCTATCATCTTTATCTTGGTCTTCTATTTATAATCTGGGGTGGCATTTTTTTAGCTCCTTTAAGATTTTTTGCTGTATTAGTGGTTTTCAGAAATTTGATTATGTTGTATTTGAGAGCACTTTTTCTCATTTTTTAAGCTTCCTGAATTTGTGGGTTTGGGCTTAGTAAACTCCCTCTTTGTAAGCTCCATTATACATATTAGAACATTTGAACTAGTGTTCTACTGCTCACTAATTCTTTTTCCCATTATCTTTTATTTTATATACTTCCTATTGTTATTCAAACTCCCTAATCATTCCTTTTCAGGGTCTAATACACCATTAGTCTTTTTCAGTGAGTTTTTCATTTTAGACATTATAGTTTCATTTCTAGAAGTTAGATTTGGGTCCTTTTTTCTAATCTCCCATGTTTCTATTCAAATATTTTAGCATATGGAATATATTTATTAGAACTTTTAATATTATTTTCTGCTAATTCTATTAGTTATTAGTTCTGAGTTGGCTTCAATTTATTTCAGTATAGATTGGATTTCCTGCTTCTTTACCTTGTTTATCAGGTGCCGGATATTACACATTTTACCTTCTTAAGTGCTGCATACTTCAACAGGTTATTTGGTGTTCTTGGTTTGGAAGTCACCCCCAAGTAGTACCTGGAGTCTATCTTTCAAGTATATTTTTTATATTCCATAAAGTATTCTTGAACTTTCACAACACTTTCATCCTTTCAGATTCTTCATTTAATCTGTTAGATCATTATTATCTACTCTTATTAGACAATGCTAATTATTTTCTAAAACTAAGGCAAGTACTACCTTAATAGTCTATCGATGTTCCACAAGTGATACAAGTGATAAAATTTTCCATTACATTTTGTGGGATAGCACAGCAGGTAGGGCATTTGCCTTGCACATGGCCGACCTGGGTTCAATTCCTCCATCCCTTTCAGAGAGCCTGGAAAACTACCGAGAGTATCCCACCTGCGCAGCAGAGCCTGGCAAGCTACCTGTGGTGTATTCAGTATACCAAAACAGTAACAAGTCTCACAATGGAGACGTTACTGGTGCCCGCTTCAGCAAATCGATGAGCAACGGGATGACAGTGATACAGTGCTACAAATATCAGAGTACTTGTAATTTTTAATCATTTCAGATGGCTTTTTCCCTAGCCTTGCATAGATTTCTCAAACAAATATGCATTGAATTTGGATATGTAATAAATACACTGGATCTATGGGTATCTGTGGTAAAGCACTCAATAACTCTCCCTCCACAGCCTGTGCTCATTCATTCATTCACTCTTTCTCACTCTCTCCTTCAGCTAAAACAATTATGTTATGCCTCAGATATAAACAATGCTGGCTCTTGGTTATTCACAGTGATCTCAAAATTTACTCAGGAGAAATAAAGGAAGAGAGAAAGAGAGGGAGACACAGAGAGAGAGAGAGAGAGAGAGAGAGAGAGAAAGGGAGGGAGGGAGGAAGGGATAAAGGGAGAGAGGGAGGGAGGGAGGAAGGAAGGGATAAAGGGAGAGAGGGAGGGAGGGAGGGAGGGAGGGAGGGAGGGAGGGAGGGAGGGAGGGAAGGAAAGTGCCTGCCATAGAGCAATAGCTTCAGGCTGGGGGTGGGAGGAGTATGGTGGGAGGGAAACTGGGGTCATTGGTGATGAAAATGGACAGTGGTGGAGGAATGGGTGTTGGATCATTGTATGACTGAAACCTGATCATGAACAGCTTTGTAATTATGTATCTCACAGTGACTCAATTAAAAAAATAAAATTTATTTTTTTATTTACTCAGGGGCTAAAGAGATAGTACAGTGGATAAGGTGCTTTGACTTGCATGGGGCCAACCTAGTCAATAACCAGTTCCACATGTGAATCCCCAACTTCCACCAGGAATGAACCCTGAAC